>NW_026585797.1:23158141-23184226 GCF_907164565.1 Psammomys obesus
AGATAGATAGATAGATAGATAGATAGATAGATAGATAGATAGATAGACAGACACCAGAAACATCAGAATGAAGGAAAAGAAGTGGAAAGACATGATGGCTTGGGACTCTTGCATACTGTATTATTTAGAAAGGATTTACTTAAAATGTATATGCTTTTGATGATATGTAATATTTGTTTTTAAACAGGTGAGCTATAGCAGCATCAGATCCTTTGACCCTGCAGTTCCAGTGGCTGGTCCTCCACAGACTGTGTCAAATTTATGGAACAGTACACACCATGTCTTCATGCATCTCCACCCTGGAACCACCTACCAGTTTTTCATAAGAGCCAGCACTGTCAAAGGCTTTGGGCCAGCCACAGCCATCAATGTGACCACCAATATCTCAGGTATGCAAACTCGTAACATAGAAACCCAAAGGCTCGTGCTCCTGGTTTGCAGTAACTCACTCTAGACAATAGGATGTACACTTTGTTACAGCTTAGCAAGTCTTCACAGACCTTACCTGAGGTCTAGGGCACTTTATTCAACCATTTGAGAACAAATCATTGTATGTTCTAATCCAAACAGTTTTCCAACAGTCACAAATTGACAGTAATTTTTAAAAAGTACACTATTTCTTTACTTAAAATCTTTCCAAGTCCATAATAAGTGATATTAAACCTTTTATTTTGACTCAGATGTGATGATAATTACTAGAAGATCAGTTGAGTGGTATAAATGGACATTTTCTAACAAGCAGTAAAGGTTTTTCACTTGAGTTATTAGAATAAATAGCTCACACCTTGTCCCTGTCCCATTTTCCCCAGCATTCTGATAATTGTAAACAAATGAGAACTTTCCTTTCCTGCTCATAAAACTATCTCCCAATTTCAGTATCCTTTCCTCATCTGAGGGACAACTCAGTTGTTTCCAAATTCTGGCTATTACAAATAAAGCTGCTATGAATATGGTTGAGCAAATGTCCTTCTTGTATATTTGAACATTTTTTGGATATATGCCTAGGAGTGATATAGCTGGATCTTGAGGTAGCAGTACTCCTAATTGTCTGAGAAATTGCCAGCTTTTTCCAAAGTGGTTGTACAAGTTTACATTCCCACCAGCAATGGAGGAGGATTCCCTTTTTCCATATCCACTCCAGCATGAGTTGTCACCTGAGGTTTTGATCTTAGCCATTCTGATGGGTGTAAGGTGAAATCTCAGGGTCAATTTGATTTGCATTTCCTTGATGACTAAGGACGCTGAGCATTTCTTTAAGTGTTTCTCTGCCATTTGATATTTCTCTATTGAGAATTCTCTGATTATGGTATATTTACACAATGGAATACTACTTGGCAATTAAAAACAAGAAAATCATGAAATCTGCAGGCAAATGGTAGGAACTAGGAAAGATCATTCTGAGTAAGGTATCCCAGAAGCAGAAAGACACACTTGGTATATACTCACTTATAAGTAGATATTAGACAATATAGGATAATCATACTAAAATTCGTACATGTAAAGAAGCTAAGCAAGGAAGACCCTGGATAAGATGCTCAATTTTCATTCAGAAAGGCAAATGGGATAAACACTGGAAGAGGGATAAAACAGGGTACAGGACAGGAGCCTACCACAGATGGCTTCTGAAGATTCTACCCAGCAGGGTATTAAAACAGACTCATAGCCAAACTTTGGGCAGAGTGCAGGGAATCTCATGAAAGAAGGGGGAGATAGAAAGACCTGGAGGAAATAGGAGTTCCACAAGGAAAGCAACAGAACCAAACAATCTGTGCCCAGGGGTCTTTTGTGAGAATGGTACTCCAACCAAGGAACATTCATGGAGCTAACCTAGAACCCATGGGAGCTCATTCTCCAATAGGGAATACTAGTGTATTCCCTAGTAAGGGCAACAGGGATTGTCTCTGACATGAACTCAGTGGCTGGCTCATCGATCATCACCCCCTGAGGAGGGACAGCTTTGCCAGGCCACAGAGGAAGACAATGCAGACAGTCCTGATGAGACCTGATAGACTAGGGTCAGATGGAAGGGGAGGAGGACCTCCCCTGACAGTGGACTGGGGGGAGGGGCATGAGAGGAGAAAAGGGAGGGAGGGCAGGATTGGATGGAGATGAGGGAATGAGGCTACAACTGGGATACAAAGTGAATAAATAAAAAAAAGCAAAAGTATAAAAAAACTATTTCACTAATGCATCAAAATTTCAAAATAAGAATATGCAGGAAACTCTTGAATTGGTAACTAAATATAACTGAATTTTATTTTCTATTACATTCACTTTTATAATTTTCATTTGACTAGACTGTTTACAGATTTTAGCTCTCCTTTGCTCAGCTCACCAGTTAACAACATGGTTAAGTTCTTGCAGGACATTAGCAGCATGATGCACTCTTAAGTCTATTCTAGTTAGTAATGTATTTCATCATGTTTTAAGATTACAAAAACAAAAACCATGAGTTTGCTATGTGTAACTAAAGAGGTAAATTTGAAAATTAAGCCTTGAAGGTAAACCACATAGTATATCAAGAACATTTTTATTTTGTGAACTATTTTTGTTCATCTTTAAAAATAATTTTACATATTATATAGCAGCAGACCCTCCAAATTCTTATTACACATTTTTGACATTGTCCTGAATCTAAACATTTGTGTCAAAAGTAAAATATATCTATCTGAACTGTTTTAAGTTTTACTTGCAAATGTATTGAATAAATTTGAAAACTTTAAAATTTATGTCAAGAATAAAGGTAATTCCAACATGTTAGTTTGCATATGATTTGATTCATATCAATATTTTAATCAAATTGATGTTTTATGATATTCTTAGAAGGAATGATAATATATTAAACGGCCATTTTATTTCCTGACGGCAACCATCAATTTAAAATATTTATCTAGTCACTTTATTAGAAAATAAGACTTGGTAAATATCATTTATTTATCACAAATTTCCTCCCTCTTAGGAGTAGCAACAGTTGAATTTTTCTACAGAAATTTCAATAAAAATTACATAAGCTTATAAGACAGAAGACACTAGGCAACCGTGTGTTTCTGATGTGTACACACATATACACACACACACACACACACACTTTTCAAGTCTTAGATACTCTGTGTAATATGATCTTAAACAGAAAATTTAAAATAATAGACCAAAATACCAGTCTAGTTTTTTGTTTTTGTTTTTTTTCACACCAGGCTAGCTTTTTGTTTTCTCTCTCTGAATTATTTAACACCGATTTTACTACTGTAACCTAAGAACGGTGAGCATTTTCATGTACTTTAAAAACTTAGTTTCTTTTACTATGCTTTGGGATCAACTGGTTATTGTGAGGCTTTTAAAATTTTAAGGTAATGTATACCTATCTATCCCCTTTGTCTAGTAATTGTGGGGATAGACGGCTCAGTGGTTAACAGCATTAGCTACTCTTCCCCTGGATTTCCAGCATTGTCATGGCATCCCAGAACCATCGGTGTAACTCCAGTTCCCGGAGGTCAGATGCCAGGTCCTGACCTCCAGAGGCCTCAGGCTTGCACGTGCTCCATGAGCATACATTCAGACAAAACCATACACACCAAACAACAAAATAATTAATTTATATGTGCGTGTGTGCTCCTGCCTTGCCAAATTGACTGTTTGTATTTTCTGAGTATGTGAGAGTTTACTGTATGAATATTTTCTATTTACAATACCTGGCTTCCTAAGCTGTTAGCTGTTAGCTCTCAGTTTTAACAGTTGGGGACTGTGTTTTGTCTTCATATCTGTATCACAGCACATAAAACTGCATATGCTTTGCTTTTAGCAAACATTCAGTGAGTGGATGGTTTTTTGTTTTTTTGTTTTGTTTTGTTTTGTTTTAAGTGTCACTTGATTTGTGGTCAGGGTTAAGTGATAGTCTGCACATTTCAATGGGCCTCATTCCCTTCAGCATCCTTCTATAGCCATGGTAAAAGCCAATTGAAATTCTTTTCAGCTCAAGGTTGGGAAACACGGTCTATCATTTTGAAATTTTTTTCAACTGTTTGCCAATTAATATACTAGTTCTTAATAATGGAAAACTATGATTTCCTTTGCAGTTCACCGCAGCTGACAATTATGTTTCCCTTGTGGTCACTTGAACGTGGGCCAGAGAAAGATACCAGACCTTTCTTTCACCTGTCAAACAAATGGCCATGGCCACAAGGCAGCCTGTAACTCGCTTCTGCCATGCACAGGCCAAATCGTCATGTGTCACTCCCCAGTCATGGCTGATTCTTCCCATCCCGCCCTCCCACCCCTTCCTTGATGTCTTAAAGACCTTGAGAAGGTGAAATCAAAGCATCTACACAAAGTGTTTGGAATGTGAGCACAAGTCCCCAGACAGCTGCTTAAAATCCAACAACGTCGCCTTTCTAGCGTCTTCAGCTAGCGTTGAGGTTCAGTGTCACGCCATAAAATAAGGTTCACTGCAGTTAATTAGGAATTAAATTGATTTTCCCTGAAGGTAAGATCATTTATTCATAGCAACCTACAATATATCGCTATGAATTGATTGGACTTTCTCTTCGCCTCATTGATCTCTTTTCAGCTCCAACTTTACCTGACTATGAAGGAGTTGATGCCTCTCTGAATGAAACTGCCACCACAATCACAGTGTTACTGAGACCAGCTCAAGCCAAAGGTGCCCCTATCAGGTAAGATGACAAATAGATGTATAGTTAGGAGCAGACTTCTAAGGTCTTTCCTGTGCCTTCTAAGACTATTGCTTTCTCTTCTGTTTTTTCTTTATCCCCACTTCATGTCACTTCCTGTGTTGGTATCCGTGCTGCAAAAGACTTGAAGATATTTGTCAAATGAAATGAGGAAGTAACTCCTGCCTACCTCTGTATATCTCTTATGAATAATTTCATGTGAGTGACTGAAATCAATAGGAACCTCTCAGGAAATAAATGCAGAAGAATAATAGCATATGAAGCCTCTGTGGCCTTTCAGTTCTTAAATGATCAGAAATTTCATAACAAATATTAAGCTTCAGCTTCTTGGTTCCTTTTTCTTTTTAATATTAAAATCTCTCCTCTCACCCACTACTGCTAATCTTTAAAAAGAAAATCTGATCCATGTCATTTTTAGGGATTAGGTCAAATTACTTCAGCCTTTTAAATTTTGAACAACTATAATTAAATGAATCTTCAAGATTTCAGTAAGATTCTATTAGAAACCAAAAGATACATGAGCATTTCGTTATTAATATTGATAAAATATTGATAGGTAGAAAGTCAAGGCACAACAGACAGCAGAATTAGTTTTGTCGTGCTGTTTATAAGTTCTTAAAAAGCAGATTAATCTCTGTCCTGTATGTTAAACAAATATACTTGACCAAATGAAACTGATGTCTTTTGTCATTGGAGTTGTACAAATATTTTTCTTTTGTAATTAAAAATATGTTGATATAAGAACATGAGTCACAAAGAAAACTTGTAACCCCCATCTGGCTAAAACTCTGAAGACTACCCCATTATGGAACGAGAGAAGTGGTTAAGTGTGCTTCTTATGTAAATGCTTCTGAAACACCAGCCACTTGAACATTCAAAGTCTGTAGACAGTGCTGTTTATGATTTGATGATTTGTGAGTCATTTTGATTGCTTGTGTGAAGAAGAAGGAGGAGGAGGAGGAGAAGGGGAAATGCCATTTTTACTTGGACTTGGTGACCTTTCCTACTGACCAGTAATCATGGCCATTCACATGTCCCTACTTATGAGAGAATTTACTTCGTGGGTGTTCAATCTGGTCCTGATGTCTCAGGCGTCCAGGCAGTTGTATTTATCTTGTAGAGTGTATTAGGTTCTGAAGAGATGGCTCAGTGGTTAAGAGCACTGACAGCTCTTCCTGGGGTAACTGGTTCAATCCCCAGCAGCCACGTTAGCCACATGTCTGTAAATCTGGTCCCCGGGAATCTGATGCTTTCTCTGGCATCCATGGTCACTGCACATACATGACACACAGTCATACATTCAAACAAAACAAAGAAAACTAAAGAAATAAAATCTTGTAAATATTACAAATTTCTAAAGACTGTTAAGTGAAGCCATCTTTATTTCATGTAGTATTATCATCATTATTGTACCACTGTACTGTATAACTAATATGACTCTTTGTTCACTTAATCAAGAATTTTCTCTAAACATTGGGCATTTATTAAGCGCCTGTCATCTTGCTTGATGTTGTTACCAAACAAAACAGAACACAGGGCCTCTTTCCCGGTTTCTTAGGGTATCAGCAGTCATTCCACCATGCAGATCCTGACCTCATAGACAGCATTCAGGAATTGTGTGTATTTTCTACGTGTTTGATTAAATTTATTTCTTCCCTCTGGTTGCCTTTATCTATACATCATTTCTAACTCCTAGGAATTCATATAGTCTGAACCAGCAACTATAAGAAAATAATTTTTAATGGTCATTTATCTTACCCTGGCATGGAAATGTACTTCTTTATATCTGTTGGCAACACGTTTGACCTTTCCTGGAGCTGAGCCCAGTGGCTAGGAACTCCAGATTATACAATATAGCTGAATAGTGCTCAGAAAACAAGGTGATAGGCTGGAGAGATCACTCAGTAGGTAAGACTGCCTGCTGTGCAAGAAGAGGAGAGAAGTTTAACTAATTGGCCAACAAAACCTGGGAAAGCCCCACATGACACTTTTCCCTATAATCCAAGCATTGGGGTACAGAGAATGGCCAATCCCAGGAGCTCCTTGGCAGCCAGCATAACTGAAATGGCAAGCTTCTGATTCAGTGAAGGACTGTATGTCAAAAAACAAGACGGATCTCTTCAGGACTGGCTACAATGACCTCCTCTGTGGCCTAGCAAGGCTGCTGCTCCCTCAGGGGTTGGGGAGGTCAAAGAGCCAGCTGTTGAGTTCATGTAAGAGACAGAGAGGGGCAGGAAGGAGATGAGGGTATGAGGGTGGGATAGGGAGAGAATGAGGGAGGGGGCTATAGCTGGGATACAAACTAAATAAACTGTAATTAATATAAAAAATAATAAAATTTTAATAAAAAAAAAAAACCAAGACAGTAAGTGAAGAAAGTCAACAACCTCGTCTGGCCTCCACATGCATGGATATGGGAACACACTCGCACATACACCACACACACATACATGCACAAACACAAGTGACTTTATATACTAGACTATTAGAGTAAGAAATAAGTTAATACTAACCATTTGACAAAGTTGATAAGTAATTCCTAAGAGGATGATTTGTAACAGGTTAATCCAGTCAGGGCCATTTGTTTATTTAGTAGCATTTGCACAGTGCACCTGCAGGTGGCGCCAGGAGGCTGGGCTAAACTTGTACAGTCAAGCAGTGCCCTGGCCTTTGCTGACCTTGGAGTTTGCCTCCCTTGTTTCTGGAACCCTTTAGTTGGGTAGCATCTTCTCCCCCTTGCCCCCACCCCTGTCCAAGTTCTTCCCTCTAACCATCCATGCATGGGGTCTGATCATGAGCTGGTCTAATCCAGGGCCCTAATGGCTTTAAAGTGAGGCTCTCGTCTGATGACATCAGTTTACAAACCTTTTCGTGGATCCCATTAGGACTTTTCAGCTCTTCTGTAAACGATTTACTTCCTGCTCAATTCCTTGAGGCTTAGTTAACACCTATGGTGTAAATTTTGCTGCTAGATGCTTTGCATCTTCCCCAGAATGCAAGATCTCTTAACCTCCAGCCAAACCTGAAATCCCACCTGTCTTCCACTATTGATCCTGAATATTGGGTCTTCCCTTTCTGTAACACTGTTAGCCTCTGCTGGCTTGCATTTCACAAATGTCCATTTGTCCCAACCCTAGTACAAACGAACTTTCTTTTTCTTGATCTTCTAAATGTCAAGCTTCCCTTCCAAATCTTTGGGTACAGTAAGTAAGAAATCTTTGTTGTTTAGAGTTTGTACATTTACTTTAGCATAGCTCATTTTAAAACTAAAATTAACAATGGCTGCCATAAATTGACAGGTTCCCTAGCAATCTTTTTTAATCAGGAGTTAATCTGGATATCTGAAAGAGTCATCCAGTGTGCGCCTGTATGGGGTGTGACAGACTCCCTGATAAGGCGACAATGACAGCAGAGGGAAGATTTGGGGTTTGACCTGACATTTTTAAGGAGGGGAAGAAATGAGGTCTACCAAGATTTACTTTGAGAAGAGACCTTGGGCGTTTCAAAACACCCATGTGATATGCTAGATCACCAAGGAGTTCAGGTCACTGAAGTTGCATGGAGGCTAACTGACAGCAGCTGAAGCTGGCCCAACAGAGGCCTGAGAGCGGGACGGCAGTACCAGCTGGAACACTGAAGGTGGCCACGGATCTACAGCAGCAATTGCCATGAACAGTCATCTCTAGAAGGATCACGGTGGTAGAAACAGAGTGAGCTGAGGCCAATCCAGGCCAAGTCTGAAGGCCCTGCGGCAAAGTGTCCATGGACCATACAGTAGCAGTGGAAATGAAGGCACAGCTATGAGGCTCACTCCTAGGCACATGGGGATGTGAAGCTTAGAAGGGAGGCTGAGCCACATCTTCAAGTGGTAGAGCACAGAGAAGGGTCACTCATCTAAAACCGCAAGGTCTGGTTTTCAAGGTTATTGAAGGATGATCTTTCTGTTTTCTGAACATAAAGGTTGGCATCCAACTCGGCCATACATAAGAGTGTTTTGATTATACTTTTTTTGCAGACTCCTTAGCAGCTAGAGTTGCATCTTCCAGAAAACAGGAAGAGATGTGCCTTCCTGCTAATTCTTTCCGGTTAGATGATGGCGCTCCAGCTGAGAGCTTCATTTTCCTTAAGGAGAAAGTTTGAATCAGTATCATCCAGGAAATCCACTTTCAAATGCCTGACCAGTTGACACTGTGATATAATAAATGTTTGTTTCCTTAGGTCACAGGATTTTAACACAATTTGTTATATAGAAAGAAGTAGCTTAGAGATACCACCCACAGATTTCAGAAAACTGAAATCTGTCATTTTGCCAGTTTCTACCCGCAGCACACTTTATCACATGTAACCCTCTTGTCACCTGTTCAAACAGCACTCTGTTCCCACAGATCAGCTTCTCTTACCTGCTTTGCCTTTTAAAGAGTATTTCTCTTACTGTTTATATATTTGTATGTGTATATCTGTGTGAGTGCAAGTGACATCAAAGGCCAGAAGAGGGCATCAAGTTCCTAGGAACTGCAGTTACAGATGGTTGTGAGCTGCCATGTGGGTGCTCAGCTAGAACATCCAGTCTTAGCTGCTGACCTGTTTCTCCAGCTCCTGCTTTGTCTCTCTTCAGAATACTTATTCACTCTTTACAAATTGTGAATTTGTAATTCATGTATTAATGTCTTCCTGGAAGTGTACCTTCTGGAGAGCAGAGAATTCACTACTGTTTATTACAGAGACTACACCACTAGATACCTTTCATAGTATGTAACAGATACTTCATAATTGACTCAGTGGACACTAAAGTTAAAAATGGCCTGGCTGCTGTCTTTCATGAGCTCATAACCTAATGAAGAAGAGACATGTCAGAAGGAGTTTTCATGGCAGCATATACTCACAGTGTGTTCATAATGTACCATGTTCATATTACAAACAATACTTTTTACTAAGGCAGGGTGACCTGTAGTCCTGTTTTAGTTACAGAGCTTCTGAGGCTAGTCTGGAGGGTTCTAATGAACAAGGCTGTGGTATCATGCATTCCATCAGTGAATTAATAACTAGATTTAAAGAGAATTTGGTATAATTATGACTTCTACAGCCATTCTCCCCACCCCAAAGTATGCTTGCATTGGCTCTGAAGGACCACAGTGGCAGGGAAGCAGAGTCAGGGAATTATTCCTGGCAGAAGTATGTTAATTCTGTAAAAAGGATGGAAGAAACCCTTGACAATGTGTATGGTGTGCAACTAACACTGGTCACAGCACCTTCAGATGAATAATACACGTTGGAATACAGTGAGCACAAGACAGGTGAAAGACAAGGATGTGCTATAAAATAATCCCAATCTAAAGTGTAGAGTCTGACTTATAACAGGACGGAAGAGAATGGAATGAAACAGCATGCTAAAGGCTGAGGAAAGATTACAGGAAATGAGGACTTGTTTCAGTTAATACCAGGATTTTGAGTTTGGTGAGTCTGTAGGTAACAGTCCTTATGCAGAGGGAAAAGAAAAGAAAAACATAGAACAGGCTTTTGTATATTAAAAATGACGAAACAGAGCGTCTAGGACGCTTTGGCAATCAGGAAAAATGACTACCTTTAAATTTACTTTTTTGACCTTCACAAGGCTGTTGGTAGGATAGACCAATGCACGGTGTTGATGATGAGAGATCTTGGAAATTTGTTTTCCTTGGCAGACTGAAACTTCAGTCTGAGCTAGCTTTCTCCTGACGCTGTTAGGAGAGACTCTTAGATAAACTCTGAGGTGATTTACGCACTGGTGCTTCATTCGTTACTTTGCTTGTCCCCAGAGTTTATGCAGTGTAAACCTATAACCACACTCACAGACATCCTTGTGATTTTATTGGTGGTGGTATATCTCAGGCAGACGACTGTAGGTAGTTCTGATTCCAGCTCCATGTTTATAAACATCTCATCAGGGAACTGTCCACCACATATGTCATATAATCTCGTGAGTGGCAGCAGACTCCACTTCTGCTCCTTGCAGTAGAAGGGAAGTTGCCCTTTGGCCAATCCCACAGGACTAAAACTGACTTCTAGCTGTGTTTAACAAAATTGGATTGTGGAAGTCCGTGGCAGTTATCTTTATATAACTGTTTTGGTTTCTTTTAAGTTTCAGTCTTAACACAGCTATCGTATAAAATAAATGAGAGTTTTATATTTGTTCAAAAATATGCTTCACAGCACAAGAACTAGGCAATGATCACTCTAATCTTCACCTTCTAAGCTAATTTGGTTTCTTCCCAGCGTACATCCCAGATACTTGCATTTTGAAGCTTTCTTAACTGAGTTCTTTTTCCTGGTCCTTGAACACCCACCAGTAGCTCAATTCCCTGACTGAATCCTGCTTTCTCTTCTCTAACTCCGCCACCTCCTCTAACTCCGCCTCCTCCGGCTGGCAGGAAGTCCAGCCCTATTCTTTTCCCTGCTCAGTGATTGGCTGTAAACTACCTAATGACATACCAGGGGACCATTGGGGAACAGCGTTTATACAACTTTAAGACAGGAGAGTCTAAGAACAAGGCTTAAAACCAGATCTTGGGCATACAGCAATCAGCATTTGTATTACACAATAACCTTATTCTACAAGGTCAATTTCACTGTTAACCTTTAAACATAAATTGTATTTTGAGTATTAAAGAAAGATTCTTAATACTTATATAACTTATATATTGAGTTTAAATTAATCATAGTAATATTTTAAACTTAATGAAAACGAATAGGCAAGATTGGCAAATGACTAAACAAATTAAAATATTATGAAATATTTTGAATAACTAGAAGCCTGAGCTTTACTAATATTTTAAAACTAACTAGCGATAAATGCCATTTGATAATTTTAAAACATTAAGAAACAGGCCCATTTCCTGTCAATAGTCAATTTATTCCTAACTTGTTTTCTCATATTCGCTGTCCATTAATTAATTTAAATTGGCAAATAAGAAGTAAGCAAGGACAAAATAGATTTTTTAAAACTGAAGTATCAAACTGAACAGTGAAGAAAAATAATTGTTTTTTGTTTGTTTTCTGTTTGTTTGTTATCAGCAGTTGGTTGGAGTTCTGTCTGAACTTCCATGATATTTCTCATTGTAATGATGTTTGGTTGTTTCAATAACACTCTTTTGCTACATGCAGATACTTTTTAAGAATTTTCCACAGTTACAGTCAATTCAGTACAGATAATACACAGACCTTCTTGGTGTACCTAGAGAAAGGAAGAAATCAATACACAAGGGGTTAGCCTCAAGGAGCCAACGGAAGGCCATGCTCCCTTAATGACAGTAAAGTGCCACTAGAGACTTTGACCATTGCTTGGAATGACACTTGAGTTTTCTAATGTGTTGGTAGACAATTCATAAACAGGTATGAACCAAAAATTTTGATACCAGGAATATACTTCCAGTGATGTCATAGAAGAGAAATTTTGATTATATCTATCTTTCTACTTATCATCTATCTATCTATCTATCTATCTATCTATCTATATGTGTGTTATATATATAATTTTAACAACAGTAGAATTCTGGTAATTTGAGAAATAGAAAAGCAAATAGAAATTTGATGAGGACCAGTACTTTTTTACCTCCTTATCTTCAGTGCCTAAGAGGAATTGCCCAAAGCTTCATTGTTGAATAAAGTCAATGAAGGAATAAACAATAGTAAAGTCCTAGGAAGAAAGGTAATTAAGAAAATCTTTATTGTTCAAACAGTGTTTGAGAACTTTTTAATCATAAGAGGCCATTTTATGTGAGCCCAATAATAATAATAATAATAATAATAATAATAATAATAATAATTAAAGACATCACCAGAAAGAGCAAAAGTGATTTGCCTGCATAGGACAAATGTCTAATTAAATACCCTTCATCGTGTTTGAAACCGTACTTGAATATGAAATTAAATGGCTCCTGTGTTGGCTTATGGAATAAGCACTGCTGAGATTAAAAAATACACAGAACTGAGTTTAATGCAGTGAAGATGCTTCCCTTCGCAGGGAGGAGGTTAACGTGAAAGGTAGGTGAATAAGATCTAGTTGTCTCCTCAAACTTCCCATCTTATTTCAGTCATCACACAAATAGTAATCTAGACAATATTTTTGGAGACAAGCATTCTGAAGAAAAACATACCTATATAATTAGCCTAATGCTGTCATAACAAAATTTACACTAGGGAGTCCAAGATGGACAAATCAGTCCTTGTTGAGACCACTCATCCAAGCCAGATTGCTTTCCATAGGTCTCCATCCACATCACATGGTTGAAAAGATTTCACATGTGAACTGTGCGGGGGTTTCCCAAACGCTTGGTTCCTAACACAAGACGGAAGAAAGTAAGACAAACGTAAACTTTAATGGAACTCAGTTTCTCAGCAGTAGTAACAAAGGTGTGCTTCATTTCTTAGATAATCTTTATTAGTAAATTAGAGTCTGTGCTAATAAAACATTCATTTGCATAAGTGGGAAAGGTTCTTATTTTATACACCCCATAGAATCATCCCTACTCTAAACGTTCTTTTTAAATGGGATATGTGAAATCTTAAAGCGTGGGCCATGCTGTTGATTCTTTATCTTATGTGGACCCAGGCTCCAATACTACAATAATTATAATAATGATAATGTAATTACCATTATTGTTCTTTAGAGGAAAGAATTAGGTTAAAATTTTCTAGAGAGTATGATGCGTCTGTTAATTTGTGTATGTGTATGCATACACAGGATATAGACACCTATAAGTATGGATAATAAATTCAAAATAAAATAAGGTCTATGTTTGCCTAGCATAGCATATGTCAAGTATGTTCTGCCCTCTTTTGTGTCTGTAGGGCTCTGCTTGCTATTTCCTAAATTTACAATTGACAAATTCCTGTTCCCTGGACAAGGCAGAGAGCAGGCATCTTGTCAGTAGCTTCCCTTCAAGCTTGATGACCCAGCTTGGCAGAGTTTCAGAGAACAGTGAAGTATTTACAAGCTGAAATAGCAGAGACTTCTGCCTGCCTTGCTTACTAGCTCAAATCTCAGTTTTTGCCCACTAATATGATCTGTGTCCCTTTTCAAAGAGAAAGAAATACATAACAGTCTTTTAACATTTTAGCAGTATTTTAACAGGGAAAAAAAAAGAAAATTCAATATTTAGGAAGAAAATAAAATTATACTTGTGAATTAAATGTAATCCTTTCTTGGCTATGGAGTCTCTTGCTTCTAGGCATAACAACTTATATTAAAATTGGAATTTCTCTCTAGACCCTGAATTTTTTTCACTCTCCTAGATGCAAACGTCTCTCTTAGTCTCTCTGGAAATTTCTTAACAAAAACACTATCTTTCTCTATAGTACAGACCTCTTGAGTACTGACTGGCTTTCTTTCCCCTCTGGAAGGCCTAGGTTATATTCAAGAACAGCGATTTTTTTTTCAACCTTCCTAATGCAATGGCCCTTTAATACAGCTCCTCATGTTATGGTGACCCCCCCAAACCACAGAATTATTTTGTTGCTACGTCATAACTGTAAATCTCCTACTATTAGGAATTGTAATGAAAATGTCGTATGTGGGATATCTGATATACATCCCAATGGGGGTTTGCATCCCACAGGGCAAGAGCCACTGACCTAGATGGCGCACATTTGCCAAAAGGTCTCGGAATTTTACAGAGCCCCACCCACAGCTCATTCATACTGAACTTAAACACCACGACGAATTACCCAAAGTTTTTTGTTTGTATGTTAAAAGCGTGGAAAATATATTAATAGGAATGCCAAGTTTCGTAGGTATTCTTTACCTAGTTTCCCCCCTTAGATGAGATTTTCTCCACAAAGGAAAAAATATTATTGACATATGAGTTTGAGAACTTGATAAATAATTGGTGGTCACAAAGATCTTTATTTCAAATTTACAGGGTTTTCCTCCTACAGCTATTGTAGGAAAGTTCTAAGGTATTCAAGAAAAGGATTTGTAGTTCAGGTTTTGAGTTTTAATAGGCCAAATACCATCTGTCTCTCCAATTTGTAACATTTTATTATTAACAAGCCCAGAAGAAGGAGGAAGTCTATTTCTGTTGTGGGGACAGATTTCTGTCCATCTGTGCCCGCCTTGCCGCATGTCACTTGTACTTTGGATCTGCATAGCTGTGAGGCAGTGGAGTTGGAAGCGAGGTCAGGAGGTGGAGAAGCCTGTCAGCGCGTTGAGTGTCCAAGCTTGTGACAACTGCAAACAACAGCTTCCCGTGCCTCCTGGAGGCCATCATTCTGCTGGGCCTTGGAGCTGAGCCTTCCCTGATGTAATTTCACAGGGAAATGTTAACTTTTCCCATTAAAAAAAAAAAAGGAGACAAAGAGCTTAATGTATGATGTGACTCTGCTTAATGCCAGGGTCCTTATTAGAGTGGCTTGGTTTTCAACCTTTTAAAATGTGAGAGACACTTTATGGAGATTTTTTTTTTCTTACTTGTCTTAGTTCCTTGGTAAGAGTGGCATTAAGGGCAGCAAGAACACGTGAGAAAAGATTTTATGGCAAAGAGGCTGAATGCCGGTTTACACACATTGGGCCGTGGCCTGCCCCTCTGGACCGCTGGTTCCCTTTCCCCAAATCTTGGTATGTCACTTATCTAAGAGCATGCATTTCTTTCTTTTCCCCAAAGTGCCTATCAAATTGTCGTGGAACAGCTACATCCGCATCGGACCAAACGTGAGGCTGGGGCCATGGAGTGCTACCAGGTACCGGTCACATACCAGAACGCCCTGAGTGGGGGTGCGCCCTATTACTTTGCCGCAGAACTGCCCCCTGGGAATCTTCCTGAGCCTGCCCCCTTCACCGTGGGTGACAACCGGACCTATAAAGGCTTTTGGAACCCTCCCCTGGCTCCCCGCAAAGGATACAACATCTATTTCCAAGCGATGAGCAGTGTGGAGAAGGTGAGATTCTGACTGAGATTTGCTTTTTTCCCTTGATCTTAAGTAAATCTGTGGCTATGTTTTATAAACACTCAGTTGCGTTTGTCAACGAAAATTGGGGGCTGGGGGAAAAAGAAAGAAAGAGAGAGAAAAAAAGAAAGGGGGAGGGGATAGAAAATGGATGTGTAGCGTCGCTTCTGTTGCCAGCAATGTGCAAGCTGACAGAGAGCTGAGGCTGCAAGCCAGTCGGTTTCCCAGGATCCCTGTTTCCTAGTAACTGCCTCGACTTGACTTGCGCCTTCAGGAATGCCCACCGTGCGGCTGTGAGCAAAGTGATTTGAGAAGGTGGGTGTGCCGCCGCCGGGACTCCACCCTGAGTAAAGTCCCGGCACTGTTGTGCCTCACTTGCTCAGTAGTGGCCGCTTCAAAAGATTAAATTTACTTCAGGATAAACAGCATACGCATTCCACAGTGGGCTAATAAACCCTTACAAGCTTTTCAGGGGGTACAAGCCAAATAGTAAATAACAAGTAACCGTCGGCTGATTACGAAGTAATGGGACGCCTGCAGTCCAGCTGTCAGAACCTAAACAGAAGGTTGCCTGGAAAGGCTGGGTGCTGAGCCATTACTGGAGCTGGCTGGCCCTGTCCCTGGCTGCCCCTCCTTTTCCCATTTTGGACACAGTTGTTTTTGAGCTCGGCTGCTGATCCCGAATGAATATTGAAGAGGAAAGCACAGCAGGGCACGTGTGGAGAAACAACCTCGCCTTCTGCTCTCATGCTGTTTCCCTTTGAAAGACTTTCTTTCCTAAGACTTATTTTGTTTTTATTTATTTATTTCTATTATTGGACAAGGCGGGTAGGATAAAACAACCTGTTGAGAAGAGAAACTTTTAACAATTTCAGATCCTGATCAACACTGGCATTGTGATGGACTTGGAGCTACGTGAGAAATGGTTGGTTTTGTATAATTGAGTCCCTAAGGTGGCACCTGGGAGATGATAAGAAGGATGTGACAATCAGTTGTATGAGTCAGATTAGCTCTTAGGATAGTTTAATTGGAAGACAACTAATTTGTGTTTCTACAGGAGCCATGAGAATATGAGTATTGCTTTTATATGCAAGCTCTGTTTTTCTGCCTGCCAGTATAGTATAAGGAAAAGAAGAGGACCAGAGGCCCTTTAAATACATAGCCTACATGCAGAAGCTGTCCATCGTTGAGGATGCTGTCCTCTTCTCACTTGTCCTTTATGTAACTCCATTCTTTAGAGTCCACACCAACTTGTAATACCTCAGCAAGAAGCAATTTAAGAGGCAAAGGGTTTATTTCAGGTAACAGTTGAGAGTTAAGCCCATAGACTGAGACGTGGAAGTTAGACTGAGTTGTGACCAGTGACCGGTCAGATCAATCTTCATTCAGGAAGCAGAGAGCAGTGAATCCCTGTGTTCTCCCTCTGACCTGGAACCCTTATCCCTTCAGGTAGTACAGTCTATATTTAGGGTAGGTCTTTCTGCTTCAATTAATTTATAGATAAGAGCTCACAGAGATTCCCAGGGGCTTGTTGCCACGGTGATGGGTTCCATCAGAATGACATTTCAGATTAATAACTATCATACACACACACACACACACACACACACATACACACACCTTCAAAAGTAAATGTCTAATTAGGTTGTTCAAAACAGAGACAGGATAAAAGTTAGTAACCCTGCCTAAAGACAAATAGCACCCAGGTAGGAAACAGTTGTAGGTTTGAGTCTTTGTCTTCAAAGAGGGGAGAGTTTCTAGATTAGCTCTTGTTAGCATGTCTGTTTTGTGGCAGGAGTGCTGATGGCTGGATGTAGTTCCTGGGGATTTTCTCTGACACTCTCCTCTACGTCACCATTTGACCAGCCTTTAGCAGCAGTTCTCAAAGGACCCCTTTCCAAGGGCTGTCTAAGACCATCAGAAAACTCAGACATTTACATTACAACTCATAACAGTAGCAAAATTACAGCTGTGGAGTAGCAGGGACAATAATTTTATGGTTGGGAGTGGCCACAGGATGAGGAACTTTATTCAAGGGTTGTAGCTCTAGGAAGGCTGAGAACCACTGGTCAGAGTATCTGCAGTACAGTTTGTGTTGTTAACAAAGAGTTTTAAGATCAGTAAGCTTCTAGCCAGCAGACGGTGGTCATGCCTACAGAGCAACAGAGACTGCTGTTGAGAGATCAGAATCCCTCAGGACCCACACAGAACCGTGAGAGTCTCTTACAGCCTACTCCGAAGGTCAGTCACAGTGAAGAAACAGAAATATACGTCCCTTCTTCCACCTCCTTTTTTAACATACACTCAAAAGAACTGCTTGCGAAGGATTTACACCAATTTGGTTTATTATTTATCAACATATAAAACCACTGACATTAGAGTTTAAATGCCCCTTCAAGATAGCTTCTTTTTCAGGAAAAGAACAAAAGCAAAACAAAACAAAACAACAACAAAACATCCTGTTCCTGATATGTGAAACCTAGCTAGCAGGAGAAGGACAGAACTGAGAGAACAACATGAGGCAGACCCAGGATTGCATAAAAGCAATTCATTAAGATCCTGTGGACAAAAGTCTGTTCATACCCCAAGGCGGAAGGATGGGCTTAATAAGCTGAGCACTGTCTCGATACAATATACCGGATCTCTTCATAAGCTATTGTGTCCAGTGTCACCTAAGCAACAGCCCAAGTGACAGTGACCAGAGAAACATACTCCATTATGAAGCCTTTGTTGTATAGGGTGTGAAGCAAATGCCAGGGGTGTCTGCAGGGCACACTGGCTGTCGTGATCACAGTGGCAGTTAACATATCAAAGTGGATCTTGTTGCTTATTACACATTCAACAATAAACACAGAACTGTAGGGCTGGATACCTATAATTCTATCTCAGTTATCTCTGGGAAAACTAATGGAGGAGGACTATGTAACAGGACATGGTCAGGAAGGAAGGAACGAACGAACGAATGAACGAACGAAGGAAAAAGAAGGCAAACAGGAGCAGAGATAGACAATGACTGAAGTAGGGAGATCAGAGCCTTGTATGTCTTTCTAATACACACATTAATAATTCTTGTTGCTTAATCCTTACATTTCTATTTCCTCTGTCTACCTGGTTAATAAGAGGTAAGATTAAAAGAAAAAGTGTTGAAAAACATTCAGCTGCTGATAGCTCAGCTAAATTTAAAGGAAAAAAAGTACACATAAATTATATTTAAACTACTATGCAATGTATTGATGATCTTTCTAACAACTATCCTTTAGCTCTTTAGTCATGCCTAGATCCACGTGAGAGTATGTAATGGTCAAGTTTTTTCAATCTGTAGCTATCAGGTGAAAATTAAATTTGTATTTTGTTTTGATTTATATTAGCTTTGCAGCGATGAATCTCTTTCTAACAGCTTAAGAAGCAACAAAAAATGCAAATAGGCCATATGATTCCTCTCTGCCATACCAGCTTGCTTTATTACAAAAAGAAAGAGATACACAGCTTTAGAAATTACTAGAAACTTTCTTAAAGTTTTTAAAATGTTAAATTTTATTGGAGACTATATATTAAGAAACCCCCTTACTATGCTTCTATAGTTGTAATCTTACTGTTTAACCCCAGGGGTACCTTCATAATTGTTGTTATAATAGTAGTTTATGAACTACAAAAATATTGTCTATGTATTAATCTTTTTTTTTTAATTTCTTTCTTCCAGGAAACTAAAACCCAGTGTGTACGAA
The DNA here is from genome assembly GCF_907164565.1 of Psammomys obesus. Classification (NCBI taxonomy): domain Eukaryota; kingdom Metazoa; phylum Chordata; class Mammalia; order Rodentia; family Muridae; genus Psammomys; species Psammomys obesus. Next base: position 23,177,475 of record NW_026585797.1, read on the forward strand.
TTGCTACAAAAGGTAAGAGGCTTACTTTTTGTTTTTGTTGTTTTGTTTTTAATATTTGCTTTTTTTTTTTAACCGTATTCATTACTCCTTTCCAAAATGAAAGTTTTATTCCCTGCTTCAGGCCAATTAACTGTGGCATTTCTATCACAAGGTATTTGTACCGGGGCCCAGTTAAAGCCCAGCCAAGTTCTCTGACTCACTTGGGTGTCTTAGAGACAAAATGGAGTTGAACATTTCATCCACTAGTGTATAACTACAGAAACCTTGTTATGCTAAGAAGATGGATTTAGAAACCTTGGAGGGGTTTATCCCTGCCCATCAGCCTATTAGGAAAAGCTAAGCCTGAGCAGTTCCAAACAGAAGTCACTTATTTCAAAACCTGTTACTTTGTGTGGTAGTCAGATCATCTCTGATCAGTCTGCACAGTCAGGTGAACCCTTCATTCGTGTTTGGACCTGACTTAAAAGGAACGAAGCTAACTTGGTAGTACATCAGCACTGCTGTGGGAGAGCAGCTCTGTGACTTCATCACTGGAAGGAGGACATTTTAATTTTTCTTTTTTGATTCAACTAATAGTGGGGAATTATGTCTGTGAAGGCTGGCAACAGAACACTGCCTACTGACCCTGCCTGCTGTGACTTAGCTGCTTTGATAAGAAAATATATATTGGCATCTTTGAATTCAGCATGGGGAGAAGTCTCCTGTACCTCTGTGTGTATTATCCTTCATTTAAAACTTGACTGGTCCAACAAGGGAGAGGCCACTGCTTTGTCTGTTCTAGTAGGGAAGGAAGAGCTGTCTGCATGCCTGCTTGAGCCTCCTCAGAGGGCTATCCCTCTGGGAGCTTTGTTGCCATAGTTAGTATTTGATGCACATTTGTGAGTGTAACTGATTCACTGGGGGTAACAATGAATACCCATATTCTGTTTATGTTGGCGTCTTTCCTTTCATCTTTTCTCCATCTACCCATCAGTCTACTCAATTAGCATTTGTTTTTCTCTTGATTTGTGCAGGCAATAAAGAGTTTTCCCTTGACTCATGGGACTAATAAAGAAACTTCACAGATGGAAAAAAAAAAAAAAAAAAACCTTACTAATTCCATGCAGATACTAAGATTCCTCATGATAGTTAAAAAAAATAATTAAGCAACTCTAGTGGAAGGAAAAGAAAAATATATGCAGAAGCATCTAATGTGCAAACAGTTCTTTTAAGAATTGGCTTGTGAATCAGGAGTTAAAGTTGAAAGTACTGGAAGTTAGCCAAGGAAGACCCTTAGTTATGCTTTCCCAGATTTAAAGATGACCCTAAGAATATGAAGGGTATTCACAGCAGGCTGTCAGGAAGCTCTTTAGCTAGGAAAATGCTGTACTTCTCTTAACAGGAAAAACAAAAAAAAAACAAAACAAACAAAGAACTGAAGTGACTGTAACATCAAATTTTCTTCTCATTCACCTGCTTTTGCATGAACTATCCTAGGGTCACTTTGCCCCCCTTTTGGATGCCAATATAAGCACGATGGTGAATATATCTGGTATTTGTTCTCTAGAAAGGTTTATAGATTTGATCTTAGCATATGACATAGAACCTTTGCAAGCAGCCCAAGAAGCTTAGAAGGCTCCTGGTTTTGGTCTCTTGTTCTAGTGAGTTCATCCTGATGAGTTCTGGATCTTTAGTTGACAGAGTAGTACACTCTGCATGAGGAGGACTCTGGCCTTAGACTATCTGAGGTTAAACCTTGATCTTGCGGCAAATTACAAAAGTCCATTTACCAAAGGAGGGTAACAAAGTACCTATCTTATTATTTTGAAGATTTAGGGGACATATAGAATACTCGTTTTCTCATCTTGCATGTTTTCTCATCTTCCATATTTTAAGTTATCTATGATAAATTATAACCTGAAAATATTAAATAGAAAATTCCAGAAATGAAAATCGATAGGTGTTTAATTGCACACCACTGGCAGTAGCATAATCAAAATTTTTACTATCTTGCTCCACTCTGCCCAGGACCTGAGTCATTTTTGTTCATGGCATTCATGGTGAAAATGTAACTTAGTAACCACTTAGTAACCACCTTGGTATCAGGTCACCTGTTGCTGTGCTTGTGTTCAAGAAACTAGTTTTATTTAATAATGGCTTAAATGTGCAAGAGTGCTTATGCTAGCAGCCATTATGGTATATTCCTATATTATACTATTATATTTATCCTATATCATTTATTATGATTGGTAATGTCTTATATCTAATTTATATTAAATGTTATCCTAGGTATATACATGTAGAAGAAGTACCCACAGAATTTGATATCTGTGGTTTTAGTCATCTGCTGGGGCTATTATACACACAGCACAGCATGTTTGAATGAGCCCTGATGTTTTGTAGAGACTACACGTTAACCACTGGCTTCCCATCTCCATTGTAAAGTACAGCATTATCCTGTCCGACAGACTTCTGTGGAGGCTTGTGTGAGAGCCTCCGTGTTTTCCATCACTGTTTTCAATCTAGAAAATTTCAGTGATAGGTCCCTAGATGAACATATTTTATCCTGCTTTTGAACCACATTATTGTATGCAGTTATGGAGGGAAAAAAAACATAAATATTAAAATACACTTAAACTGGAGATAGAAATTTCTTGGAAAAAAAGGTTTGATTGTGTTTAGTATTTATAACTAGATCTAAATCTATTTCTTTTTTTTTTTCCTAATCCATTTCTTGCTCTTAATATCTGAGGTTTTACTATCTATGAAACACCACACTCAGTAAAGTGGCGCTGCCTTATGGCCTCAGTGCATGCTAAGCTAACATCATACAAATGTGGCTGCCTTTTCTCTGGAAATTTTCAGCGTGAAAATAAAATTTTTCAGACAAGGCATCTTGAAGGCCTACTTAATGATAAAAATGATATAACCATACTACCTAAGAACAGGCATAGAGAGACTTTCCAGTGAAGGGCGGAACAGCTAAACAGTGTGCAGGTTTGTTAAACACAGGTTAAACCACATAGATGAGATGTGTAGACATCACTGTTACTATATATTTGAGACATGTGGGCTTTGCTGTTAGACATTTACATGTGGGCTCAAGAGTAGATTTCTGACTTTTTTTCTTTTATAAAAAAGGTAACAAAGTAATGGGAAGTATATGAGCATGGGTCGAAAGATGCTGAATCCATAGGCAAATCTGTGGCAAGTGGGAGACTGCCCCGATGCTCAGGGAAACAAAAGAGGAAAAAAAAAAAGCATTTCACTGCTCAAATAGTGTCAACAAGAAGATGACCAAGCCAGGGGTGACTGGACTGACCAGAAAATTTAAAAATACTCTATTGTAACCTGCATGGCATTCCTGTGGCACATCCTAGGTTCCACCTCTGCATTCCTGCCTTTGTCTTCTTCACCCCCTCACCCTCAGCTAGAAATACCAAGAAGGTGGGGCCCTGCCTTCCTAGTGTCCTTCGTATATAAGTCAACTTTGCTGAAAAGACCAGGGTTCTCTAGAAATCTAGTGTATCTTTTTTAAAAGCATTCTAGTTCCCAGTGGCCTTCTATAGTTAAATTCTCTTAGACAATATGTATTTGCTTGTATTTTTAAACTTGAATACTTAGTCAAGTTTAATTCTGTGCCTCAATAGCCTCATATATCACTATATTCCAAGAACAAGTGCAATATGAAAGTCTTATTATGTACAACAAATATTTGTTGAGTTGGTAATTGAATTTAAATTTGAGGTACATGTTTCTGCTTTAATATATAATCAAACTGGCTACAGCACTGCCTGCAATTCCGAAAAGTATCAGAGCATGTATGTGACAAGTTTCATATGCAGCCGGGATTGTTTTTATGTTTCTTGAAATATGCATTTATATGTCACCTTCTAGTTTATGAAAAAATTTCCAAGGCTGAGATTCTGTGTGCGTCTACAGAAATATGAGAAATAGAATTTGTAAACTAATGAGTATTAAGTCCATTTAAGTTTTACTTGGATGATTTTTTGGCTGGAATAAGTGACAATGTAAGATCTCCTCATTCAGATGGCTATTTGTGTAGGTAAATGGGAAGACAATTTAGCTAAGACTCTTCAGCTCAGTTACTACAATTCTTACGACTGTGTTCTATAACTTTAGGTTTCCAGTGTCAAGATATAGTCTAGTGTTTTAACAAGAATTGAACAGTTTGATAAACTTGAGTAGAAACTCTAAAGCACATCGCTTATTACTTTGATTCTATATATAGCCATTATGATAAAAAGATTAAAATTCCATTAAACATCGTACAAATGAGTGTTACTTAGCACCACAAGAGTGTATCATGTGTTGCTGATGTGAACCTCTGGCTTCATTTGGATGTATTGAAATATTAGCTGCACCTGAACATAAGACTTCTAAATATTCATTTCAAAATTCAAGCTTAAAGTTAACCAGGGGTATTGCTGATACTTCTTTTCTTACCATTTAAATTATTCCTCAAGTTTGGTGTCAGTTACCCCAACAATCACTACATCCCAGGAATATTCTTCATCGAATTTTTCTTAAATCACACATATGGATGCAGTTCCTTTATACACAGACTTTCCATATCCTCTCCTCCAAAATGTACTGCTCTTGGAACAGGAAATACCCTGAACTTCAAAGGGTCCTATTTGCTCTCTTCCTGGCTCTACTCTAGCTGGAACTCAGCTACATACTTGCTTTGACATTAGAGAGAACACTGTTCACATATGGAGTGTTCACTTCCTGAGCAGCCTTCATGGAATCCATAAGTCTATTCTTTGGTCTGCTGCCTGATCAGACACGGGTAGGCAGTGCGTGGCTAAGAGAGTTCCTGTTAGTCAACATTTAGCTCTAGCTGCATATTCTTGCCGTGAATGTTTAGAGATAACCCCAATCTTCAGTCTTTGGAGTTCACTTGTTTCATGAGATGGCTTTGACCTATCACCAGCACTTCTTTTAAAAGAGACAATTCATGTTCACAGAAAAGTCTGTGGAGACAGCGGATGGCATTGAAGCTGTCCAAGCCATCACTAGTTGTGTCTGTACGCAACAGACACAGTTAGATGCATTTTTGCTCCCTGTACTTTGTTTTTAACTAAACTAGTGGGGTGTGGAAAGGAGAAAGGTGCTTTAGAGAAGTTCATTCTTATGCCGTAAACATACTTAAACACTAACTTAAAAACAGAGTGGGAAGGGGCCAGCAGCTTAGACCAGTTGATTGAACACTTCTCCAAATTGGCCTTAAGCCATTAGAGGCTATTCTCAAACTACCAATTGGTACATTATGGTTTTTAGTAATGAATGCAATCAGATTCCTTGGTTCAGATAACTTGCTTGAACTTGATTCATATTGTTGATAACCTCTTTCATAATGTTGAATTAACATGTAGTGTGCATAGTGTCAGAATCTTAACATAAATGGAAGAACACTGCTCTTATTCTTTAGGAAGCTATGGGTTTCCCTAGCTACAGACATAGGAATATAATGCATTAGGATATGGTGATATTTAGATTTTCCTGTAGTAAAGTTCCTCTTTTTTCATTATAAAAGTTTAGGAAGAATATTTGATGGGCTTAGTCTGTGAAGATCTCATCTTAGGCCTTTCTTGCAGAGTTTTCCATATCCAGATTTGATATTACTGAACATAGCTGAAAACCAGAGAAACTGAAGAGCGATTAGGAAAGAAAAGCAAAAGGCATCTTCACAGAGGTCCTAATAGGTCTATTCACTCATGGTTAAGATGAACATAAAGCTAGGTGAAGGAAAAGGGAATGAAAGTCTCATACTCATCTTGCCCAGGCTCATCTCAGGACTGTAAATCAGGATAAAAAGTCCTGTCTCCTGTTTAATTCACCTTGCTTTGTAAAAGATCTCGGTATTTAGAAATGCCGTGAGCGATGAGAGGGATGAATGGCACCTCACTGTTGAGTATGGAGACCCTGCGTGTGACGCGGTAGAGACAGTTAGGTACATACGGATGGTCACTAAGTAGCGTCAGTCAGAGCTTGAGGGAGGCACAGTAAGTGTGCACATGTGTAGGTGGATGGCTGAGGAGCTGACACAGCATGATCTGAGTCAGCCCCGGCTTCCCGAGAAGGGTGTCTACATGGAGGAGAAAGGAGGGCGTGTATCTTGATGTAGGTGATCAGAACCCAGTGGGATAGGAAAGTTAGAGAAATGCCTTGTAAATAACTTAGTAGTACCGTAGAAATGATTGGTTAGAACTAGATAAAAATGAAATCTGTCTCTCCACTCATTTTGTAAGTTTTCAGCCATATTTACAATATAACAGTTAAACCAATTTTTCTTCCTCCTTTTGTGGGAGTGGAATTCCTGGAGTGCTATGGGGGTATATACTTGAAAGGATAGATTTGGTTTAACTTTTGTCAACATCAACTTCATCACCTTCTTTTTCACAAAATATAATAAAGTTTGTTCCTTTAAAAACTTATTATTATTATTATTATTGTTATTGTTAGTGTGTGTGTGTGTGTGTACACACAGGTACACGCATACCACATCATGTTTGTGGATGTCAGAGGACAGTTTTGAGTTAGTTTTCTCCTTCCACCTTTATTTGGGGTCTGGGAATAAAACTTGAGTTGTCCACCACCTGCCTTTGCCTACTGAACCATCTTAGGAGTTCAGATTTTATCTTTCTGTTAGTTTCTTAACATTGAAAGTGATCCTACAACTGATCAAAGCCTGAGTATCTTAAGAGAGAAACTGGGAAATGTAAGTGGAATTCATTCAGTTTCTCTCC
>NW_026585797.1:23184236-23186909 GCF_907164565.1 Psammomys obesus
CACAGAAGAGGAAGTGACCACAAAGACAGGTAGGGAAAAGAGAGAAAGGAAACTGAAGGGAAGAAAGGCATGTAGGTGAATGAAATTATGTGAGTGTCTGTGTATTTTGTAACTTCAAATCACAGAGAATCCATGGGAACAGTACTACCTTCATTACAGTTAAGCACACTTAGCATACAAATGTTGGTTTCTACATACTTTTATTAGTTAATGAAAGTAACCTGGGCTTCTTAGGGAAATGAGTGATGCCAGCCCTAGAGCAGGGAAAGTAGCAGGAGAAAGGGAATTTTCATCTCTTTACTTGTGGTGCTTTTTGTAGCCTGCAAGCCTAAGAGCGTCAGACTTACATCTCCACCAGAAAGTATGGGTTTTGGTTGAGGTTTGTTATTTCTTCTTAAATGTAATGTATAACATTCTAATTCATTGTACACAGTTATTTTTATGCTAGCAGCTAAGAATCTTAGGATTTTGTTTTTTTAAGAAGATAATTACAGTGTTTCTCCCTTCCCTTTCCTCCCCACAAAGCTTTCCCTGAACCTTTCCTTGCTCTCATTCAAAGCCATAACACTAGTGTTTGCTGGTATCTCACTCTTTTCTCCAGCAGAGAACACACACACATCCCTCTCCCTATGCATTGTTTGCCCTCTTGTTTTCAAAAATTAATTTGATTTAAGGCTTCATTTTTCATTAATTCAGAGGAAGAAAGCTACAGTGCATTAATATTAGAGTTTAGACCATAGCCTGGGGAAAATGAAAGCATATCAGAGGAAGCCAACTCAGGAAAAATAATTTTAATAAAGGTTCAGGCATCGTACTGATTTACAGGAACAACCTGTTAGGCACCAGTGTTTTCATTTGCTCTGCCAAAGTTCTTAGCATTGTAAACTTCTTTAAAATTTAAAATGGAGAGAAATATGCATATAGGTTAATAGCTAGTAGTTTTTTAAAGCCCAAATGCTGAAAAACCAGAGTAGACAAAATGTACAATGTTCCCACCATAGATTCAAATAGTAAATGGTCATACAGTTTGTTATTAATGAATCCTCACCACAGTGACCTATTGGGATGGACTGTAAGGTTTACATAGGTGGAGGGGTGACAGGTTGCTTATATTTAAATCTGTACCCAATATGTAACATATGTCTATCCATCTTTTTAAAACAGATGAGTGAGTGAGTGAATGAGTGAAAAAAGGAATAAATGAAGATCAGAAATTGTTTCTTATGGAAAATATTAGGAAAGAGATGAGTTATGATTACTGGCTTTATAGGTCAGCTGACCATTTAGGCACCTGAGTGGCAGAAGGTCCAACAGCAAGTTCCCTGAGTTTGCCTAAGAAGTGTATTCCTTTATTCCCTGAAACCATAAAAAGTAAATAGATGACTCAAGCACCACTTGTGTGTCTAAATATTTCTGGGCCACAGAATTGTCTTGTGTTCCTTGAAAAAGCTTGTGTTTTGGTGAGGAGATTGCACTAGTTACGTTTCTGTTAAGTACCAAGCACAGCTTAAGAAAAAGAGTTTATTGTTTATTTTGTTGTTGTTGGTTTCCCCCATATGCTTCCAGGGGGGTAGATCCATAATACTGCAGAAGGCATGGCAGCAAGATGCTGAGAGATCACATCTCAACTGCACACAGGAAGCAAAGAATGCGAGTAGGATTTGGGGCTATAAACCCTTAAGATCCACCCCAGTGATTACTTTCTCCACATCCTAAAAGCCCCATAACTACCTTAAATGACGCTACCACCAAGGCACATGAGCCTGTGGCGGACATTTCTCATTGAAGTCACAACAGAGACAGGAAGCATGTACCTACAAGGGAAATAATCCAAATAATTTTAAATTCATCACACATTCACTGAAGACAACAGAAATTGTCAGATGTGGTTTCAAGTGACTTCTCTAAGTGAAGCTAATTCTGATAGGATTTCAGATAAAGCCTGTCTGAAGTACTGTTTGAGCTAAGACTTAAATGAGAAAAGTATATAGAGACTGTCACATCAATTGCCCAAAAAGCTTACCGAAGAGAAGAAATAGCAAACAAAAGCCGTGATGCAGAACCAAATGGATATCCAAGAAATAAAGGAGCTTATCAGGGCTTGTAAACCATGGCAGAGAGCGTGTGTGCTTCTCTACATGAAAAGGAAAGCCACTGCGGCATTTAAGTGGGAAATTCTGATTTCCTTCTTGCTTTTAAGGGTTACTCCGGATGATCCAGAGAATAGATGACAATGTCAGCTTGTGTTAAGAGGGTCCATGTTGCTAGGAAGGACGCTGTGATTTTAAATGCCAGGCATGTTGGTAGCTAGGACTAAGTCCATGGCAGTGGAAGCAAGAGATAAATCTATAGGAATTGCTGAGAGATTAAATTTTGTTCTATGATGAACAGGATAATTAAGGTAGGCAGAACTTTGACCAACACAATTAAGTGAATGGGTTTCCTATTTAATTCGGTTGTTGAATATTGTAGAAGAATCGTCTTTGTTATTCATGAGGTCTTTCCCTACTGTTTGCACAGCTGAAAATTGAAAATGTAGGATTTGAAGGCCTAAAAGATTTGTGGTTTAGTGGTAGAGTGTTCATTCAGCATGCACACAGTACTGGATCCATTCAGAAGGAAGGAAGGAAGGAAGGAAGGAAGGAAGGAAGGAAGGAAGGAAGGAAGGAAGGA
>NW_026585797.1:23186919-23237967 GCF_907164565.1 Psammomys obesus
GGAAGGAAGGAAGGAAGGAAGGAAGGAAGGAAGGAAGGAAGGAAGGACTAATCTTAATTTATTTTCCTGCTGATGTGATAAAACAACAACAAAACCTCAAAAAACAAAAACCTTGACAAAAGCAACTCATGGAGAGAGGGTTTATTTCAGCTCACAGTTTAAGGATGCAGTGGTCACAGAGAGGGAAGAAAGCAACAGACGCTCAAGCAGTTGGTCACATGGCATCCAGAGTTCAGAAGCAGCGAGCAATGGGGATACTCACTTCATCCTCTCCACTTGTCCTAAGTCAGGATGCCATGCCCAGATTAAAATCCTGCTTTCCCACATTAATTAATCCAACCAAGAGAATCCCTCCTAGATACTGTCAGAAGCCACCTTCAGTCTTAATCCCACACAGGGATGCCTGGGATTTTATCTCCTAACTCAAGATCCCATCAAAATGAACATCAACACTGGGCATCACAGAAAGAATAGATGGGCGTTGGGGTTAATAGAGTAGAAGAGTCATGAGAAAGTAGAGAATGCTGGAATTTTCAAAGTTTAAAACCTATGTAGGAATTATATACTCCAAAGACAGACCTTGATTATTTTGCAGAAATTTTATGGATTTTAAGATCATCTAGACTTGTAGTGTGTGTGTGTGTGTGTGTGTGTGTGTGTAGGCCTAACATACACCACAGCATGTGTTAGAAGATCAGATTGGGGGCAACTTTGCTATTTTTTTTTTCTTTTTGAGGCAGGGTCTCTCTTGTTTATGTTGTTTGTGTCAGTTCCTCTGCCTCTGCATTCCATCTTGCCATAATGCTTTGTGATTACAGATGTGAGCCATTACATCTGGCTTTCTGGGAACTGGACTCAGAATGTCAGATTTGCAAAACAAATGCTTTTACCTTATGATTCATTTCCCAGTGGCCTTGATTATTATTGTTATAGTAAACTATTTCTAAAATTGAAAATAATGTTTACATATACAAATATGGTTTATTCAAAATGTTTATTCAAAACATTAGTGAATATCTTCACTTAAGTGTTGCTATAAAGTGTATTAAGTTCACTTCAAATTGTGACGGGAGTTACCATGGTGACTGCATCAGTTGTAATTTAGTATTTTGATAATGTGCAAAATAATAATATTTGAGTATACAGTGTTCATAAATTGCTTCTGCACACTTCTCTTGATTTCAAGTTTACCACCTGAAATCTGTTTTTGCTGATGAGCTTTACAATGAAAAGTTAATAAAAATAATACTGGTAAGAAGTAAGCTTTAACTTAGAAACAATAAAATTTGTGCTCTCTATTTTATTGTCTCTCTTACAAAATAATTTTAGGCTAATACTTTTTTCGAACTCTGACTTAAGTCAGTGCCTTCCTAGTCTGATGAGAAGGCCAGTGTTCACTGATAATTTGGTTTCTCTTGATGATGCAGATTTTTGGTCTTGTAGGAACGGATATCAGTTCTATGTAGCTTCTTCACATACCCCGTTCAGTACAGAAGACATGCCACAATTATTAGTTCAAATGTTAATGTGTCTTCAGTGTCAACCTTCATGTCAACCAGGTTACAGTGGTCCATGTTGGCACTCACTTCTTTCCTGTAATTAAGGAACAATTTGGAAACTTGTGTTACCGTGAAATGCATGGTGCCATTTGTTCATTGGAGAGAATTTTAACATGGAGTGTTTCATTCAGATGCCAGCAGCCCACGTCTAAATTCAGTTCAATTCTAGGAAAGTTGCCTTAAGTGACTAATGAGACAGAAATAACTTTACAACCGGAATAGACACTTACGACAGAGCAGAGATGGCAAAATACAGAGAGGTAATATTTCTCCACCCACAATCCTGTTTGAAGGTGTCAGTCAAAACTGAAGCAGTTAACATGAGCCCATATTGTATCCAATAGATTAAGTTTGTCATAATTGGTATTCTAATCCCGTATGTATGTGATCTTCTGTAGAAAAATGGCCTCTGACCATTGTGGATGTTATGACAGGGAGATTACTTAGATTTTTCCACTGTGGTATGCTCAGTGTTATTATAAAACCTTGCTAAGGAGAAGGAGGAAAGGTCAAAGTCATAGAAGGGACTTGCTGACAGAAGTAGAAATTGGAATGATGATGTGCTTTGAAGCAGAAGGAATCTGAAGCCTAGGAATTCAGATATCCTCTGGAGGCTCAAAAAAGCCAGGAAATTGATTCTCCCTCTTGCGTCTCAGAAAGCCAAACCACACCAACATCTAGATAGTGGTCTTAGCAGCGTTGTTTAGGAATTTACCACTTCAGAAATAAGGTAACATTTGTTCCTTTGGCCCACAAATCAGTCATGGTTTGTTTTGAAACTATGACTAATTGATAAGGAATAGGTTAACTGATTGCTGGGATTAAAGGCGTACTCCACGGTGCCCTCAAGCAAAGGGTTTTGATACTTGGGACTAGAATCCTACTATAGCCTATTGTGAACTGGCAAGTGACTTTGGAATTGGGCAGTTTTAAGAATTTGGAGGATCAGAGAGTCAAAAGCCTAGAGTGCCTTCATCAAGTTGCTAGTAGAGAGATGAACATTGATATCTCTGTATCAAGGCCCAGAAAGAATGATGAAGAACTTGTGACTGGATAATGAGGGGAATTGGATCCTTTTTTCAGAGCAGAAACCCTGCTGAATTGTGTCCTGCAGTTATGTAGAGAGCATATTTACAAAGCTTGAACTTAAATATGAGGTAATGAAGTTTCCAAGAAACATTGAAGACATACTCTTGCCAGAAAACAGGTATACACCTACACTCATTCACACAGAATTGTGTGTGTGTCCCTGTTAGTACATATGTATGTAAATTCACATAGAAACATATATATAACATACATTTTTTAAAGATATATTTTATTTTTAATTGTGTGTGTGTACTTGTGTGTATCTGTGTGTGTATCTGTATTTATGTGTGTGTGTGTCTGACTTTGTGTAGATGTGTATGTTTGTGTCTGTATGTGTATCTTTCTGTATGTAGTGTGTGTATGTGTTTGTATTTGCACATGAGTGCTGGTCCTTATGAAGTGCAGAGTCCGTAAGAAGGTGTCAGATGCCTTGGAGCTGGAGTTACAGACCACTTGATGTTAGTGCTGGTGTGAGCTTTACCTCTGAGTCATCTTTCCAACCCTTACAGACCTAATTCTTTGTATGTGACAATTCGCCTATTTGTACCCATTTGCACCACGGATATGTCTGGCGTTCACTGAAGCCAGAAGAGGGCATTCGATCCACTGTAACTGTAGTTCCGGGGGACTTGGGAGCTTCCACGTGTGGACTGGCAAGCCTGCATCCTCCACAAGAGCAGCAAGTGCTCTGAACCATTGATCCATCTTTCCAGCCCTGAAATTCCTGACTCTGTTATCTATACAGCGGCAGTATAGATGCCTGAACTTAGTCTGTTGTTTGAAAAAGGCAAATGCTAAGTCAGAGTAAAGCTGAAGTGTTTTATTCATAGCAATTAAAAAAACAGGTCTTTAGAGTGAATCCCTGCTGTAAAAGGATTATATAATTCACATTACAATATTATAGCAACACTCTCTGCCACCCTTACTATATTTATCCTATTGTAGGGAAAAGAAATTAAAATCCCATTCGGTCTCATCAAGACACATTTGCAGAGTATTATGGAGTACTGGTTTATGATTATCACTCTATTATAGACAAACAAAATATTCTTTATCCTTTATCAGTTTAGTGTCTGAAATTATGGATTCTATTCAGATTTTAATGAAATGTGGATTACTTTGAAGATTATCTCTGATTAAATAAATGGCACTAGAGTAGAAAGTTAATTGAATCTTTCTTGAATGAGCAGTGACCACTATGAGTGATTGATTAGAGCAAAAGATAATAAATGATGTATTTTGAATTTGTCTTATGTGTTTAAAATTATTTCAGAACAGAAAATGACTTTGGTACGCTCAGTTTTAGTTTGTTTTTTTGTTTTTTGTTTTTTTTCACAGAAATAATGTGACCACCTTTGCTCATAGAGAAAGTATAATTTATTTTAATATATATTTTAGTTTCATCGTATGGTATAGGAAAGGGTGCCATATACTGGAACACATGTAATATTTAGTGTACTCCAATTTTAAAGAAAGAGGAAATATTTTCCCAACATCTGAACAGTTGTAGGTTTTTCACCTCTTACTCTGAACCCTTGGATTTGTCTGAATTTCATGTTTTAGAATCTTGTTTCTACTTTTTGCATTTCCTGCTCTACATTTCAGAGCTCTTTGCACTATGTCTACCTTTTCGTCAACTGTGAAAAAGTCTATGTTCATATTCCACATTGTTTACGAAAATGGAGAAATGTGCATGATAAAATGATCCCCATGGCATTTGTAGAGCCCTAGGTATGGCGGACATTTAGAGCACAACTGACCCCTTGGGAAATACCAGTTATCCTTTTAAAAGTGCTTGGCCTGTAGCTGTTCGTGTGTGCTGGTGTGTTTTCACTGTTGTCAACTCAAAGACAGTGTTTGAGTTTCTGGCTGCAGCTGCTATTTACATCACCTGCCTTTGCTTGAGGAAAGTCTTGTACATCTCCTACTTGCCGCTGTTTGCCACAAGAAACCCCACCCAGGCCATGCTTTCCCTCATTTACACTGACAGTCATCCCCTCTGAACTCAGGTCATTGGTTTGTGCAGTGCCCTTGCCCCCTGCGCCGTGGAGAGCTATCTGATTGTATATCAATCTTTAGAAATGAACATGCTTTTAAATTTCTTTTATGCTAAAATAATGGTCTGAAGCTTGCCGCATTTAACCTAAGCTGTGTCTTGGGTATATTTTCACATTCAGAAATATATGGATGAACTTCTGTTTGAATGTATGTAAATTCCTTTCTGGATTGGTGGCCTTTTCTGTTGTTCAGATTTCTATTGGGTACGGAAATTCAGCAGTCATAGGCTAAGCTCCACAATAGGAGGGATTCCTGGAATCAGTAGTACTTGATCACTTCGTATGTGTCTATTTTAAAATTGTTACAGTCTAAATCCTCTAAAAAAGAATTGCACAAAGTTATATTGCATACTACATCGTAACTGCTTATTTCCCCACACCCTGATCACTACCGGTTGGCCCTGCCTGATAGGCAGATGTTGCTCACCTTTTCTGATGCTTCATTGCTAAATGACTTGGATGATGGTATTAACTCCTTGTCAATCTAAAACTGTCCCATAAAAAACACAGACAAGAACACAGTTAACCATCCAATTTGTGCACTGTGTTTGTTTCAAGTGGATGATGAAAATTCAGTAGACATGCAAAGCTTTTTATTGATGGAAGCTCCTCAGGGAACCCTAGAGATGCTTCATGTTGCTTCAGTGTGCCTTTAAGTGTATAATGGCCCTGTCATTTCCTGAGACACAATAGATTCTAAATTGTCTTAGTTTGTAATATACGTTTATCAACCCTTGACAGTCTCTGATATGAGAATTCTTCAGACATTCTCATGGAGTGGGGCCACATCCCCAGAAGTTGCAAAAATGCTTTTTTTTTTTTTTTTAATGAAACTAAAATATGTCAAAAAAAAAAAAAAAACTGCCATGAAGAAAGCTTACATAGCCACACAAATGATTTGGGACACATCATTTAAGCCAGTTGGCAGAAGCAACTGTGGGGAGTATTTTTAAATTTACTGTGAAGAAGACTGCTTTTTTAAAACTCTGGCTTAAAGTCGGCATTCAAAAAATTCACAGTTCTTCATAATTCTTTGAAGAGTGACAACAAGATGGATGTCACAGCAGGCATAAAAAAACGCATAATGCACATTAGTATTTTAAACTTCCTGGAAAATAAATACCTGCATCTCTTGGAAGATATATAACAGGTTGAAAACAAAAGTCAGAGAAATATGCTCTTCACTGTCTGACTTGTGTTTACCAGATGTTTTGATAGGAATCTTTTCAGTCTAATGATGTCTACTGCTCATCTTTCAGGGAAACATCTGAGCCATAGAACCTGTTTGTTGATAAAGAGCATATGGTTTTGGGAATCAATGTTAAGATGTTTCAGAAAAAAATTTCACAAGCTCCACATGTAGTTTTGCCCTCAACGATTGTCTCAAAAATCTTAAGAAACAGTGTCATAGTTTACCGTGGCATATTGAATAGGAAATATGTTGAAGAGAAAATGGAAGATGGGTTTTGTAGTTCAGATCTGGGTTATCTGTTTCCTTGTTGTTTCAGAGCTGGTAAACACTAGGCAATAACCAGGAACCAGCACTTCCCTAACCTGCTGTCTTGGGCAACATACTTAGTGTCACTCCACGATGCTAACTTAATTTTCCCAGATGATTTTCTATAACTGTTTATCTAATTCAGACTTCATGAAATAAGTTTGCAGTAATAGCTCCATAGTGTTAGGCTTATTTCCTAAGTGTACTAATGTTAAATAAATAATGGTCTCAAAAGTTGATTTGTAAAACACTGTTTTAAAATAAGCATTTTTTGTTTTGTTGTTTGTTTGTTTGTTGAGACAAGTTTTCTCTGTGTAGCCCTGGCTGTCCTGGAACTCACTTTGTAGTCCAGGCTGGCCTTGAACTTAGAGACCTGCCTGCTTCTGTTTCCTGAGTGCTAGGATCAAAGGCGTGCACTACCATACCCAAATAATATAGGAGTTCTTGAGCCTTGTTGGAAACATGTGTTAAGAGACTCAAAGTTAGGAGTGTCAGAGGATTGGCTTGGCCTTCGTTTGTATCAATCTTTATCTCCATTCCTGAGAACAGTTGTTCATTACAAAAGGACCTAAAAAAATGTTTCTGCAGCAAGTAGAGGAATGGAAGAATAAGGGATAGCAGTTTCAAAATGTCCCATGATGTATATATAAATTCAGTTGTAGTAAGAGGCTACTTAAATGACTTAGTATTTTGTCTCTTTTCTTCTCCCAAAGAAAAATCTATCAGTGATAGAGATATAAGTCTGGAGATCAAATGAGCAGTCCTGTCTAGAGAGAGCAGGAGGAAAAATCTGATTAATCCAAAATAAAGGAGAGGAGTATGAAGAGCCAACACAGAAGAGAAGATGTACCTTCTAGCACAAGAATGATAATAAAGTAGGGGGAAAACAAATCAGGTTGTTTGCATCTTAAAAGACTAGATTGCTTGGCAATTCTTTTCTGGCATCCTTTGTGAATTTTTGATCAATCTATTTTTGCCACTTATTCTTTCAGTTCTGTGTTTACTTAAGAATTCTATCTTTTTGAGTATTTGCAATATCAGGGCCACAAACATGAATAAGATATGTATTGTCACCTCCAGACACTCACACATCCTAAGTACTGTCCCACATTCTTTCTGCCTTGCCATTTTTCTTGGGTGAAGGTTGTCTTCTCCTTTGTACATGGCTGGTAATTATGATTTATTAGCCAGTGTTTTAAACCAGTGTTTATTTATTAAACCAGTGTTTGGTTATTATTGGACCTGCAATAATTGCTCTCCTTTCTCTACTACTTTGCTGCTAGCACCTACAATCCAGTTTGGCCATCCCTGGGACTACGTGTCCATCTAAAGTCCTCGTTCAAAATATGGGCCCATGGGTGCCTGCAGAAACTGATACACCAACCAAGGACCATGCATGGAGGGGACCTAGACCTGTCCTGGTCAAATGTAGCCAATAGAAGCTCAGTCTCCATGTGGGTACCCCAGTAAGGGGAGCAGGGAAGTCTTTGTCATAGACTCTGTTGTCTGTTCTTTGATCACATTCCCTGATATGTGTGTAGAGGAGGTTAGGGGGAATCATTTCCAAGACACAGAGGAAGAGGATACAAGCAGTCCTAATGAGACTTGATAGGCTGTGGTCAAATGGTAGGGGAGGTTGTTTCCCCCTTTCTGAGAAATAAGGGAGAGGAATATGGGGAAAGAGGGAGGGAGGGAGGGTGGAAGCAGGAAGAGATGAGGGAGTGGGCTACAATCGGGATGTAAAGTGAATAAATTATAAAAAAAATAAATTTAAATTACACAGAGAGAGAGAGAGAGGGAGAGAGATTAAAGTCCTTGTTCAGAGGTTAGGGAACCAGTGAAGTCAGTCAGTGCTTTCTTTATGAAGCATGAAGATCAAACTCACAGAGAGGTATGGTGGCAGGCTCTTGTAATCCCAATACTGAGGACGCAAAAACATGGAAAACCCTGGGGTTTCATGGCCTGGGTCAGCGAGACATTCTAGCATTTCTTAAAAAAAGAAAAGATGGATGGTACCTGAGGACACACAGAGTTGTGTATCCTCTGGCCGCCACACACATCACACATGTGTGCATACCAACATACACACATGCCATGCATATATACATATGTTTAGAATATATATATATTTGCTACCTGTGATTCTTTTTCTTGATAGCTTGAGGCATTCCAGCAGAATAGTCATCATACCACCAGGCCACAATTACACCAGTTCTTTTCTCAAGACATTTTTTACTCTCATAGACCGAAACACATTCCATATATCAGCATCCTTTTGAAAACTACCCCAAACCTTTCAAACTTGAATGTAAAAAAGAGAGGTGGCAGACCATTGAGGGCTCAATAGGTAAGGGGCTTGTGTGCGTGCCTCGGCACACACGTATACATGAACTAAGTAAATACATGTTTTAAAAGAGCCGAAAGACTAGATGGGCGGGCATGTAATGAAATGAGGAAGCTATACAGTACAAGGGGGAAGAATCCTCCAATGTGGACCATTCTCTTGGACTCACATAACAAAACTGATGCAGACTGCCCTGAGGCTTCAGTGTAAGTCAGCTCTGCCTTTTCTGCTGAACTGCAGAGACCCTCCGTTCTAATTGGAAGAACAAAGTATCGTCTCACAAACTTAGCCAGTGCCTCCAAAAGCCAGTGTCTGCTCTGAGGACCTTGCTGCAGCGGTTAACAACAACACCCTTGTTTATTTTTGACATTTTACTCTCTGTCCCATGAGCATGTAAGCCACAGTACTGTTTTTTCTTGTTCCCCCTGATACGTCCCTACTTGGATGTGATTTTTTTTTTTTTTTTTTTTTTTTTTTTTTTTTTTTTTTTTTTTTTTTGTTTTTTTTTTTTTTTTTTTTTTTTTTTTTTTTTTTTTTTTTTTTTTTTAATGAGTGTATCTTCAGGGGCAGATTATGAAGTGAGATTCTGTTTTTTCCTTACAATGTATCATCACCATATTGTCATCTGATCACGTGACATTGGCAGGTAGCACTGAGTGATTCCGAACTGTTTCCCTAAATGGCCAATTAATATAATTGTCTTAGTTGGCTGTGTCCTTTGAATGTTTTACACAGTGGAAGATGACTTCGTAAGTTTTCTTTGGCCTGCACAAACAATTTCAAAATGTTTGTGTTTGTTTTACTTCGTAATGCTTATGAGCTTTTTTCCTGACATTGCCACAAAACATCTGCTGTTACTTTAAAATACCCACACATTTCACTTTTCACTGCGATTGAAACATTTCACTCAGTTAATCCTTGAGTATTTATTTAGATCCTCTACTTCCTATAATCTGATTGATGTTCCAGTCATCAAACCCGCACCCACGCTAGAGATCACTAGTCCATTTTATTGAGATTAAAAATGAAACAAAAACTGCCACTTAAGGATTATACAACTTCAACAGTTTCATTTTACCTTCTGATAGCCAGTCATCTTTTTTCCATTTATTTATTTAGTCTCATTACAGCCTAATGCCAGCCCCCTCCCTCCTCTTCCCAGTTCCCCCCATCCCCTTTCCTTCTCAGAAGGGAAGACCCCCAAGGGGTACCAATCCACCCTGGCACATCAAGTCACAGAAGGTCTAAGTGTATCCTCTCCCACTGGGCCAGACAAGGTAGGCAACAGAGTCAGAGACAACCCCTATTCCCATTGTTAGGGACCCACATGTTGACCATGCTTCTACATATGTGTAGGGGGTCTAAATCCAGTCTATGCACACTCTTTAGTTGGTGGTTCAGTCTCTGTGAGCCCCCATCAGCCCAGGTTAGTTTACTCTGTAGATCTTCTTATGGTGTCTTTGACCCTTCCAGCACCCTCAATCCTTTCTCCCACTCGTCCACAACACTCCCAAGCTTGGCCTACTGTTTGGCTGTGGGTCTCTGCATCTGTTTCCATCAGCTGCTGGATGAAGCTTCTCAGAAGACAGTTATGCTATATTCCTGTCTACAAGCCTAGCAAAGTATCATTAATAGTGACAGGGATTGGTTCTCTCCCAGGAGATGGGTATCGGGTTGGGCTAATCATTGGTTTGCCATTCCCTCCATCTCTGCTCCATATTTACCCCTACACTTCTTGTAGGCAAGACAAATTTGGGGTTGAAGGTTTTATGGGTGGGTTGGTGTCCTCTCCCTCCACTGGAAGTCCCACCTGACTATAGGAGGTGGCAACTTCAGGCTACTAAGCCTCTGCTGCTAGAAGTTTGCACCTGCTCTCAGCTAGGGGCAACCCCAGTTGAGTCCCAGGAGCTTCCCCTAGCTAATATCTACTTGTAAGTGAATACATACTATGCACATCTTTCTAGGTCTGGATTACCTCACTCAGGATGAACTTTTCTAGTTCCATCCATTTGCCTGCAGATTGCATGATGACTTTGTTTTTAATAGCTGAGTGGTGTTCCATCCTGTAAATACATTATCTTATTCATTCTTCAGCTGAGGAACATCTAGGTTGTTTCCAGTTTCTGGCTATTATGAATAAAGCTGCAATGAACATAGTTGAGCAAATATCCTTGTGGTCTAGTGAAGCATCTTTTGGGCATATGCCCCAGAGTGGTTTAGCTGGGTCTTGAGGTAGATCTACTCCCAATTTTCTGAGAAGCCTCCAGATTGATTTCCACAGTGGTTTTACAAGTTTGCCCTCCCACCGGTAACGGTTTAGTCATCTTTAGGGGAACATCAGTTTCATAAAACTTGCACTGTTTTTTAATTTACTTTACAGTACTCTGGCAAGTTAGTATTTTTCACTAACTGAATGAAAGATTAAATACAACTTGTTTGCTGAAGTGCAAATGTATTTCATCAATGAAGATTTTATTGATTCTTTTTTAATGGCTTCTTCACTGACATAATAAATTGAATAAAGCCAAATTAAAGATGAAAGGCAGGTTTATTGGAGGCACCTCTTAGGAAAGTTGACAGATCTCACAGCAGGAAGTCAGACAAGTCTGATTTTGTTTGGTAGGGCTTCTTAAAGGGGAGAAGGAGGGAGTGGTAGGACCTTGTATATAGCCTCATTTGGTGAATTTTAGGGCCCTGTGAGTGGATCTTGGGTGCTGTGGTCACGTAGGAATATGAAACTAGGAGCCAGCTTTTGCAAGCAAAGGGCTTCTGGTCAGAAAAGATGGGCGGTGACCTCTGACCTAACACTTTTACTAAAGGGAAGCTTTATTAAACACCTTCATGACTGAAATTCTGCTCATCAAAACTTGGTTATTAGTTTGTATGCAGAGCACTGCTCCTCTGTCCTGCTGATGTACTTCTGAAAACACAAGGTGGGTGCTCACAGGCTGCCCAGATCTCTTTCCCTCTAATAAAGTGGATTTTCACACTTTAATCTCTGTAAGTGTGTGTATAGATTTTCCTGTGATTCTTTTTTAAAAAGGAGAAGCCTTTTAAACAACCTAATAATTTAATTTTGAGGGTAAGTGAGATGGGTATTGATGAGGCACAGCTTTTACTAGCAGGATAGTCAATGTTCAAGGAGGGAAGCCTTCACGGAAGGGTCTATTTCACTTTCTGTAAAGACAGGCATCATCTAAGGATTTCACTCCCCCCCTTGGTACTCACAGGACCATGACCAGACACAGTGTCATGTCAGCTGTTCCTGACTTGTTGAATAGTGGTCTCCAATCTATAGTTGTTCTTCATCTTTCAGTAAATATGTACCCATCATTCCATTTCAATTCCAATTTGGCCTGTCAGCAAAATAAAACATACATCTACATTGTAGTCATAGCTGACACATTCTGGATTCATCAGGAATCTGGACAAGGGACAGCTGGGAAGCTAGCTTTGGCCCTGAGGGTTTAGAGGGTAGGCATGAAGTATTTAGAAAGAGGTATTTTTCAGTTAAATGTTCACAGTCAAAATCTGACCTCAACAGTTGCCACCACCTCCCTTGATTTTATGCTACAATATGGATGGGTGTTCTTAACAGCAGCCACTATCCAACTGAAAGGCTACATGCCCAATCCCAAGTGTAGCCCTACTGTTGCCCAAAACCAGTAGGACATTTCTACTTTGCTCCCTGGGGAGTTTGGGCAACTGGAAACAAGGTAGAAATCCTTACAAATAAGTCATTTTCCAAGTTAGTCCTTTATCCTTTGCCTCTTCTATTTCCCAGAATCTTCGTGTTATCTTCACGTAACTTCTTTCTACCCCAGAAGGTCACATAGCACAAACTGGTCTCAGGGTGGATCTGTGAATCCAAATTGAGTTTTGAAATATATTTATCTTCTAAAGTTCTAGTAAATATTGTCCTGAGGCTTTTTGGTTATCATAGGGATGGTGCTCCCCAGTAACTAGATACACATCTGTCACAAGTGTTACAGTAAGGGAGGTCATGCCCCCTTGGTGTCTGGTACAGTACATACCCCGACACCAATCTCTTAGCCCAAACAAGATTTTACCCTGGAGGAGCAATCAGG
Source organism: Psammomys obesus (assembly GCF_907164565.1). Lineage (NCBI taxonomy): Eukaryota > Metazoa > Chordata > Mammalia > Rodentia > Muridae > Psammomys > Psammomys obesus. The sequence goes on from NW_026585797.1 coordinate 23,199,555, forward strand.
GAGGGAGGGAGAGGCTGCAAAGGCAGTCAGCAAGCAGCAGCAGCAGCAACAGTAAGCAGGCAACTAGTGTGTTTTCAGGATTGGGTTTTTAAGGAGAAAACGGGGGAGTTTGTGATTGGGTGAGTTGTTAAGTCCTGATTGGCCATCTTAGCCAGATAATTAATTTTGATTGTCGGGCCTTGGTGTTTAGTTTCAGGAAAGAGTCAGTGGTGAAGTAAGGGAATGGACCTTGGGGGCTAGCTTTGAGAACCTTGTCTAATGGTTTAGCAGTGGGGAGAAGGGTAAAAGGCAAGACCTGTTGGTGCCATGTTTACCATGCTCAGACCTGTGTTTACCATTCTTGCGCATGGTACCTACTAGTACCTTTCAGTAAGTGACCCCTTTCTCCATGGAATTGAGCTAACATATTAAAGATGTGGTGCCTACCTAAACCTTGGAGGCCTTTCAACTCTTAGAAATAGGAATTGCTGATCCTTTGTAGAAAGGGAACAGTTTGCCCCTAACAGTTAACTAACTGTATTTGGTATTTCCTTAGCTTTTGCTATATCTTTCTAAAATGAAAAGGCCATTGAGTCATTTATAAGTAACAAAGCAAGTGTGTAGTGTGAACGACTGTGGGACTGTCCCTCAATCCTCAGGAAATGTGGCTGGTGAAGCCGTCAACGCGATAGCCCTTTCAAGCCTGAGGCTAAGCACGTCCATTGATCTGAATTTCACAACTGGCTACATTTGTGGGAAACAGCCTCATCTTTCACACAGAACCAACCAGAAGCCAAGAGGAGGAAAACCACAAGAGGCTGAAAAACAGTACAGAGAAACTCAAAACCCAGGAGGGTGGGGTAGAGAACAAACCAGCAGGCGTTGGTTGGGAGAGACAGGTGAAGGAGGAGGCAGGGAGTAGGAGTCTGCCCATAGCAAGGAGAAGCTCCAGGAATCATGGAGTCTTCACTGTCTAGAAGCTGGAAATTGGGAACAGGTGAGAGCAGAAACAACAAACCGGAGACTTCAAACTGTGGGGCATTTTTTACCCTGGCATGTGGAAGCCTACCACACTGCAGCCTGGTGGCTTTTCACAGCTGGAGAACAGTCAGGGAGTGTACATTAAAAACAACAACAAAAGCAAAACCAGGACATCCGAGTTCAAGGAGGCTGTGTCAGACAGAACATCGGACATTTCCAATCCTCTTCCGATAGGGAAGGAGATTGGAGGCAAGTTGTCTTTGCTGAGTCCAGGAGGTACAAACTGAAAGGAAGAAAAAAAATTAAGGGCAAGATCAAGCAGTACGGCTTAGAGAAACATTTGAGGTGGGTAGTTTATTAGGAGACAGGGGTATAATTAATTTGAAAGCATAGAATGGGCATTTTCATAGATCATCATTCGCTCCCCACTACACACACAGCAACACCAGAAATCCATTCTATCCTTACCCACACCTCACCCCGCTCTTCTGGGACTTTAGGTCCTTTCCATCTTACATCCCCTCTTTCCTGTGGACCCCTGGTACTGACTCTTCAGCCTTTATGCAGCACAAGGGTACTATTTGAACTTTACTTAATTTCGAAACCAGGTATAAAGTTTCACAGAGTAACAGTCATTTTTTTAACTGCAGTTGGGGGAAAAAATATGTCTGCCAGAATGGAATCCGATGGTCTGGGGCCTTTCAAACCTACTGTGGCCTTTGCCAAGTGACTCGTCCATGTTTAGGTTGCATAAACTGTGAATACATCTGAATGAGCAAAGCAATTGTATTCCAAACTGGAATTTCATTACTTCTGCTCCAGCTATCATGTCCTCTCTGTCATTTCAAATATGGCATTTCTACATGCAGTTTTTATTTCCACTTTTAATGGCTACTGAGTGATGCCAATGATACTGCACACCTGTAACCCCAGTATTTTCGAAGGCTAAGGCAGAGGCTAACTCATCAAGAGTTCAAGGTTGCCCTGGCTTTCATAAGACTCTGCCTCAATTGTTTTTTCTATTAAAATTTCCTGATATGACAATGCACGACAATTCTTCCAAATTTAACATTTCCTTGTGATTCTTCATTTTCTTGTCAATTCATTTCATTCATTTACTTTTTTGAACCTGATCAGTCCAATAACTATCTGTGTGGGGTTAGAAAACAAATGCTATGAGTCCATCACACAACCTTCAGATGCCCATAGGAACGTCCATGTTAAAGACCTTCCATATGAGACTGACATTGCCTATTTTTTGATAATTCTCTTCAGGGAAGCTTACAGTTCTTCTTGAACTTGATTTGTGACTTAGGGTAATAAATAGCAAACCTGATGTAAGCTCATTTTTCAAAGAACCCCCCCCCGCTGCTATCAGATGAGCCACACTCCTGTGAAAGTCAAGAAACCTTCCCCTTTCAGCGTGAGTCACACAGAAGGCTTTGATGACATAAAATAATCCAAGGAAGTAGTTTCAAGATGAGCAAGTAAAAAGGAGAACTTCATTTTTTTAAAATACTTTCTCAGTGCTTCGGACTTGTGGCAGAAAGAACATAGCAAAACTCTACTGAGGAAATATCTGTACACATTCTGGAGGTTTTGTTTTGTTTTAATGTGCGGTGTTTTTAGTATGATATGGTCCAGGGGACTTTTAAGAGACTGATGTGCCAACCAAGGACCATGAATGGAGAGGATCTAGGCCCCCTACTCGGGTGTAGATCATGGCAGCTCAGTGTCCAAGTGGGTTCCCTAGACAGCAGGGGCTGTCTCTGACATGGACTGAGTGGCCTGCTCTTTGATCACCTCCCCCTGGGAGTGTCAGCCTTGTCAGGCCACAGGGGAAGACAATGCAGCCAGTTCTGAGGAAACCTGATAGACTAGCATCAGATGGAAGGGGAGGAGGACCTCCCCTCTCAGTGGACTGGGAGAGGGACATGGGAGGAGATGAGAGAGGGAGGAAATGGGAGGAGACAAGTTAGGGGTCAGTGGGGATACAAAGTGAATAAATTGTAACACATATTAAATCAATAAAAAATATAAAGCAAAGAAATTATTATAATAATAAAATAAATGAAGGCTGGAGCCAAGGAGAGGGCTCAGTGGTTAAGACTGAGCACTTTCTGCTCTTGCAGAAGACCTGAATTCTGGCTCTCAGCACTTACACGGGGCAGGTTACTTCAGTTAAAGGCACCTAAGGGGCCCAGGCATGTAACTAGTGAACATCCAGCCATACATACATACATGCATGTACTCACAATCACACACACATGCACACACCGCACTGGCTCTTGGGGCAGGGACAGTGGTACAGCACGAGCCAAAGTGTATGAACAGGAAAGTTAATGAAATGTCCAGAACGAAGACCCAGATAAACTGGTGAGAACTTAGGTAGAAGACACATTTGTACTAAGATGCCACTGGGTGCTGGGACTGAAGGTTGACTTTGCCTCCATCAGGGGGCAGCTATCAGCATGCTTTAGGGGTTCATCTTCAGGACTGTGAAAGGTGCTTTAATAATTTTGTGTTAAGTGTGAAAAGTGCTCTGCAAGCCGAAAGAAGTAGTGCTTGTGGGAGAATGAGGCAGGAGGGTTGCCGGAAATTCAGGGCCAGACTAAGCCACATGGAAAACACCAGAACCGCTGTGGCTGCTTAACCGGACTCTGTCTTCCCACTTCCTTTCCACAAGATAAAATAAAGGGTCCGGAAACTTACCAGTTTTTCATCTGTGTTCTTCCATTAGATGTCTAAAACATTCTTTTAAATTTCAAGGATGATGATTTGTAGTTATTTGTGATTAGTGGTCCCCCCCCCCCAGGTATTCCCACATTTTTGCATGTTTATTTTACTGCAGGTTTTAAGGGGTGAAGACAGGTCGTGCACGTCCTATAATCTGCATTCCTCATTTTCCCACTTTCCATGCATGCCCTCACAGGGCAATAATAGTGGCATAGTTAGCTCTTTAATAAAAGTGAGGCGCACACTCAAGCTGTGTTTGGGTTGGGACTAGCATGTGGAGTCAGAACTATCAGTAAGGGAGCCACTGCTGTGTGGAGTAGAAATGTGGGCTACCAGCCTTTGTGTCCTCTCCTTTCACAATGAAAGGAGGCACAGGAAGCCTAGAGGTGCTTGTGAGCATTAACTGAAATAAAATCTTAAAAGAACTTGGCATTTATGAACCTCCTAAATGGTCATGCCTTCAATAGAAGAGGTTATGGACAAAATTTTAAAACGTCAGTTTTTTAGGCACCCAGATTTCTGAAGACTATGAACTCTGGATGTAAGGATGATGTGTTATTCATGTCATGTGATCACCACCCTGCATGACTTACATCACTGCCCAGCATGCATATTTCTTCAGTGATTTACATAATGAATGTCCAGGCAGTACGTGGCTATTGGCTGTTTAGATAGATGCCTGCTAGAAAACTTGCTAATAGATTCTGTCTTTAATAGACTTGATGCATGCTTAGTCCGGGACGGGATGGGTACACATGTTCTCGTCATCTAAGAGCTGTAAATGTTGCCCTTTTGCCAGGAAAACTGTCTGTTAGCAGTGAAGAGGGTGCTGGGTGTAAATGCCGAGGTTTGTGGTGAGAGCTGTCAAGAATCACAAACTCCCCTGAGCATTCTGATATGAGGGTTTATGAAAAGGAGTCATTATCTTTTTTCGCTATGTTACACTGAAGTTAATGATAATTATTTGTTGACGTCTGCCTCCACAGGTAACACAGCAAATGAAAATATTTATTTAAATTGGTAAAGGAAATAGGACACTGGTTAGAGTTCTAGGTCAAGGACAGTGTCAGTGTGATGCTATGTTCTACTTAGCACAGTGGGAAGTCAGGCAATGATTAATAGCCTTCTCAACTGCTGCCACAGAGGCAAAGAAACAACCTAAAGACCATTATGTAAGAGCTACTAACTAAAAAACAAACAAACAAACAAAAAAAACACGTACATAATTTTATGTTCTTGTAAAATTATGTAACCTTGTCGAGAATATGTTTTATATCTTGGAAATTTCTTACTTCGTTTTGGTGACAGTGATAACCCTGTGAAGTTCTGGATAAGTACCAAGCACCTCTGGGTGCTTTAATATACGGTCAGTGGTCTTCAAAACGAACCCAAGGAGCAGAAGTCATTCATCTCATTTTAAAGATGAGTCTTGAAAGCCTGTAGCATAACTTGTCAAGATTGTACAGCTGTTTTTGTTTTGTTTTATTTTTTTCTGAACACATTTTTTTTTCATAGTTTATATATGGTGAGATTCTCATCCTTCTTGCAAGTGTAGTCATTTTGACTATTGGAAGCCAGCTATTTATGGCCAGACTGTGTTATTTTATTGGATGTGAAGGAAAGACCATTTGATGTATAAACCAAGAGGCGAAAGGTGAGGTATGGAAGTAACAGGAAGAGTCTGACAAATTCTACAGCAAGAACTGATAGAAGTGAATGAAGACTGACATGAGGTTCCGCAAGCAATAAAAGCAATAAGGCACAGTGCTATACTAATATGGCTGCCTGGGCCTGACAGATATTGTAGTTGATGGTTTGATGAATGTGTATATGTTCATGTATGTTCACGTGTCCTTGCTTCATGTGTGAATCCAGAGTTTGACATGAAGTATATTCCTCAGTTACTCTCTGCATTATAGTTTTAAAATTTCATATATATTCATTTATTTTACATGTGGCTGGGGATTTTGTTTCCACATATGCATGCTGTCCTGAGCTATGCTGTGCATGTGTGGAGGTCAGAGAACAACTTTCAAGGGTCACTTCTCTTCCACATCATTGCACCTGTGACCACAGAGGCAGAGATCTAAGAAATGTGGCTTTGTGTCAAGGGTTGGCCACAGCCACAAGCAGCAGGAAGAGGCTGGAAAATTATGCTCCCATGGAGCCTTGGGAGGGAATGACATCTGGCTTTGACCCTTTTGTGCTGCCTTTCCATTTCTCATCCCCAGAACTGTAATCAGGGTATGATAGTATTTCCGCTACCAGACTTGAAATATCTTACAGTGGCTGCAGGAAACTGATGTGTGCATAGAAAATTACTTTATGACCTTTTCTCTTAGTGTTTAGTCAGCAGCTTATACAGATGGAATAAAACCAGACTTTTCTAATCTAAAAAACATTGATTTTCATCTTTATTTAAATGTGTTTACTTATTCTATTTCCATAAGGTGGGGCAATTTAGCAAAAGATTTATGTGTTGCATCCTTTGAGGTTCAGCTTAAATAACTTTGATATAACAAAAGTTGGAGAAAACAATCTGTCTCATTCGGAGACTTTGGAATATGATTTTACACAAACTAATGAAGAAAAACAAAACCTAGCCTCCCAGGGAAAGCATGTCTTATGCACATCTTTGTCATCAGCCAAGTTCGTACATGCTGAATGCAAAGTATGTTTCACCTTTTGTTTGGGATATGGAAATAGCTTGAGATAATCTCATTTTAAAAGACCTGAAAGTGCTTTTGGCTTAAGTGCTGGCTAGTGTTATGCCAACTTAACACAGGGTAGTGTCATCTGAGAGGAGGGATCTTCAATTGAGAAAATGCTTCCATCAGATCCAGCTCTAGGGAAGCCTTCTGGGCATATTCTTAGTGATCCTTTGGGGAGGACCCATGTGTTGTGGATGGGTATACCTGTGGGTTGGTAGCTGCTATAAGAAAGCAGAGTGAGTAAGCCATGAGGAACACTACCCCTCCATGGCCTCTTGATCAACTCCTGCCTCCAATTTCCTGGCCAGTTTGAATTTCTGCATCCGCTTCCCTCAGTGGACTGTGACTCTGGACATGTAAGCCAAATAAACCCTTTCCATCCCGAGTTGCTTTTGGTCGTGGTGTTCCATCACAGCAGTAGCATCCATAAGTAGGACAGTGTGGCACAGTTTACTGTGTTTGTGTTAAAGATACTCTCTCATTACACTGTAAAAGACTGATGTGGCCTCAGCTGGCAATGCAAAAACTGCAGCTCACAGTTTGTCCTCCCCGATCTTTCTGTGGCCATTTTTATGATTGCAAAACTATGCCACGAATGCCAGTCTACTGAGAAATGCAGGATGCTGTCACAGGCTGTGTAAAATTCAGTTCTAGTTCTGCATGCCAAGAAAAATATTCTCATTAATTTTCATACTTGATGCTAAATTTACATTTATTGGTCGTGTAAACATGGTACCAGCAGCCATCAATCCTTTCCCTTTTCTTGAAAATGTCCCTGGTAAACAAGAGATTTCCTAGGAGTGCAATCTGCTGATGCCATAGCAACATTCAAAGACTGCAAACATCATCTCTTACAACGCCAGTACTTGGGGTCATGTGCTTACAGGAGATGCAGTCACTAAATACATGGTAAAGCAGCTGGATAAGATGGGTCCAGATGTTTGCTGAGCTCATACAGGGAGCTGTGCTCAGTGTGTTCATTCGGGTTACATACCCAAAGGATGAGCTACTGCTATGATGGGGATATTTAAGTGGCTTTGAACTTCAGGCAAGGGTTACAGCCCTGTTTAGAGGAAGAAAGGAATATAAAGACTAAAACCCGAATTTTCTGATTGTCCTACAAATGTTCTCTATTTACATTAAAAATAATAAGGATGAAATGGTCTTTATTTAAAAAAGCATATTAAAATAAAAGTGATTGCATGGGTTTTTGTTTTCTTTGCTTTTTCTCATAGTTTTTTTAAAAGTTTATCCAAGCCGAATTTTAAGAAACTCTACAACTAAAAATGAATTGTGGCGAGAGCAAATTCAGTGTTGAAGATAATATGAAATGGAGGAACAGGAGGCTAGAAACTTCCAGTCAGAACTGAGGGACAACAAAGCAAGGGAGGACAAAGACCATGTACTTCCAGACGGATTTGATGTGCAGTTACTTCATTTCAGAAATATATAAATTCAAAGTCAGAAGTCAGGGCAGGCGCATGTAACAAGACTTTCATTAAACAGGAGTTTTTCTGATGGTTTTCAGAATGCCGCAGATCGCATAACTTACAGTGCTCTTTGTTTATTCATCTTATTGTTCTAGAAGTCAAAGAGCTGTTGAGGCCCTGTTGCTAGTGGGTTCTCCATGATGTCAAAGGTGGTTTAGGAAACAAGGTAGTGAGACCTCCTTCTTGGTTACTAGGCTCTCCCATCCTCCTATAAAGCTATTGATGTATTTATCGGTCATGTCCAGATGGCCTCTTCCCATCCTAATGACCTCACACAAGTTCCATCGCCATATACATCCGATGGAGTTTTCCTCCATGACAGACTTAATGCATCGCAGTGGGCATTAATTCTCAACATGACTTTGAGTGGAGACACTCAGACCGAATGAGGTTCTGCATTGCCCTGTGAAGAGCAGTGCTGTTTCCCACATTCATATATAGGGCACAGAAATTCTCAGAGTAGGGCCCACTGATCTCAAATCATGGCTCCATGTATTCCTTTCAGTTCTTAACTATACTACTATTTTGGTCCTGTCCAAAAGTGGGTCTCCTTACTTAGCTGTGCAGAATAACAACATGACCAAAACAAAACAAAAATCCCATGTTATTGCTATGGTGTGCTGCCTGAAGTACTCTGGAAATTCACTGGTAAGTTTTAATGATTCTCAAAGAGTAGTCAATGTTGATTGGACATATTAAATAATGACGATCAGGTGCACAACAGTTTTTATATGAAAGAGGTTTATTAGATGGAAAGGGAGAGAGAGAGAAGGGAAAGCAGGACATGATGGGGGTAAAGAGAGAGAGAGGTGCCCTGACAGAGAAAGGGGAGAGGGCAAGAGAGGCCAGGAGGGGCCAAGAGAGAGCAGGAGGGCAAGAGGAGCAAAAGACAAGAGAGAAGAGCAAGAGCAAGACCACATGGCAGGCTGGTCCCTTTAAGGACCATGCCTTAGGTATGGTAACCATGCCTTCCAGGTGTGGCCACCTGGCCGGCACCACATGATGACATCATAGATTGCTAGGCAACCCAGAAGCAGGTGCCTGAATACTAACAAACATATAATACTACTTTTATATGGCAGTTAAATAATAAAGTGTTACTTTTCTCCACCTGATACTGAACTTTTTTTCTTTTTTTTGTAATGACAAGCTTGCAATGGAGGAGCCATAGGGTTTTTTTTTTTGTAACCATATTTTATTCTGTACATGGCAGTACAGTTTGCACACTGAATAACACTATAATACAATAATTTATATTGTTTTGAACATGAGGTAAAAAGGTAAAAGATTCAGGCTGCAAAACCCCTCCTCCCAAAATAATCGCTTTTCCTAATTGGCAATTATATCTGTTGTCTGACTCCTGTTACTCTAGTGGTCATGGAAGTTAAAAGAAAACCCAGCTTTCATAATTCTACATTTATTTATTTTTATTAGTTCTCTGAGAGTTTCATACAACATGTTTTGAATGTATTCACCTTTTTTCCTCCAACTCTACCCAAATCTGACAACTTTCCCTATCCACCTAACTCAGTGGCCTTTAAAAAAAAAATCTTATTTATTTTTTCTTAGAAGTGTTCCTGAGAAATAACATTTATAATAATCATTTTAAGAACCAAGAGACTTTCCAAATTTACAAAACTGATATCCAGCCCTTTTTTCCCAGCCAAGTCCCTTTTTCCCCATCAGATATAAAGTTCAAACTGTAAATACAGCTGTTCAAGGTCCTATTCTACCCAGACAGAAAACTGTAGCAATACTAGTGAAAAAAAAAAAAAAGATAAGTATGGGTATTTTGGGTGATTTAATGTATCCTATGATTTTCACTGCAGCAAGAAGCCATTTTCTATATTTAGACTTCCTTGAAATTCTCTTTAAGGACACTCTTTCCTTCTTTTTCTAGCTTTACCTTCACGTTTCCTCTGAGACTCTTCAGAGCCTCTATCCTTCATTCCGAAGCCAGCAGATGTCCCCTAAACAAATGTACTAATTTCCATCTCACTCTTATATCGAAAGGGAAGCTCGCACACAGTGGTCAGGTGTCTCGTTGTATCACATCTGTGGTCAAGCTTGAGGATGGCATGAAGACAGATTGCAGTAATACATAACATGCGAGGCTCAGGGAGCTCAGATTCCAGTGGAGCATCCCTTCGAGCTACCAACAATGGTATGCTGTGCTTGGCTTCCTTGTTCTAAAAGGATGGTGACCTAGGTTCATTTCTATTGGTGCAATAAAGAGCTTGACGAAAAGCAACTCAAAGAGGAAAGGGTTTTTTCACCCAGCATGCCCCGGTTACAGTCCATTGCCAGAGGAATTCAGTGCAAGACCTGAAGCAGAGACCATGGAGGAACACCTACACTAGCTTCCCATGGCTTGCCCAGTTTGTTTTCTTCTGCCACCCAAGACTACCCGCTAAGGGTGCCACCCAGAGTGGTCTGAACACTCCCGTGTCTGTCATTAATTACATCAAGAAAACATCCCACAGACTTGCCTGCAGGTCAGTCCTACAGGATCATTTTCTAAAATTAATGTTTCTTCTTTCAAGTTGATTCCCTGTGTCAAGCTGACAGAAAATACTAACCATTACAGATACCTAGAAAAAGTAAGAATATTTTTCTTCTGCACATAACACAGTCTGAATCTAAATAGCATGTTTCACCTGTCGGCATGGTTGCAGGTCTCACCAGTTAGTAAAATGAGGCCCAGGTATTCTCCAACTTAGACATGTCCGTTGTTGTGCAAAGGTTTATACCTCTGAAACCTGCTCATTCCCAAGGGAAATCTTTCTCATTATTCATTTTGCTGTCAGGAGTGGATTGAATTCATCCTTGTGAGCCCAAAGATTACAATGCTGTGAGTTCATGCCACCATGACTGTATAGTGGAAATCCCAAGTGTAACAAGCTTGCAGGTTAGAACAAGGAGCCTGCCCAAGTCTCTCTCTACACTACTGTAGTTATTTTCAGTAGACAGTAGACTGGCTTATCCCAACACATCACAGATCCACTGTTACAGAGAAAACCATGAAACAGACATGTGCTAAAGGAAATAAAAGAAAATGAGATGGAAAGAAGGAACTTTTCTCTTAAAGATGTTATTCTTGCAGAACTGGAGGGATTGTTATTGCTTGCAAAAGGAAGTAATAAAAAGAAGAGAGTCTGTGATTTCACCACTTCTTAACTGTAGCTTCTACTGGAGACAACTAGGACTTCTAATCTTAGACATTTGGGAATAATTATAAAAGCTTCTTTATGGGTCGGTTTCTCATAGTCAGCTTGGATCTTCAGATGCTAGTCTCTGCCTTACCTCTTCTCTGCCCTCTCCTCTTCAGTCCCGCTTCTCAGTTCAGGTAAGATCAGAAGAGCTATTCCATATTCTTGAAGTACAAAAAAAAAAAAAAAAAAAAAAAAAAGAAGAAGAAGAAGAAGAAGGTGGTGAGAATAAGATTGAATCATTCTCTCATTCTCATTTTCTCTTGGTTAGAGTAGTTTGTTTAGGTGCATTACTACATAACTAAGGTTAGGAAGGATCTACACGTGAATCTACCGAGGACATGTGAAATGGAGAAGAGGTATTGTAGAGGAATTTGAATTCCGAACATGGCTGCTCTGGCAAGAGATCACATCCAAAGACCTTCTAGGTCCGTGTGATCTGGCGAGAATACAAACATGCCTTTATCCAGGAGACAAAGGCAAGCAGAACTGAGTACAAGGCCAGCATGGTATAGAGCAAGTTTCAGGTAAAGAAAAGCTTAGATGCAGGCGTGGTAGTACACACCTTTATTCCCAAACAATGAAGGTAAAGTTAGTTTGTAGCAGAAAGCACCCATGTTTGAAATTGATGTCTAATTGAGTCTCAGGAAAGGCGACAAGTCAGAGAAAGATTTGACAGAATAGGATTCACCCAACTCTCAGGAAAAGAGAAAGGAAAAGGCAGCTACCTAGGGAGCAATGCAGAGAGAGAGAGAGGAAGCAGTTTTACCAGAAGAGTTTTATAGAGAGAGTTTGAAGGCAGAAGGAACCAGAGAATGAAAAGGGGCCAGAAGATTAGGGCAGATTGCTTTAATTTGAGTTAGTTTGAGGACAAGCAGAGTCTGAGATTAAAGCCAGATTAAATAAATTAACGGGGAGAGGAGTTTGAGCTAGAACAGCTGGATTGAATGAGCTAGATATGAGCTGAGAAAGAACTAGAAAGGGTGAGCTTATTCAGCAGTAAGTCTTAGAGGCAGAAAACATTCTAGGCCTAGGTTAGATTGTATGGAGGCTAGAAGCTTCCAGGACTAGGCCCTAGGTTAACAGAAGGAGGCAGTAAGAACCAGGCGAGTAAGTTACCTTTACAAGGTGGGGTGGTTTGAATACGAAGTGTTCTATAGAGTCATGTATAGAGTCAACACTTGTTCGATCTAAAGTTGATAGTATGGTTTGGGGAAGCCTCAAGGAGGCTTGGCCATGCTGGAAGATATATAAAGCAGCCCTTGTGGTTTTAAAGCCTCTTGCCATTTGAGTGTACTTGCACTCTCTTTCCTTCCCTCTCCCGCCCTCCTTTTCCCACCTCTTTCTCCCTCTCCCTCTGTTTCCCCCCACACACACCTGTTTCTGTCCAGATGCTATGCCTGCTGCTTCATAATGTGCCTCCTCACTATAATGGACTCTAATCCTCTGAACCCATAAGCCTAAATAAACTGTTTCTTCTGTAAGTTGCCTTGGTCATGACGTTTTATCATAGCAACAAAAAAAGTAACTAATGCAAGAAATTTTCCATAGAAAAATCTGAGCTGTCTAATGTCCAAAAATATACAAACATGTAACAGCAGTAGGAGGACTGTGGACGAGATGTTCTCATGGACAAGAAGCTCAGTGAAGTCAGGGAGACACAGAATCGCTGCCCTACACCACGCTGAGCTCATCTACAGAAAACCCTGAGCAAGGCAGCCAGTCATTCTGGACAGTCATGCCCCATCATGCCTCGGCATCCCTTCAGAATACATTCACATTTTCTTTTCTCCATAATGTAGGCGTCATGGAGAGTAGTGATTCTCACTTGGGGCAGCATACCTCGTGCCTAGAAACCCGTTTAAAGGAACCCAAACAGTAAGTGGAAGGAGCCCATAGGCAGCTGGTTCATGAGTTGGGAACTGAAAAAGCAAAGAGAATAGAGATTAAGGAGAAATGAAGTCTGGTTTTGGAAGATGGAGGGGAAGTACATATGAGCAGGAGAGTAAGGAGCAAAAGTCTGGATAACACAATTACAAAGACCCAAAAAAGCAAAATCCTACAGTGAGGGCATAGAACAAACTAATGCAGCCTTAAAGAACAAGAAAGGATGGCCTAGGGTTCTAGAACGCTAATGGTCTTGCTTCTAGGCACTTATTTATACCAACTGCTAAAGCTTTTGGAATTGCGGACAAAAGGTTATCAGCCTATTTGCATTTATGTTATAAAGCTCTGTGTTCCCATAGGTGACAATTTAGACCAAACTGCAGTGTAAAAGCATGGAATTTAGAGTATATACTTCTGGAATCTGTTTTTGTTGTTGTTGTGGGTTTTTGTTTGTTGTTTTTGGTTTTTCTGGAGAGTAGCAATGATGGTCTGTACCCTTGTTATGCCTAGATCTTAAGGTCCCCAAAGACCACCAGGAGCTGGACCACACATGCAAGAGTAAAGAGCTTCATTCTGGCTAAAGCTCAGCCTCTTCATGGTCACCAATGCAGTGGATCAGAGAGGAGAGCCCCGAGCAGCTGCATGGCAGGGTTTTTATTTGGGGTTTTGAGCAAGAACCCGGAATTCCTAGCTTAGCAGTTACATGCTTGGATGACATTCAGCAAGGGCAAGGTTGTTACAAAGTGATTGGCTAACTGGTATAACTAACATTGAGTAGGCTAGCTATAGACCTCAGGAATGTTAGGTGGCTGGGCTGCCCAGCACAGATGCCCTACCCTGAGACAAGATACCTTCCCATTCTTGTGGTTATCCTCAGGCTCTTCCTTGGGTAGGGAATTTTATAGCCTTGTTTCTGGGACTGATGACCTTTGGGGGGTTAGGGGGGAGGCAGGTCAAGCCTGGACCTTTCACCCTCGAAGGAGGCAGGTGCAGAAAACACACCAGATTCTAATAAGCTTTCTTCAATGTTGCTTCCTTTGTTCCATGGAGTAGGCATAGAAGAATATTAGGAATCCATTCTGTATGTAAAGAAACAAATATTTGAAGAAGTTATATAAATCCTCTAATTTTAAATAATAATGAATGGAGGCTTCAAAATATCTGCTTGCTCTTTTCAAGACTCTGCCTTATTTAATCCCAGGACTCAGGAAGAAGAGGCAAAAAGATCTCTAAGATCCATGCTAGCCTGGCCTACATAGTGATATCCAGTCAAGACAGGGAAACAACGAGATCTTGTTTAGAGAAAAGACAAGACCAATAAACTCTTCTCTAAGTCCCAGGAATAAGTAGCTCAGCTTAGAGCACTGGCTCAGCATCTGTGAAGTTCTAGAGTCCTGCTTATGGTCCCTCAGCCTGCCAACCATTCTTAAAGCTCCCAGGAAACACAAGACTCTTTCACCACAGGGTTGTGATATAAATATATCATATGTGATATGTATTTGTGGGGTGTGTGTATGTGTGTGTGTGAAAAAGCACCAGCAAAGGCCAAGAAATTTAGAAGACCAGGGTGAAAAAATTCTGGGGCAGGAAGGCTTCATGCTAGAGAAGGATCCCTTTCTTATATTAAAAGGGTCCTGTTTGGATCAGGAGAAAACACTGAGTAAAACTGGGTTTATTATTTGTAAGTGAACAAAGTAATCAACTCTTATACATAGGAATACATATGATATAAGTGTGTATATGCAATATTTTGACAAATAGAAATTGGCAATTGGATAATTTTGGATGATCAGAACCGTTTTAAAATGTGACTCTGAGGCCAGCAAGTTTATTCCCTCTCCCACATTTTCTCTCTCTCTCTCTCTCTCTCTCTCTCTCTCTCTCTCTCTCTCTCTCACACACACACACACACACACACGAAAAGGAGGAAATATTAAAAAAAAAAGTGACTCTGATTTACTCATTCACTTGAGGCCAAATGACATTTTAGGATTAAAAACCAATCTCAAATTCTAAAGCATTATTAATAATTTAAACTTTATACTAAATTATCTTGGAACAGCTGTGACTCAAATAAAATCATTTTAAAAAAAGATTTGGTTCCTCCGTCCCATATCAGGGCAGTCTCTAATTTAGTAAATAAACACCTTTGAAAATTGCAGTGCAACCTCTATTAATGTGATTTAAACCCTGTTGTGTGTTCTCCTGAGATATGCCAGATTAATGAATTATCTAAGTCTTGGTGGAAAATAACCTGCTCAAAATGAAAATAAAATTCATAACTAAAAGCAGCCAAAATAGCAAGTACTCTTAATCCTTTGGTTTACAAGTAAGAACAGTGGAAATAGGTCAAAAGACATGTCCTGCGTGGTGTTTTAGATCATATTTCACCCTTATCGTTTGAACATTGTTAAAGAGTTTTCTTGACTTCCATTTGTTTTCCTAATAATATTCAAATTAAATCCTTTTTTGTTGTTGTTTTAATTTTCCTGCTTAGGCTTTGAATGGCATGTTTGGATGACTGTCCCAGTTCTGGTATTCTGAGTTTGTGCCAACAAAAATGTCAAGTGCATTTGCCTTTTAATTACATGCAGTGCCTACATTTTAATATTCCAGAGTTTTCCCTGAGGAAGAGACTTTTCTGATCCTGCTGTTTGGGGGGTTAGGGAGGGGGATACCAGTGACATTATCAGAGTTGTTTTTCCCTAAAGTCTCCAGTTACCCACATTATCTCCAATTTCTCTTGGAAGTTATATTAAGCTGTTTGTAGCCTTCTCTGCTATACATACTATATGAGTAGGATACAGGGTCCAGCATTTTGTTTGAACTTTTTTTTTTTTTTTCTTATTTCCCTGTAATCCTCAGCCATAGCTACTTTGCTCTGAACTAGCCATCCGTACTGGAATGTCTCAACAGCATAGTGAGTGGTAAGAGGTGAATCTTTCGTATCTGACATATTCCTCACCCCTTGCTCTGTCTTTAATTTAAGTATAGCCCAGTTCATTAGGCCTACCAGGACAGCATTGTATTATTTGGCCTCCCCAAAGCGTGAAAGCAGTATTGCTATTCTCCCATCTCCTTCATTTCTTGAGATAAGGGATCTTTTAAACAAGTACTAAGCTCCAGTACTCTGAGCTCCCCTTTATCCCAAGTGCACAGATGCAACAAAGCAGTGGTGCTAATGATAGAGTGCATCCGAGCTAAGAGGAGCCCCTCCCATCTGTCCCCAGAGCATCTGCTTGCGTAAGCTCTTACCTCCTGAGCAGCTGCGACATGGTCCCTGAGTGGCTCTCTCCTTTCCTGTGTTATCTCTCAGTGTAGAATGTATCAGTGGCAGGGTTAGGGGGATGGCTCAGTCAGTGAAGTGTTCACCACACAGCCGCAAAGACCTGAGTTTGGATGCCTGTCTCATGTGAAAAGGTGACCACAGCAGTTAGTGGCCATCACCTCATCGCCATGTCAATGTACTATTGATGTGAAGAGACACTGCGACCAAGGCAACTTTTACAAAGGAAAGCATTTAACTGAGGTCTTGCTTGTAGTTTGAGTGGTTAGTCCATTACCATCATAGAGGGGGGCATGGTGGCACGCATGGTGCTGGAGAAGCTGGGAGCTTTCCATACAGATCCAAGGGCAGGAGAGAGGAGGGAGACAGATGGAAAGACTGACAGACAGACATACACACTGAAAGAGAGGGAGAGAGAGAAAGAGAGAGACTGGGCCTGAGCCCAACCCTAGTGACACACTTTCTCCACCAAAGATACACCTCCTCCAGCAAGGACACACCCCCTAATCATCCTATTCCCTACAAACAGTTCTACTTTCAAGTGGCTAAGTATTCAAATATATGAGCCCATGAAGAGGACCATTCTTACTCAAATCTACCACACACAGGGAGGTAAATAGAATAGGAATCCCTGGGGCTTGCTAGCCAGGCCCCCTAGCCTAAAGCATAAGCTTCAAGTTGAGTGTGAGACCCTATCTCAGAAAAGTAAGATGTAGAGTGACTGAGTAAGATGCCCCATGTCAGGGACACACTCTCACACAATTTCTGCTCCAAAGGGTACAGGTTTACTTGTGCACAATTTGTACTACTCAGAATTACTCAGAGATGTCAGCTGCAAAGATATGAATCTATTTTACCCAGTGAGGATTTTTCAAGGTCTAGGAATATATTGAGCAGGCAGAGAGGAGAGTGAATCCTTTAATTAATGAAAATAAAGAAATGCCATAGAAGCCTTATTTGTGGATTTGAAGTGCAATTTGTCTGTGCTTTAAATTTATCTCTGACCCTTTATGCAGACTCTCTGACTCAACCCTCCCATTTTAGTTTACTTTAAAAAAATTTTTGATGTAACTAACTCCCAATTTATTTGTTTCTACCTCCTACTTTTCTTTCTTTCTCTCTTTCTATATGAGTTAGTGATTCAGGTGAACACTTCCTATCTATTTCCCTCCTCCTACTTTATTTGTTTGGATGTTTAAGGCATTGCTAAAAATGCTAGGTTAATCACAGTGCTCTCCAAGTAAAAGTGACACATAGTGTGTCAAGAATAGTTTGTGGATACACACACACACACACACACACACACGTAGATAGACTATGAAAAAGAAATTGTTTCTTAAAGTATGTTATAGGTGCTATAAAATAGTTTTTAATTGTACCCTTAATGGATTTTCCCCCAAATCTAGAGCTTTATGGTATGCTGTATACATGTATACCTTTAGTTCCTAATCTCTTTGTTACACAGTTGCAAAGAAAGAAAGAAAGAAAGAAAGACAACAAAATCTTCTTTGTGGATTATGAAGTGGTGTTTAAGGTGAGAGAGTAAGGGTATATAGAGTCTTGGATAATCTAAAGAGCTTAGGGGTAGGAGTGTGGCTCAGTGCAGACCATTTAACTAGCATGCACAAGGTCCTGGGTTTGAACCCTAACACTGCAAAAACAAACATACAATCTGTGATCTCTGCTGCTCTTCTGGAAGTTCAGCAGATTATGTGCTCAGAGAATATTGTAGAACAGGCCCACTGTGGGAAGGAAACAATTTTATGCGCATTGCTGAGCTTACAGCATCTACAGGGAAAGAAGAAGAGAGATGAGAGATAGAAAAAGGAAAGGAGGGAAGGGGAGGGAAGAAGAGGTAAGGGGAAGGAAGGGGAGAGGGGGGGCCAAATGATGATTTAGTCTTCGCTGTAGGGAAAACCTAAAGCTGTGGTGCCCTTGAAGTGCTGAGCTTTGGGCTGGCAATGGGAGTTGCATAGTTTGAGATTTCTTTACAGAACTGGCAGAGAGATGGCCTGAATCCATTGGTACCTCCTGGCAGCTGGTTCAAGTAGGTGCAAATTCTGTTTAAGATGAAAGCATGATCAATTTAGGCCTTCAGGAGTCCTGCAGACTAACATAAAGCAATTAACTCACGATCAAAGGTGGTGAAAGTAAGTCACAGTGAGAGTTAGCAGAAAAAGTGCCCAAATCCTCCTGGGACCGCAGTTATTGACTGTTGAGTCAAAATATAAAATTACTGCATACAAAACAGTTACCGAAAAAAAGTACAAATCATAAAGATTAACAAGAAGTTGTAATCAGTAACTACACAAAGAACCATATATTAAGTGAATCGAGTTTATAAGACACAAAATCATAATTATCCATAATTAAAAGTAATAGAATAGATGTGCCCATCAGCCTACTATTGCTTTGGCAAATACCCAAGGAAACAACATGGGGGAGGGATGCCATTTTTTTGGGTCAAGATTTTAGAGGTTCTACCCCATAGTCACTTAGCTTTTTTGCTTTTAGGCCTGTGCAGTATGGTAGGATGTGATGGCCAGGCCATGTGGTTGGCAAAATGGATCATCTCATGGTAAAAACAAATAGCACCATATAAGATGAGCCCAGGAATGCGTTAAATCTTTCCAAGACCCACCAACCAGGTCTCATTTACCAATAACGTTATAGAAAGCCATTCATTAGGTTAGAGCCTTTATGCGCCAATCACATTTCTGGCCAGCTGGCCTCCAAGCTTTAAACACAGGAACCTTCTTTGTATGAGGGTGTAGGGGAGGGGAGATCAAAGCGCAGTGACAGCCCTAGCAGCAGAGTTGCAAAAGGGACTGTTTCTGTGTATAGATGTCCAGAGCGAAATCTGTGAAGAAAGGTGAATGTGCTCAAGAAACGAGCACCTGGTTCATGAGAACATGCTACCATGCAGCTGCATGTTCGGCTCAGCCTACTTAAACCATGTGATACCAGCATAAGAGTCGCTTGTGTCCTCCAGCAAGAGGGTAGAAAACCTAAGCAGTGACTCCTGCACTTATATGTTGTTGCCACAGAACAGATGTAACAGCTTCTAAGCCCATGACGCCCATTCCAAAGCTTTGTACAGTATATTTAATAACATGGGCCCAGAGGCTCATCTGAGATGCTTCCTCCTCTCAGGAAGCAGACCCGAGTATATACAAGATTAGGTGTGGCACACACAGCTTTAATTTTTTTTTTAGGAAAAAAGAGAAAAATGAATAATGACTTCAGCCTGGTAAACTTTACTGAATGCTGAGCACCACTTATAAAACATAGACTAACGTATCTTCCTTCGTTAATATTAAAACTATATTTCACTTTTATACCATGAATAAAATAAGATGAAAAGCCAGGAAGTTCAGGATACTTTACTCCAGAGTGTGGCGCATTAGTATTCTAAATTGGAGTGGGGTTTTGAATTGGAGAGGGTATTGTTTTGTCTGAGAAATGACAGGAATGAGTGGGTCTCTTTGGCCTTCTCCCTGCCTTCCCTCAGAAACAGGTTACAAGACTCAGGGAGGATTTCCCTGACCTTTGTCTGAAGCAGAAAAGCATGAAACCTGCTTTTGGCAGGCTAGGGATAGGGCTGGGGTTGCCTCCCTAATTAAAGGAAAGGCGCTCATGAATAAAATTTTCTATCTGATGATGCATACTTCATAAAAGCCACTATAAAAGCATCCAGGGTTATCTCTGACTGTGGCTCTTCATTTCCTTAGGAAGCGTGCCCTATCATATAAAACATGTGTCAGGGCTAGAGAGGTGGTGAAAGTGCTTGATACGTAAGCATGAGAACTTGAGTTCAGACTCCCAAGTGCCCACATAAAAGGCTGGAAGCCTCTGTGTTCATGTGACCCCAGTGCTGGTAGTAAGGCTCAGAGAAAGAAGTGCTTCAGCTTGCTGGCTAGTCAGTCTTTATATATACAGTCAAGTCACAAAAATGGGTGGTAGTCGTTCACTGAGCATTTCATAGAAGAAACAGCTATAGATATTCAAATATCTCTAAGTTATCTTTGACACGTGAGTGCTAGAGAGCAGGTTTCAACAGCAGATTACAAAACATGAAAGTTCTGATGGTGCAGACTTACGATGTACAATGTTGGTGGGCAGATCAGTGAGTAACACGTTATGTCATGGAAAGTTGAGTTTGCAGTCGTTGTTTCAGTCACGGCGAACTGGACATAAACCCTGCATCACAGATTACTAAACCCAAAGTAGAGTGAAGGATACTAGATTATTTGCTAATAGAGAGGTGATTCTAAATAGTTACGATACATGTTAACATAAAGTATATGTAAGTAGATAAGCTTCAGGAGGTTGATTATAGCCAAGTTTTGTAAAACCTTATATGTTTGAAAAAAATTTGGGGTAGCTAATTTAATTAAATTCACATTTTAGAAACCACACCTTATTAGCAGAATATAGGCTAAATCTGAGAAAGCAATGTGAGGTGGGAGGGTTTATTTAAAAACAAACAAGCAAACAACAACAACAAAATAAAAACAAATCATTGAGTCTTGAATGCAGATGTTGGAGGAGAGAACTCAAGGCAGATATCTGAGAAAACACAGTGGATAGACCCAGCTGTGTTCAAGAAGCAAGACAGGGCTCCATAGTTCTATCTTGCCTACTTCTTACATGGCAGTACATTGGAAGCGTAATAAAAAATTCATAGGCAAGCAAAATGCATTCAAAAATTTGCTCTTAAAACAAAATGAAGCAATGGAGGAGGATTCCCCTTTCTCCATATCCTCTCCACCATGTGTTGTCACTTGAGTTTCTGATCTTAGACATTCTGATGCCATTTTGATTTGCATTTCCCTGATGACTAAAGTCGTTGAACATTTCTTTTAAGTATTTCTCCACCATGCAGTATTCCTCTGTTGGGAATTCTCTCTTTAGCTCTGTACCCCATTTACACAATGGAATACTACTCAGCTTTTAAAAACCTGAAATTTGCAGGCAAATGGCTGGAACTAGGATTACCTGACTGAGGTAACCCAGAAGCAGAAAGACACGCATGGTATATACTCACTTATAAGCAGATATTAGCCATGTAATATAGGATTAACATACTAAAATCTTCAGACCTAAAGAAGCTAAACAACAAGGAGGACCCTAGGGAGGATGCTTAAATCCTATTCAAAGGGTAAACAGGATAGACACCTGAAGCAGTTGAAGAAAAGGAACAGAATGGGAGCCTATCACAAAAGGCCTCTGAAAGACTCCATGCAGCAGAGGATTGAAGCAGATGCAAAGACCCACAGCCAATCTTTGAGCAGAGTACTGGGAGTCTATGGAAGAAGGGGGAGGGTATAGGAGGACAGGAAGGGGGATAAAAGAGACAGGAACTCCACAAGGAGACCAACAAAACCAACAAATCTGGGTCCATGGGCCCCTGCAGAGACTGACCATGCATGGAGAGGACCTAGACCCACTTCACAGATGTAGCTCATAGGCAGCTCAGTCTCGATGTGAGTTCACTAATAAGGAGGCAGGGATGGTATCCATGACATTAATAGAGTTGCCTGTTCTTTGATCACTTTCCCCCTGGCAGGGTGGCCTTACCAGAACACAGAGGAAGAGGATCTAGGCAGTCCTGATGATGAGACCTGATAGGCTAGGGTCAGAAAGTAGTGAGAGGGGAGGAGGAAGGGCCTTATGGGGGGATACAAAGTGAATAAACTGTAATTAATAAAAATAAATAAATTAAAAAAAAGAAAGTAGTGGGAGAGGACTTCTCACTTTCAGTGCATTAGTGGAGGGGAACACAGGGGAAGAGGGAGGGAGAGTGGGACAGGGAGGAGATGAGGGAGGGACTGCAATTGAGATACAAAGTGAATAAATTGTAAATATATAATAAAATAATTAAAACAAAGGAAAACAAGTTTAAGAACAAACAAAATGAAGCAAAATAACACTGTATACTTTTCTCTTTAAGTATACTTCTGTAATGTGACACTAATGTGTTCATGAAAAAATGATTCTATTATTTATTTAGAATTTCAGCAACATTTTTGTGCTATCATTTTTGAGCAAAAACAAATCCAAAAATTTCAAGACTTAAAGGACTTCAAGACTTAAACATGAAATTAACCTAAAATATTTGTAATAGTAATGCCTCATTTTATTTTATTATCATTTTAGATCTTCATGAACTTCTGTTCTTCCATTCTCAACAACATACATTTTCTATATGTTTCTCTGTTAAACAAGAAAAATTATTTCCCACTCTACAACAAAATGTATGACATGTAGCTGTTTTCTTACACCAACAAAAGTCTCTTAACTGACCTTTTTAATAGTCAGCAATCCAAGAGTGAACAAATTTCATCATAAGATCATGTGAGGTGATAAAGCAAGATGACATCAAAGGATCATTGAGCTAAATAATAAATACTTCCAAGATCCCTCCTAAGGCTTAGAAGTCCACAGCAGCAGACTATTTAATTAATAACATGTACTTTACAAAACCCATCATTATCTATTTATATGACAGACTGCTAAAATTTTTTTAAAGCTATTTTTAAGTGATGTTAGTTCGCTCATTCGCAGTTCTCATTATTATGGCAGACTCAAAAGGCTAACCTTTAGGATGTATCCATACTTTCTGCTTATCGTTCTGTCACAGGCATTTCCATTTATAAAACCTCTTCACAGCGTTAGCTCACCTGACATCCCTAAAAGGTACATTATACAGTTACTATTTTAGAAGGTCCTAATTCTGTCCCATTGCCACACCACCATCTTGGGTCAGTGGTAAATTGTAGCCTTAGGTTGATTGCAGGTTAATTTGGGTCTGTAGTTGTTTGACTGGTGAATGTCCCCCATACTCTTGAGCATCTAAATACCTAGTTTTGGTAGGTTTAGAAGATGTTGTCTTGTATGCCTCTGGGAGCAAGCTGCAGTTTACTTGAACTTGGTTTGATTGTAGTTGGAGGCAGAAGGTGGACACAACCGCATGAAAGAAAAGCTATTGCCATTCCTTGACTGGCTTCATCTTAGACTATATCTAGAAGAGTAAAATCCAATAAACCCTTACATTTTGCAGAGGCATCTGAATTTTTTTAATCTCTTTTACTTATTTCAATTTATTCACTTTGTATCCCAGCTATAGATCGCTTCCTGATCCCCTACAAATCCCACCCTCCCTCCCTCTTCTCCTCCCATGCTCCTTCCCCAGTCCACTGATAGGGGAGGTCCTCCTCCTCTTCCCTCTGACCCTAGCCTATCAGGTTTCATCAGGACTGCCTGCACTGTCTTCCTCTGTGCCTGGTAAGGCTGCCCCCCCCCTCAGGGGGGGTGATCAAAGAGCAAGCGATTAAGTTCATGTCTGAGACAGCCCCTTTCCCCTTACTAGGGTACCCATTTGGAGACTAGCTGCCATGGGCTACATATGAGCAGGGGTTCTAGGTTATCTCCATGCATGGTCCTTGGTTGGAGTATCAGTCTCAGAAAAGACCCCTGCGCATAGATTTCTTGGTTTTGTTGCTCTCCTTGTGGAGCTCTAATCCCCTCCAGGTATTTCTTTCTCCCCCTCTTTCATAAGATTCCCTGCACTCTGCCCAAAGTTTGGCTAGGAGTCTCAGCATCTGCTTTAATACCCTGCTGGGTAATACTCCATTGCATAGATGTACCACAGTTTCTGCATCCATTCTTCAGTTGAGGGGCATCTGGGTTGTTTCCAGCTTCTGGCTATTTCAAATAAAGCTGCTACAAACATGGTTGAGCAAATGTCCTTTTTGTGTACTTGAGCCTCTTTTGGGTATATGCCTAGGAGTGGTATGGCTGGATCTTGAGGAAGCGCTATTCCTAGTTGTCTGAGAAAGCGCCAGATTGATTTCCAGAGTCGTTGTACCAGTTTACATTCCTACCAGCAGTGGAGAAGGGTTCCCCTTTCTCCACAAACTCTCCAGCATGTGTTGTCCCTTGAGTTTTTCATCTTGGCCATTCTGATGGGTGTAAGGTGAAATCTCAGGGTTGTTTTGATTTGCATTTCTCTAATGGCTAATGAGGTTGAGCATTTCTTTAAGTATTACTCAGCAATGAAAAATAAGGAAATCATGAAATTTGCAGGTAAATGGTGGGACCTGGAAAGGATCATCCTGAGTGAGTTGTCCCAGAAGCAAAAAGACACGCATGGTATATACTCACTCATATAAACATACAACATAGAATAAACCCACTAAAATCTGTACATCTAAACAAACTAAGCAAAAGAGAGGACCCTAACTAAAATGTTCAATCCCCATCCTGAAAGGCAAAGAGGATGGACATCAGAAGAAAAAGAAAATAGGAAACAACCTCGGAACCTGCTACAGAGGGCCTCTGAAAGCCAGAAGAAAACAGGAAACAACCCTGAAACCTGCCACAGAGGGCCTCTGAAAGCTTCTGCAGTATAGACTGTCAAAGCAGGTGCTGAGCCTGATGGCCAACTGATGGGCAGAGAGAATGGAATTTTATGTAAGAAGTGGGAAATAGTAAGAGCTGGAGGGGACGGGAACTCCACAAGCAGAGCAACAGAACAAGATAATTTGAACACAGGGAACTTCCCAGAAAATCATACTCCAACCAAGGACTATTTGTGGAGATGACCTGGAACCCCTGCACAGGTGTAGCCCATGGCAGTTCAGTGTCCAAGTGGGTTACGTAGTAATGGGAAGAGGGACTGCCTCTGACATAATCTGATTGGCCTGCTTGTTGATCACTTCCCCCTGAGGGGGGAGCAGCCTTACCAGGCCACAATAGAGGACAATGCAGCCACGTTTGATGAGAACTGATAGACTAAGATCAGAAAGAAGAGGAGAACCTCCCTTATCAGTGGACTTGGGGAGTGGCATGCATGCAGAAAGGGGAGGGAGGGTGGGATCGGGAGGGGAGGAGGGAGGGGCTTATGGGGGGATACAAAATGAATAAAGTGTAATTAATAAAAAATTTAAAAAAATAATACCAAGCAATAAAGCCAATCTAAAACTCAAAAAAAAAAAAAAAAGTACCCTGCTGGGTAGAGTCTTTTAGAGGCCCTGTGTGTGGGTAGGCTCCTGTTTTGTTCCTTGTTTTCACCCGAAGCATCTGATTTTTATGTGCCCACAGATTTTGGTTTATGTGTGAATAATGCTACTCTTTCTTTTACTCAGTTAATATTTTTGCATTGTGGCTCTTTTCCAAGCATGTCTACACATAAAATGCTGACAAAATATCCATGATTCCTGCTTTAAAAAAACTTCATCTTAAGAATGGGAAGCTATTATAAGGCTATAAACAGTGGAGTAGTTTTACATCATAATATAAGAAATGCTGTGTGTGTTTTGATGAAGGACAGGCAGGATGCAGAGGAGAGGTAAGCAGCCACTTTGTACATGAGAGATAATGCTGATATGATTTAATGTTGTAGCAGAGGAGAAGGAGAGTAGAAAACAGGGGTTTAGAGAGGAGTAGCACATTAAAACTAATTGCACAAGAGACAGGATTAGTTTCCATGACTAACCCAGACATTTCCTATTTGCATGTTGTCTTTTCATGATCATTAATAACTTCACAGCCAAGATTCCCAGGCATTAGTATTCGTCAAGAGATAAAGAGGGAGAAGGAAGAGGGATGTTGCGCCAGTTTACAGCCTCCAAAGGGCACTTTCAGTGTCTTGTCCTATAAGGGGAGGAATTGGATGACTGCTGGGAGAAAAGAGGAAAAGCTCACATTTAGAAATGATGTGTTGGAGGAGACTCATACGTACAAGTAAAGTTAATAGTCGAATTATTGCAGAGTCAGTAGTTCAAGGAGATGTTGGTCAGAAATCCATTGATTTGAGGATCATCAGAGCGGATGGTAACTGAAGTGATGGAAACATGAGATCAAAGAGCCAGAGAGTGGAAAACCATATCATTAGGCTGAGGCCCTTGAGGTACTGAATATGATACCTACTCCCCATGAATGAGCAAAACAGGAGACACTTATAACAGAGCCCAGGAAAGAAGAAGCCTAAGTCGTACGAATGGGAGGCACACTGCCGTGCACTTCCCATCAAATGACAGCGTTGCAAATAGGAAGTGGCCAGAAAAGGTGACAGCTTCTAACATTCAGATACAGAGAAATGGACCTATTTCATTCCGGCCACTCAGAAAACCAAGCTGGTGGTATCAGCTTGGTCCTGTTGGGGATTGTATCCCTGGTTTGGGATTTCCAGGAATGAATGTGTATGAGTGAATGATTTCCACACATGACAGCTGTGGAAAGGAGAAACACCGTGAAATACCAGGAAGATGTGCCGAAATTGACTGTAATGTCTCCAAAAATGCTGTAAGATCCCTTAGAAAACTGTGCTTAGAAATGTTGTCTTGAATATGCGTTATGAAAGAGGGAGACTCATTCTGTTTGATTTCAGATATTAGAATAGCTTTAACTTTTATGTAAATTTGTATGACCTTCCTCTCTTTTGTTTAGCATGGAAAGAAAGTGTTATATTCATGGAAGGAAGGAAGGAAATGCTATATAAAAGGGTTACTTTAGCTATTTTTTTTCCTCCCCCAAAATGCATCTCATAAATGTGCTCAATAAAAATAAAATTCTCGCTTTTTTTTCCCCTCATTGTGCAAAGAAATATGCTACTCTAGTCTTCTGAAAAACTGGGGATTCCTTGAATGTTCTCTGGCAAACAAAATATGAAAAGATTTATGGCAAGGAAAAGCATTCTGAGAAAGACACCCTCCATTGTCTTTGTGCATGCATAAATTATATGAGGCACGGGAGTACCATCACTATAATAGGTTTGGCTGTTTTTGAAGAAAATAGGAACTGCTCACTTGAAAGCTATTCTGTATTTCCATTAATGAATCTTCTCCCCAAAATGGATTTTATTTATATTCTTTGGTTCTACTGAGAAAAAAAAACTAGAAAAATAAATGTGACTGAGTAAATCAGCCATGTAGGTATAGCTGAGAGGGTTGAAGTCAGAAGTTAGCCTGTGCTACCTGATGAGTTTGAGGCTAGCCTGGGCTTTCTAGGGAGACTCCTTCTTCATAGAAAAGCATCCAGACTAATAAATTTGCACATACTCTTTTTAGAAAAGTACTATTGGTGGTAATATTAGTAATAATAAAAAGTGAATCCTCTATGAAAAGTTTACAGTTCAGAGAAAATAGCCACCAAATTACACATATATGGAGAATCTCTTTCTAGCTTGGCAAATATTTGACAGTTTGTTAATTATCTGCACAGGAATTATCATCACGACTCACAAAACGTACTTGCCCTTGGTCACTTTTCCTTTTGTTTTTTTTTAACCATTTGGTAACTCTGAACAGAATCAGTCTCTAAGAGGGGCACAGATTATCACGCTGAGGTGATAATGCGGATACCCATAATGCATGGATTGTCTTACAGCCCTGTGCACTCAAGTCGGTCAAGCTTAACAGGTTCTTTGTTTGATATTCCACTCCTGGGAATTTATTTAGTTTAACATATCAGAAAATTTATTTCTAACCGCACTTCAAAAAAAAATTCTTTGTTTTCTAAATTTGAAATTGTTGGCCCGCCATTTTTGTATGAGCCTCATTGCGTAACGACTCAGCAAGGATTTCATTGAAACTTCTTGTGATGGTGTTTTATTTCTAAACTTATATTTTCAACGCCTGCTCAGTCTGTCCCGGTGTGTATTTCTATGTCTAAAAAAATTGAGAAGTTCTAAAGGTTCTTATAAAATATAACATATGCTACATGGGGCATTAAAGAGATGTGCCTCGGCTGGGAAATGATTCAGTTGTATTCTCTGTACAAGCATGAGCAGTGAGTTCAGGTCCCCAAGTCATCCCGAACTACCAAAATCTACATGATGTCTAACACATTTGTCACAGTATGAGAGAATCTCCAGATTGTAATATGATTTTACTGCAGTGGTACTATGCCATGATGATCAAGGACAAAGAGTGCTGGGGTTAAAGGACAGCTCTGTTGGTAAAGGATTTGGTGAACAGGCGTGAGGACCTGAATTCAAATCCCTAACACCCATGTAGAAAGCTGAGGATATTAGCACACACGGCTAATCCTAGCACTGAAGAACCTGAATTAGGTGGATCCCTGACCCAAAAATTTCAGTGAGAAATGCAGTTTTTTTTTAATTTTTTATTAATTACACTTTATTCATTTTGTATCCCCCCATAAGCCCCTCCCTCCTCCCCTCCCGATCCCACCCTCTCTCCCCTTTCTGCATGCATGCCACTCCCCAAGTCCACTGATAGGGGAGGTTCTCCTCTCCTTTCTGATCTTAGTCTATCAGTTCTCATCAAAATTGGCTGCATTGTCCTCTACCGTGGCCTGGTAAGGCTGCTCCCCCCTCAGGGAAAGGTGATGCAGTTTTAAAAGCAAGATCATTACTTGACCTTCCATGTATACACATGAATGGTGAACACACAAATACATACAGTGGGAAAAGGGAGGGAGACAGAAGAAGAGAGACAGAGGAAAGGAGAGAAGGTGGGAGGGAAAGGTGTCAGAGTACCAAGGTATTGCCATAGCTACCCTGTGAAAGTCAAGTGTAGCAGAGAACCGTGTCAGAGGAGACTTTACTGAGCACACCATAGAAATTATTCCACATATGAGTATTTCTCTCAGGAGAGTTCTAAATCACTTTGTGAAAAATCCCTTTGTGAGAGCATATCTATGCAAAGCAATCAAGTTTGATAATTACAAACAATAAGCATTTTGTTTTTAGATTTTGCAGGCAATTTGGGACTATGCTCCACCTGTTTCAGGGATTTATGCTTACACCATGTGTAGATGTAGGTATACATTCAGCAAGGCACTCAGAAAAAGGAAGCCATGCCAGCGTAGTTTACAGCAGGTCTCGATGACTTGCAAATAATGAGATAGTTGGCTGTGTGGTACACACTGACTCCTATTCCTAATTACAGAAGTTCTCTACAGCTTTAAGGATGAAAACGACCATGGCACTGTCCAGCAACTTCCTACACTCATTAGAAAAAAAAGCAAGCTGTAGACTTGCAGTCTGTGCTTGAGAATAATAGTTTCAAGTTACTAAGCCACTGGTACATTTTTTTTCTGTGCAACTGAAACAAAGATCATTTAGTGGAATGTAAGAAGCTTACCTAACACCTTTTCAAAGGTGTATCTTCAGTTTAGATTTAAAGTAAAACATATATGAAACAATATTAGTCAGAGATTTGTTTGCTGCATTATTAATATTTTATTATTATTAATAATGACTTCACTTTGAAAAAAAATATGTTAACCTCATGGCAGCAACTTCCTGGTGAGGAAAACTTGAACAGACATTAAGATACGTAAAAACTGGGTGTTGGAGAGAAAGAAGCCAAATGAAGGAACTAAAGAAGAAAGGGTTGGAACAGGAATAGATGTTCAACCTTCTAAAGAGAATAGACATGCTGTCCTAGAGATATGCAGGCTCGGAGTGCAGGCCTTGTTTGTTTCATGTTCATTTAGCCAGGGTCTCTGAACTCTAAGTATGGGTGCTGTGTTTGCAGATTGAAAACAGTTTTCCAGTATGCTTAATCCACAGAATTCCCCAGCTTTTGTTGAACATCTTCTCAGCAGTGGGGGCCACAAACCTGGCAACTAAGAAGTGCTGTTTTAGAAGATAGAAGATGTATTAGATTTTGTGTCTGCCCTTGAGCAATTCATAATCTATCCTTAATTCCTTAAGCCTCGGGGGTTTTGTATCTGTAAAGTACTGATAATAATAGTTTCTTTGCCAGTTTCAAGGTAAATGAGGTAAAGGAAAATGTCTTCAGAGGCTTTCCAGGGCTTATGTATTGATTAAAGTTTTCTGTTTTAATGTGTACATATAGGAGGGCTGAGCATGATTTTGAGAAAGAAAAAGAAGCAAGGGCCTATAAAGAATCAAGAAAAAATAATCTTAATCATTTCCCATGTTTATTAGCTGGAGAGAAAATGTGAAATATTCCTGGCTGTATTTTCTTACTTTTTCTTACCTTCTGCTAAACTATTTATTTTAACTTTTATTGTGATTATAAACTAATTTGTACTAGCCTGAAGTTCCCATCCCTCTTCTTCAGGTTCCCAAGTCTGAGAATTATAGGCAGGAACATGGGTCATCACACCCAGTTAAGAGGTCATTTTCTAAAACAAACGGATAAGTATTAGTCTAAATTTGACTCCATCTCTTCCCAGTATACTAGTTCTAAAAATCTTGTTCTAATGGCTTTTTAAGGTATTTGAGGAAAAATAGCCCACCATCCCCTTCTTAATAATTTCTGCAGTTTCCCTGTTATTCCTTTCCTTAAAACAGAAGAGCAAAATAAAAGTGGAATGAATGATTTTTCCCTCAACTTGGTCTCTCATGCTTTAGAAGCTCATTTAGGCACGTAGGTTTTCAGGGTATCGCTGTTCAAGCTTGTCATCCCCTAGCTATTTCTGCCGGGGGGGGGTCTTCCTGTGCATGGTAGAGGTTTCCAGTCATCTGTTCCTCTTGATTCCTTTAGCAGCAGCAACAGAAGAGCCAGAGGTGATCCCAGACCCTGCGAAGCAGACAGACAGAGTGGTGAAAATCGCGGGCATCAGCGCTGGGATCTTGGTGTTCATCCTCCTCCTCCTTGTTGTCATAGTAATTGTGAAAAAGAGGTAAGAGCTGATAATGTCTTATACTACACACTCCCCGTGTATGCCACTGACTCCCACACGGTTTCCCTTCAAGCTCTTTGACAAGTTCTTATAAGACTGCCTCCACCTCAGACTCTTCTTATTTGGGATTTTTAAGTGAAGTCTTATTTAGCTGTCTGCAGTTTGTTCTGGGATATAATTATAGACTTTGGTGAACATTTATTTAAAGTAAAACTGTAAATTCTTGAACTTCAAAGATACATGGGAAATTCACCTTATTTTAAGGGTTGTTATTATTAAGCATAATGAAATTGAAGGTTATATAGTTATGGTGCTTGGGCCAAAATCAGAATTATTTTCATGTTTAGTCTATATTTTTCTAAATAAATGTTGTTGTTTAATGATATTGTATATTAAATATTCACTGACTGGATTTTTTAAAAGAAGAGTAAATGCTTAAATTGAGCCTTATCTTTTATACTATATCAACCAATGTTGCCACCTCCTGAAGTTCTATAAAGATATTACGATTTCCTGGCATTTAAACTTTTATATTCTGAAGACTAAAATATACGCTTTGCTCCAAAGCATTTCAGATATACACATTTTTTTATACTTTGAGCTATTTGACCATTATGCAAGTTGTCAGAATCTGTAAGTCATTTCTTAGAAACTAGTGTGGCACTTCAATCCTTCCAGTCATGAATTTTGGATAATTTTACTATTTGGAAGTACTTTTGACAAAAGAAAACAGTTTTTTTCCATGCAGAGTGCATTCCAACAGCTTTGTGTATAGAGGTGGTTCTGCTTCATTAATTGTACTGATTGTATGATAAATGATGTTGCTTCTATTATATAAACTCTCATAGTGTGCAATTATTATTGCTTTCTACTTAAAATAAAATTAGCATTGTGGATAAGACTGATGTTAATAACAATTCCGTGAGCATCTATTTTAATATATTGCCTTTTCACAATTGTCCCTGGAGATATATATGTTGGAGAAGACACTTCTGCATTAGAAACATTAGGTATGCACCGCAGTGTTTTGTGTTCAACTAGCTACATATGTGCTTTCCCCAAACAGTGCTTTCTCTCTGCTATTGTCTACCTCTGTGATTGGAAAACACACCCTAGGTGAGACAAGATGATTTAAGTATTTTAGAAACACTAGTTTTTCAATAAGCTAGTTTTTCAAAAGAGCGGTAACATCATGGAATAGAACCTTCAGACCTTATGTCTCTGTTTTATTTAAATTTGTGTTTGGAGAGTGAAAGAAGCCAAAAGGCTTAGAGATGTAACTTCACACAGCCTCACCATTAAAAGGAATGTCACATCCTTCTGGATGCATGAGAATGGCTTTGCTGACCGCGTCTTCCTCAGAATGGAATTAAACCTAGTTGTAGCTTTTATTTATTTGAAGACGTGTTTGCTTCTGAGTACTCTCTTCTTGGTGGATTTGTACTAGTAACGGCAAGCAAAAACTAAAGTCCTTCAAGTCACTAGAGCAAGGATGGGGTGGGGAGTACCTTTCTCTGACAGCTCTCTGAAATCGCACAGCTTCACTAATTCTTCTCCTGGTTTCCACTGTCAGTGATCAGATCGGTGAGCCTCTGTTAAAATGTTTCATGTGTAAGTTTGCATAATTGTTTTACTGATAGAAGGGTCTCCTGAGCTTTCGCCGGCCTCCGCAGCACCAAAGTGACTGAGGAAGACCATAACCTCATAGATGGATGAGGTTGTGTTTGCTGCCTTCTGGTGTATATCATGCCTAAATTACCTTAACTCATTATTCACCTCAGCACATTTGAAAGGGCTTCGACTCATAGGTGGTGTATCACACACACTCACACACACACACACACACACACACACACACACACACACACACACACACTGTGTGATTTAAGCAAGAGTAGTTTATTATACTTCCATAAAAGCATAACAGTCCTGGATATGTCAGGGTTTAGCTTAAAATTTTGTGTTGTTCTGTAGTATCTTTTGACTATAGAAATAAATAATAAAAATGATGGAAATGGAAACCTTTGCTTTCTCACCATCTGCAGTTTCATGAGAAACTGTAGTTTCTTTAGACTTTCCCTCAGTGGGAATAATATATGTAGGGTTACTTGTCTCATTGAAATAGTTCCATGTGTTTTGGCTTACAAAAGAATAGCTTAGAATTCAACCAAATAAAACTTTGCAGCTAAGATTATATAGAAAGTTAAGTTCTTGGGCTGTGAAAGGGATATTTCACCTCTCAGAATGCAATGTCATTTTTTTTTCAGTTTAATTGCTGTTGAATTATTTCCAAATAAATGCCATTTTTTCATTGTGTATATTTTAAATGCTCAGCATGAACACATTAAGACTTCCAAACATCAACTTGAAATCATGCTTCAGTACAGTACATGTGTGTGTATGTCAGGTTCACAAGCATCTACTGTAGGAACCCCTTCACACATATGGAGCATATGGTACCTGTATTCACATCACGTGTACCATTAAGATGTGCCAGCATCTGAAAAGATAGGAGTTACTCTGCGTATGTTAACATCGATCGTATCTTTATGTTTTGTATTTAGAATAAACTACTGTATTTAGTACACACATTCTATACACAGCTGTTCCATCTGCCATGTGAGTTACATGGCAATGGATGATAGCATCATTTACTTGCATGTTGAAAAACACACAGTCCATTTAACTTTTCAGTTCTTTGGCAATATAAGAGACGTCAGCATGTTACTTTTTTTTTCCTAATTCTGTATTACAATTTTTTTTTTTTTTTTTTTTTTTTTTTTTTGCTGCATATCTGTCTGTTTACTCGCATGGCAAAAGAACGCTAACAATGCATGGGCGAATTAAAATGCAGAGCATAAAAACACAAATTTCATTTTGTTTTGTTTTCTTTTTAACGCACATTTTTCTGCTCTTTTGGATGTGATGGAGTCATGCTTCTCATTCACCATTGCTTCTCTTTTCCCACTGTCTGTGATCTGCTTCCCAGGAGGAGCTACTATTCTTACTCCTACTACCTGTAAGTAGAAAATGGGTCATTACAACTTTACATATGTCAAAATGCAATATCCCTTTTCAAAAGACCCACAGAAACAACATGTGAGTTTGGTGGTCTTTCAAAAAATATTTTGTGGGCTCTAAAAATGTAGAATAGTATCTGTTTTGATAATCTTTTTAAAAAGGGATATTGTGTTTCTGTATGTTCAGCTACTTTTAATTTTTAATTACAGTTTCCGTAAGTAGCTTTATTCTACAGCAAAGAACATCATTTATTTACTTATATCCAGTCTGTACCCTCTTAGCAATATGACATTTACATATCTGGTAACAAATGTGGTTTGAACTTCCTACTCCCTAACTATATAATGCTGTATTACATTTGAGAAAATGAGCCCAGTGAGATATTTGTGCAGTCTTCAGACTGACCTTGAAGGATGCAAAACAGATCAGGCCTGAATAACATCTCTTTCCATGTTCCCAGATAACCAGAAGGGTCAAATCTACAGGCCTCCCTGCTGGCCATTAAAACCATTAATATGGTTTTGTCAAAATAAATTGATAAAATTGTAATGTAGTAGGGCAGAGACAGAAAAAGAAACTTTTGTAGAGTAGAAAAAAAAAGTTTGTTTACGACAGTTTAAATAGAGACTTTATAAAAGAAAGCCAAAACAAAACCTGTCAACCTACTAAAGAATCAAGATGTCATCATTTTATAACCTTCTGCAAGCACTAACTCACCATGCCTAAAGTATGGCAAGTCTGTTAGGTCAGCATGAAGAACATTGGCTGTTCAGTTTCCTAAGCTATTTTCAGATTCTTTCTTTAGATTACAAAATAGTTAGCCATTCAATCCAAAGGAATGGCAATGTTCGAAGCACAAAGATTGAGTGAGATTAAGTGCCTGAGGCATGCAGTCTGCAGGGTCTGTATCACTAGGTAAAGTTTCAGCTAGCTTTACAGCAGAATTTTATGAGTCAATCACGTCAACGCAACACTGCCAACATTTTAAATATTACAAACATTTGGCTTCCTACAATCTGCTAAAACAAGCAGGTGTAAAATAACAGTGCTCTTAGCTTATTGTGATGAATCATAATACGCTTGTTAAATCATGTTTGATGAAGCCAATGGTAATTAACTGTACCATTTCATACAATGATGGAGTGCTTTTCCCCTTTATGGCCCACCCATACATCCACCTGCAGAAGTTTATGCTGTTGGCTGCTTTGATAATGAAAGTCATTTGCACATCTGTCAAACTCAAGTGCTTACAAAATGAATTATCTAACTGTCCTGAAGTGCACATTTGATGTGCTTGTTGCTCAGGGGAAGACAAAGCATAAGACATGCTAGAATCGATACATATTTAGTTATGGGAATGTCAATAAGCCTGCCATTAACTGTCAATGTATCTGTAAAAGTAGAATGGGATTCCATTCTGGGTGCACAGTTAATGCCTTTCTTCATAGAAACAATAACCTGCTATAACAACATAGCAGGTTATGCTGTTGCTGTGACTGACACATAGAGCTCCGTGCACTTTAAATCCTAGCTAGATGAAAATGAGACAGGGGTATACACTTTTAATGGCTACTTTAACATACCGAGAGATACTAATCTCAGTCTGATTTATTTTTTATAGAGGTAGAAAACTGAGTAGAACTCAAACAGGAAAAAGAACTATGATTTTTTTTTTTAGCTGCTTTTCATTAGCATTGTGCTTACATTATATACGACATAACATTGCTATGTCATGGTAGCTTAATTTTTTTAAATGAAAACAGTTATTTAGCATGTTAACTCATTGTGTTTACACAATACCCTGAATGAAAGCCTACCTCACGGGGTTTTTGTGAGGATGGAGGTGTAAGGGCCCAGCTGGTTGTGCCTGCCTGACTTTGAAGCTACACACAGAGGTTATATTCCACCATAGTTTGCTTATTATCTCAATTTACGAACCTGGAAAGTTCTTGCTTGAACATTTTTTCTTTTAATTTCTTGAAAATACTTTTTAATTTTACCCATTCGTGAAGTGCATATAAAGTATTCATTCATAAATTCTCAAAGTTTAAAGTCATCATTTTCATTTGCTGCTTTTTTATGCCCATCTTTAAATTTTTAACACTGTTTTGAATCCATATTTCAGATTTTCATTCAAATCAATTTTCATTCAAATCAATCTCTCACACTTTAAAAGGCATAAATCAACCTTTTAACCTGGCCCAAGAAACAATGATGTGAAGAAAAATTGCAAGTTTTATTTGTTTGTTTTTGAGACAGGGTCTTGCCATGAATCCCAGTTCAGGGAGGTTTTGAGGGTTCCTGATCCAGCTGTCTACTTCTGAGCACTGGGAATAGAGATAGAACACCACCACACCTGGCTAGAACTTATTTGTCAAGCATTTTTCTGCTGCTTCAACATGTATAAGTGAGAGCATATTTGTGCTATATTCGTATTCTTTTCTGATGCTTAGCATCCGGTGTTTAGCCATTACAGTAGGCTTCCCAATGTGCCAACAAACACAGTGTAAACAGCCTGTTATTGTGTAATAGCTGAAGCTGTGGCATGAGGTCATTCTTTATCACTTATTAGATAAGCAACCTTGAGCGAGTTATTTAACTCCCCTAAGCCTCGATGAACTCATCTATATGATGAGAATCCTCAAGCATTTTCAGTGGATTGATCTGAGAATTAATTGAGTTAACCAATGGAAAGTGCCAAGTATATAACAGGCACAATTTATCTCCTCAACAAGTATTTATTGAGTGCCTGCTTTGTGCTCTAAGTATTCTGGCAATGCTCCGATGTCTAGGATGTACAGGCAATCCTTCCCTTCCCTCTATTGAGCCCACAGTGGAGACATGACTGAAAACTACTGTGATGATGGGTGATCAGTGTGGTTTCCAGAGATGAACATGCTACTGTAAAATTCACTTGAGTTAGAGGGTACTTGGGTTAGCCATAGCACGTCCTCACAGGGGAGGCTATTTGGAGTCAAGATGAATAGAAGCTAGCTAGATATTAGAGGCATTAGAGGCTAAAAGATGTTACAGGCTCCAGGGCAAAAAAAAATCTTCCATGATGACTAACTCGCAGGAAGTTTAGAAGGTGGAATTTTGTTGGTTACGTATGGCCTGGTGATGTTTAGTTAGGGTCAAACCTTGTTTTTTTAAAAGCAAAATCATTGAATTGAACCAACTTTTCTGTTTTCCTTTTGACCATTTAAATGGAGGGGTATCATTGCTCCCAGTAGCAAATAAGTAAGTTGTTTGAGTTTTGAAAAAAATTAAACCAGGGGCCAGGGAGATGGCAGTTAAAGAGCACATACTGCTCTTGCAGAGGACTTAGAGTTTAGTTCACAACTAAGCAGCAGCTTACAACTGTACCTATTACCCCTGCTCTATAGGCACCTGAGGGCTCCGGCCTCTGTAGGCACCTTTACTCATGTGGATACACACACATACACACACACACACACACACACACACACACACACACACACACACACCCCTTTAATAATAATAATAATAATAATAATAATAATAATAATAATAATACAAAACACCTGAAATCTTTTACCCACTCTGAAATCTAGTATGCCCACTCTGAAACATTGCTGTTGTTCCTAAAATTTCAAATCATTTCTAGCATATAGACGAAGTGTCAGGAGCCATTTGGACATGTTACACTCAAACTGTTCCTCATTTCCAGAGTAATCACCTCCCTGCATGGTTCCCCATCCGTCACCTATACTTATACGCTCTCTCTAGGTCTTTATATTTATACAGACTTTTCCCCCCTGCTCTGGAAAGAGGAATTGGTAGCACCTTCAGTGTGCGCAGCAAACGTTGTCAACACGTGATTGTGGTAGTGGTAGTGACTGTGTCGTGATAGTTCTGGTGGTGCTAGTGGTGGTAGATAATGTTCTTTTGTCCTTGTTTTTAATTTCTCTATTACCTCCTACTCCTTCTAAATTAATGGGGTGTCCATCAGCAAACCATAGTTTTATGCCTGCCTTGTTCACTTGTGAGTGAGATCTGGATTTTGTGTTCTATATGCTGTTTGTGTGCCCCTGTGGTCAACTACTACAGCTCCGAGAGAAAAATGAACTGGAGCAAATCTTAGGGTGTGCAGTGGACTTCAGAAGGAGAAGCCTGTGGACATAAACTCCCTGTACTCAAAAAGCTTTTGCAGTATTTGTGGTATGTTTAGCATAGAAAGTAGTGGGGACCAGAAGAGAATGTCTTGAGCTGAGCTAAGAAATGGTCTTCTTAACAACTGGAGAGTATTTCCAAGGCAGCATGAACCGCTACCATAAAGTGAGTGACAAAGTTTACATTGGACAGTGGTTTACAGTGCTTCTGAGAAAAAGTTGCCTGGTGAATGTGAGTTAAATGTTTTATACACCTTTAGTAGATTTTTAATTACATGTTTCATGGATAACACAGAGAACAACTAAGCGTGTGTGTGTGTGTGTGTGTGTGTGTGTGTGTGTGTGTGTGTGTGTG
>NW_026585797.1:23237977-23238436 GCF_907164565.1 Psammomys obesus
TGTGTGTGTGTGTGTGTGTGTGTGTGTGTGTGTGTGTGTGTGTGTGTATGAGAGAGGTGTGGGAGATATAGTGGTTAGTATTTGTGTAGTTTTAAGCGTTAACCCAAACTTTTACAACCCTAAATCATCCTCTGACTATATTTATGAGACATTTCTGTAGTAGAGAGTATGCATGAGAAGTCTAAAACACATATTAGGGTTTGAACATATTAGTCCTCCAAGATGATAATAATTGACATTACACCTTTGCATAGCATTTTTTCAATTTTTCCCCAGTACCTTTCTTCTACAGCATTAGATTCAATTACAATTCCTTTTAAGTGTTTGCATCACCTCTGGCCAGGGTTGATTTTAAAAGACTTTGAATTATTTTTAATTGATGCTGTGGATACACTGCTCAGCTGTCCATGCCGTGTGTGTGTGTGTGTGTGTGTGTGTGTGTGTGTGTGTGTGTGTGTG
>NW_026585797.1:23238446-23283900 GCF_907164565.1 Psammomys obesus
TGTGTGTGTGTGTGTGTGTGTGTGTGTGTGTGTGTGTGTGTGTGTGTTTTACTTAGGAACAGCAGAGGAGAGACTGGGCCTCTTCCATGTTTTTGTTGGCTGACTCTGATAAAGAAAAGTTTAGTCATGTTGTTAGCAAAACCTCCTAGAAGTTGATCAAAGGCAGTCATCATTCAGGAGAAGACTGAAACCTAAATTTTTAAAGTTTTTACTTAAATCATCTGTGAATTAACTATGTGAGAAGTATTTATTTACACTCTTGATGAAGTATTTTTATGGAAATTATTTTTCCTTATTTTTTGATAGTTTCATACATATACATATTACTATGATTATACCCACCCTCCAGTGCCCCTATTTACCCTGCTCACTTTTCCTCCAAGCCCAGACCTAAAATAGAAGAAATGATGAGACTCCTGACAGTTTGAGTATTGAGAATCTCACAAAGAAAGCCACGCTGCAACAACCAGTCGATGGCAGTGGTTTGCGTGCGGTCTTCACTCCTGAAATTAGGGACAGCTCTTAGGCTTTCCAATTCACACCTGTAACCTTGTGCTCAGGCTCACTTGAGCTGCTTTATTGCTGGTGTTAGCTGTCCCTCGCGGCTCACACTCAGGGCTCTGTTTTGTATTTGCTTTGGCAGCAAGCTTGCTAAAAAGCGCAAAGACGCTTTGGGGAACACACGGCAGGAGATGACGCACATGGTGAACGCCATGGATCGAAGTTATGCCGATCAGAGCACCCTGCATGCGGAGGACCCCCTCTCCCTCACCTTCATGGACCAACATAACTTCAGCCCAAGATGTAAGTTGCTCATTAAAATTTTGGTTAATGCTTTTGAAATGTATTAAGTGCATTTAATTTTATACTAGGGGAGAGGAAAACGCAGTTGATGACATTATGGAATTTACAAAAAAGACATGTCTTCAGTTTTGGTAAAGGATTTAGTTTAACTTCAAACTAGAGATTTTTGTCATGAAATCATAAGAAATATTCCAAACATAAGACATTCAAACACCATGTGTCTTTGAATTACATTAAAATGGCATTTTCTACATAAAATTAGAGTACGTATACTTTTCCTTTGTAGAAGATAAGGGTTCTTTTGAGATCAGAAGCACTGGAATTCTTTCTAGGAATTAGTCACATAAGTAGTTATTCCATTGAGGTAATCTATTATTAGCCCTAAAGAACTCCAATACCAAAAATTAACCACAGAGATGAGGAGGTAATTCTGTGGATAAAGATATTACCAGACAGGTGTGAAAACTGGAGCTCAGAACCCCAGAACTCACATAAAATACAGGTAGGTGTGGCAGCTACCTCTAATCCTAGCACTTGGGAGGCATAGATGGGGGTCCCCAAGGCAAGCTGGCTGGCTAGAATAGCCTAATTGGGTTTACTGACAGAAATCATCTCGATGCATTGATTGAAGACAGATTGAAGAAGCCACATAATATCAGTTTCTTTGGACACACACATATGTGTCCACACATGGCAACATGCATGTGCTCACAGATACCATACAGACAAGAAAAAGCTTTAACTACATGAAAGATTGGCCTTTCAATTTCTAAGTATTGAGTATGAAGTCTAAAAGCGTAGTTGTGTTGACTGGCTTGCAAAGACTAATGAAATCGCATTAGCATTCATCTCGTCATTCCCCTGTACATAGGTTCTTCCAGAATTACTAATGTTGACCTATGAAGAAAGTGCTTTTAAAATGTTTTCATTGAAGTCCCAATTAAGCACAGAGAATTTGAATAATTGCATAATTTGAATTTCCTATGAAAATTGTTTCCTTTCAAAGCCTTGTGTTCATTTAAATTTAAGTTAATGTGCTTAATTAATCTCTTCCAATCTTCGTAAAATTGATGCTTGAGTTGGACAAACCAAGTTTGTCATTAGCATTTCATATACAAGGCATCTCTGTAACAGATCTAGAAATATACTTTTGCTAATTTGGTAAGCATGCATGTAAGAAGACAAGAAATAAATAATAGAATTCATATTTGCATACAAATTATAAATACGGGGAATGGGTAGGCTGAACGATAATTTGGGTCATATGTCTTTATGTCGTTTCACAACAGGGATTTTTTTAGCTTTATAGTGCTGAAGATGTTCAGCAATTGTTGGCTTTGGATATAGGATGTCATTCACCTTGCATACATTCATATTGCCTAAGGTTAGAAGCACTATGTTAGTGATTTTGGAAATCAATTTTAATAAGGCCTTTCTGCCCTGTCTTATTTTTATTTCACAATTAAGATTTAACAACAGGGAAGGACATAAAACTCTAAATTCTATGGTTGCTGAAAGAAAGTTTGTTTAAACTATGAGTGTGTCATCTCTCCAAGTACTTGATTCAGTGTTTAATTGGTTATAGGTCTGAATATATTTCTGTTCCATAGATTCTACTATTTGTTGCTCATATCAGTACTTGACTATAAAATGTCAACTCTGAAAGTGTAAATATATCTATAAATATAACTATAAATATAACTATAAATATCCACTTATGAACTTATAGAAAGGATTAAATCTACTCCCCAGAGTTAAGTGGGGAATAATGATTTAGAATGCATATAAGATTATTTACGTAAGTACCTTACTCTTGATAGATCTAAAATGCATTGTTCCCTTTCCCCTAATTTCATCATCTCTATAATGCCAAGCTGAATAATCTGCTTTTTAAAATTGAACAGAGGCCTGAATTATAATTATAGATACAACTTTTGACGTTTTAACAATAACCCTGCTTAGGAAAGAGAATTGTACCCTTGCAAAAACACAGAAATCAAAGCAAAAGTTCTGGCACTGTATTTTTTTTTTTAAAGAAAATAACAACCAGCTGTAAAGATTATTATAAAGGCATAAAATTATAATGAAAAATAAAATGTAGAGCCAAGCATTCC
Source organism: Psammomys obesus (assembly GCF_907164565.1). Lineage (NCBI taxonomy): Eukaryota > Metazoa > Chordata > Mammalia > Rodentia > Muridae > Psammomys > Psammomys obesus. Next base: position 23,241,365 of record NW_026585797.1, read on the forward strand.
TTCATAAGTTCTGTTTCCCTACAGTGCCCAATGACCCACTTGTGCCGACGGCTGTGTTAGGTGAGGCCTGAAATCTTCATCACCACTTTCTTCTTTTAGTTCATCATTTTGCATGCACCACAACTTCCCGCATACTTGTACCCCATCCACACAGTAACAGTTTGCCTTTTGGAAAGTATCTTGCTGTTTTGGATAGGCAACCGTAATCCTAACAGACAGGGACCTTACTCCACACATTCGGGTCTGGTAGATTTCAATGGAAGGTACGCTGACTGCTTAGGGCAGCATACCAGCTTTCGGTTTTGTTGGATTTGAAGCAGAAGTACAGCTGCCTCTAATGGATGACTAATGTGAAATGAACCCAAATACCTCAATTCTCAGGGGCCAGGAGTGACTGAGCAACTAGCTGATGCGGGGAAGTCAGTTTTAGCAAAGGGATTGTCTAGTCTAAGCCCTTCTAACTTTACAGCAACTAAAGATGCAGTGTTGAGCGGACAGGAGGAATCTGATGGTTTGCTTTTCCTCTGTCTTTTTCTAACCATTTGCTAACGCAGGGAAAGTTGCTAGAATCTTGATGTGGGGTTTGTCATAGACATTATATTACTTGATAAATAGCATCATGTTTCAAGAACGTAAAAGATGACCTGGGTTACCTCTCAGGAAACGGGTGTTGCTTGCAATAATTCTGGCCTTTTTGGTAGCAAAACTGCATTAATTTTTAAACCTGCATACTTCAGAACTAAATGAGCTTCACTTAAAATTTCATATTTCCCGACAAATTACCTGCCAATTATTTGTGTCAGCATGCATTATACGTTCACATGTTCTCTATCGGCAACACCCTACTGGGTCTACTTACCAAAAAATGTAGATTATCAACAAATACCTCTTTAAAATTACATTACATTTATGAGTAGTACTTCTTGTGCACATGGAAACTTAGCTTAGGCAACTCTTCGCTCCGTAGTTTAAGTATTCCAGTAGGAATTGTATCCTAACCAGCACTCGCCCCGTGATGTGCATATCAAGAGTGGACTAAGGAGGACAAAGGCATTTGCCACAACAGATGACTTGATGACGTGGGGAGGAGGCATGGTGATCGCAGGGGAAGTAGCAAGTGCCTGCACACAGGACACCCGTACATGGCTCAGTATCTCAAATTTATAAGTAGAGTTCACTTAAATTAAAACAATAAACACTCTGGAAAAGAATGGCTTGCCTAAATATTAAAGTCCATCGTGGCAATTTTTCCACAGGCATGTAGAATTAGGTTCGAATTTCAGGATCTGCATAGAATTCCAATAGGAACTCAGAAAGCTAGCTTACAGGTTTCCTGCTCCACTCTAAACAGTGCAACAACTCCTGCCATGCATGCTTTCCCCCGTAGAACTGTGAAGAGAAAGTGAGATAATGCATGTGAGCTTCACCAATTATAAAGGCTAAACAATTCTTCAAATATTCCAAATGAAAAGGGGTAGTCGTGTTTAAGGAAAAATGGAGCTAGCACAGTAGCAGCATCTAACTTATTTATATACATTTTGAAAGAGGGGATGATTGGTTAGTGACTGTTGGCTTTCTTCGAAAGCCGACTGTCATTCATTTCATTAGATATCAGATTAATCTTCCATTTTTCCATTGTTCTTAGAATCGTGATGTTTATAGTTGTTTGTCATCCATTCACCTTATATTTATAGAGCAGTTTTTGAAATAATTTCAAACATTGCTTCATGTTTGTATCTACCTATCTAATTTTAAAAGGTGTAGATATTTTTCATATTGATTCATATTTTTGTCTTTTGTGTTTTTTACTGCTTCGTTGGGCTTAAGTCCCTATAACCGGTAAGTATATTACAAAGAACTCTAGAAACCTTTCAATCAAGACATAGTTGAAGTTATTATTCTTCAATGTATAATAAGGATAATGATGAGCACAGGCACCCTTGCTAGTAGCTGCATTATTAGGTAGTTTAATGAGGTGGAAATGTATTGAGATTAATAATTCATATGTGATTATTCCAAAGACCTTTCTGCCGATTGTACTACTGTATTAAAGCCTGGCACCACACAGAGGCACTGCGTTTTTATACTAGGATGCAGTCATTTGTAAGATGTGCAGTGTGAGTTGAGTCTGTGTGCCTGAGCCTCTTACAATTGTAAAGGTTCTGCCCCTCCAGCAGATTGGAGATGAGCTCTGCCTGGGGCTACCCTGGTTACCTTACCCAAGCCTAGATGCTTACATTCTGCCTTCCTGATGGTGTCTGTTCCATTGATCTGTTCTCTTCAACTGTATATCCTGTGATAGAGCCTAAACTACTTGCTTCTGAATTGAACCTTACTGGGAGATGATTATTTTCCTGTTGCCAGGGTATGAATTGTAACACTTTAGTGAAGGTAGATCAGTTGTATGCAGTCTCATAGGATGCAGAAGGGACTCTTTTTGAATAGTGTTTGCTAGCAAATGTTTGTATGTCAAGCTATGGGCAAACCTGAAGAAAAGGCAATAATTCCCTTGAGTGGTTAGATCATAACAGAGTCCACCAAGGACTATCCCTTTTTAGTTACTTTTTTTCATTTGTATGATTTTTTTTTTTTTGCTTCGGTGTGTGGTATTTTTAGACATGAATGCCAAAAAAAAAAAAAAATCAGTTTAATAAGAGAGGGTAAAGATAAATGCAATCAAGCTAAATTATGGAGGCATACAAGTCTGATTGTAGGGTTCTTTTTTTTTTTTTTCCTTCTCCAGGAAGAAAAAGTGTTTATCATGGGGACAACAATTCATTTTTTGCCATATCCTATTTGTAGAGTTGGCGATAGAGCAGGCAGATGTACCAGCACTTGAAATATGTTTCACTGTTAATTAAATATCATTCTCTGCAGTAAGCATTATGATTTCAAATGCAAGTTCTTCTAAAAGTGTACTTTCCTTTCTGTTAATGAGTGTGACAGTATTATGCTTTTCAAAGTAACACCTCTTCAACGTTTTTTTTTTTTGTTTTTAAGTGGTAAGTTTAAATGTGATAAATATAAGCATGTTTCTCATTGTAATGCTTAGTTCTTTGGTCATTAAAATGCTGTTTATTCTTCATAGGCAAGACGCTCTTGGTCCTTTCTTCATCTTTATGACAGAAAGAGAGTTAAAAGTCTCTTTCCATTTTGAACTAAAGCCATGGGGATGGGGTCTACACTTAAATGTGGGTGGGGACGGATTCTGTTGAATTTTAACTAATTCACGCACTAAAGTATTTCCTGAATTTCTGGTACATAAGTCTATCTCCAAAGAAACCAGATAAATAAATAAATGGTTAAAACACAGGGAGGAGAGTGGCATGCAGGGAACCTGGAGGCCCCAGAAACATAAGAAGTAGCCTTGTTAAGCAGCATGGAGGGGCTGGGAATATAAGGGACTTGCCCACGTTTATCTAGACCCCTGGTTTCTCTCAAATGGCCCACAGAGAAGTCAGAGTGTACTGGCAATTCATACAATGTTAATGGTAGCAAGAACCGAGGGGGGAACGTGAATCCTCTCAGTGGGCAGAGGCAGTGGGGGGTGGATTTTATGTCTGTTTCCAGTCCAGGGTATGCTGTATTTAAAACTCCAGATAGTAGAACAAAGGAGGGATGAGGTGACAGGATGAGAAGGCCTGTGCTGATGGATTGTCTAGACAGGTTCTCCGAGGGACTTTGGAATATGGGTACAAAAGAGCTCATCCAACACAGTCAATGGTGAAAACGTTGTTTTCACTTGACAGCTTGGTTCTCTGGCCCCAGCCAATGCTGCTGTTACTTCAAATGCTAAAAACCAAGGCGACACAGCTAAATATCCTGCCTGCACCTTTTCAATGAATCCAGTGTCTTCCTGTTTTCTCCCAGCATCTGCTGTCTTGCTGGTAGACACTTATGTTCTGGCCTTAACCCTTGAGCTGAAGTGAAAAGTGAAGGCTTTTTCTTCATGAGGCTAGCAGTCCGAGCCTGCACCCTCGCCCCCTTGGCTGGCTTTTCTTCTCCTTCCTTCTCCTACCAGAGAGATCTTAAGGTCTTCAAATCTTCTTTGCACAGATGTATATTAAACAAGATAACGTTGTCTCTTTTTTAATGTTCTGCAATGTGAAATCTGCCAGATGAGAACCACAGTGCCACAGCAGAGTCTAGTCGCCTTCTGGATGTTCCTCGCTACCTCTGCGAAGGGACAGAGTCCCCTTACCAGACAGGACAGCTGCACCCAGCCATCAGGGTGGCCGACCTGCTGCAGCACATTAACCTCATGAAGACATCAGACAGCTATGGTTTCAAAGAGGAATATGAGGTGAAAGTTTCAATACTGCTTTGAATTTTATTTTTAATGTGATACTCAGTGGAATGTAGCATTTTTCTTCACTTTCACATCACAAGATTGGGATAGTCTACAGCCTGTCCACTGCAGCGTTGAGTGTGCTATCACATGTATGTATGGGGAAGGGGAGGAGGGCTGCCTTTCTTTGTAGGATTCTTGAAGATGGAGTTGGTACTGTTCCTGTGTGTTATCTCTCTAGCACTGTACCATATCTTCCTACATTCCCCTATTCCCAAGTCAAGAACCAGATTTCCAGTGTTTTCTTATAGTGTGAGCAATGCTCTCACTGGTTGACTTAAATTCCAGGTGTTTCTTGTCTCCTTACTTACAAACCCTCTAATGATGATATTAAGTTAGATTTGTAGCTTGCCGCCCTTCCCTCAGTTTTGTGGACTATTGGCTGAGGACAGCAAGGAAGAAAAACTAAACACCACAAATCAAGTGAACAGCATTTCCCTCTCTTCCTCCTCCCTCCCCCAAAAAATCAAATGTGGGAATTTTTTTTATTCCAGCATATTTCTATTTCCCACTCAGACCAAAATAACAGGATTTATCTTACAAAGGAAGTGACTTAAATCAAACATTCCAATAAACTGCAAAATGATAAAGTTCCGGGCCTGGAGAGATGGCTCAGTGATTAAGAGCACTGTCTCCTCTTCCAAAGGACCCAGGTTCAGTTCCCAGGAACTATATGGCAGCTCACAAGTTTCTGTAGCTCCAGTACCAGGTGCTCTGATATCCTCACACCAAAGCACATAAAATAAAATTAAATAATTTTTTTCTTGTAAAGTTCCTTTCTACCTCTGCACTTGCTTAGAAATTTGAGTGTGGGACACTGAAACTGTCCCACACTGATTTATACTGCTACATCCAGTGTAGTGTGTGTGCACACAGACAAACACACACACACACACACACACACACACACACACTCTTAAAGTGAAGGATAACAAACATACTGTATTTCAAAGAGCAGCCAAAATACGTTCAACATCATGGGAAGACTTTTAAGCTTTCACATTCTACATGTGGACCACTTGTGTTCCTTATTTACGATGAGAAAAATTATCTTGAAATTTTAAATGTTGCCTTTAGGTATGTGCTGAAATGCCCAAAATAAGGGCAGGGAATTAGAATATCCTGCCAGAGCAGGCTGTTTGTTCGTGTCACATGTGTTCCTGTGTCATCTGCTTCAAAGAAATGTTGGCTCTTTGAAGACCCTATTTCCTGTGTTGAGCAAAGTTGAAGTTTTTCTACCAAAAAGGAGATCTTTACCCATATTTTAAATTGCTCCATGATTAAACCAACCAGCAAACCCATCTGTCCATAGGTTCTTGGGGAACAAGAATCTTTACAAGCCCGTTCTGTTCCCTTCAGAAAAGACCCAATCTTCATGACCTTCAAAGAGAAAAAAAAAATCTGACGGATCATATATGAGTGAAAAATTTTGGGAGCAAAGTGACTTTTTTCCCGTTATAAATGCTGATGAAAACGTATTTGAAAAATAGCCACTGAAAGTAGTTTTTGGAAGTTTTCATATATATTATTTAAACTGTTTTGAAAAAGAATGATACTGGTTCTATTTGTAACTCACAAACTTATAGCTATCTTAAAACTGAAACATTTTCAAGGTTCTGGGTTTTTGTTTGGTTTTTCCCCCCCTCTATAGTCTATGTTTAGCTTGCACTTGAGACCAACCTACCCTAATATGAACAAACTTGCATCCCACAAACCAGGCTTGAGGTCTGAGAAGCAAATGTACTCGCTACTTTAGGCAACCCTGCCCTTCTCCCCCACCATACATGTGCCTTTCAGTGTTTTAATTTTCAGAGCACATAAAAACTGTTGTGAAAAAAGAATTAAATTAGCTGTGCTTATTAACTCAGTTTTTTTCTTCTTCTTTTTCCCAGAGCTTCTTTGAAGGTCAGTCAGCATCTTGGGATGTAGCTAAAAAAGATCAAAATAGAGCAAAAAACCGATATGGAAACATTATCGCATGTAAGTTCCCCCAGAATTCTTGATATTTGTAAACCTGACATGTATAAACATGAACAGTGAGTTGCAACTTCTATGGTTTTGATTTTAGGTAACCCTAAGGGGTGACATAACTGTCTCTTAAGTGATCTTGTGAATATTAAAAACAATGTTAGCTGATTCTGAAATTGCCATCACCCTCACTAAATTCACTCTCACTCTTTACTCTACAAGAAACTTGATGTCTTAAGGCTTTGTTTAAATACATTGGTGGCTGGTTGGGGGGGGGGGATACTGGGGTAATGCCAAAGCATTTTTTTTTCAATTATAAATTATTATACCACCCCCTTAGATATTTGTTACACATGCCCCACGTCCTACCTGGGGGCAGGGACTGCACTCCAGTTCCTGCAAATCACTAACCACTCAGAATTTTCCATTCCAATAGTGTCTTCATGAGGAGTGCATGCAGAAAGCCAAGTCATCACCAGAGGTAGCCTTGGGATTAGTGAGACGAGCAGATGACTTGTGATCAGCTGCTGATTTCCTCATACCAGTCTCCTTTGAGTTGAAATCATTTAAGTTACCTAAAATACATTAATATGGAAACAGCCTCTCAAAGAAAGGAGAACAGGTTCAAATTTCACAGTCTAGTTCTGGGGCTCATTAGCTGTAGAATACAGGGAAGAAGGAGCTCCCCCAGTTCAAAATGTTCCTAAGAAACAAAGTTAGTGGCTACACAAGTTTCATAGCGAAGCCCATGGCTCAAATGAAGAGCCATCCTGACATTGTCACACTGCCACACACACTTACTGATCTGAAAGGCAAGCCATTGGATCCATGTTCAGAGTTGTAACTGGAATAAGTAGCGAGCACCATATATTCCTTGCATTTCTCCCAGATGACTGACTTGATAATAATGCAGGGATTGGTGAATGTGGATCATAAAGATGAGATTTGTCCCCAAGTCTTTACCAGTGACATTGCCTCAGAATGGGAGGAGTTCGAGTAGCTTTCATTCGATTTTTTTTTTTAAAAAAACTTTCAGATGACCACTCCAGAGTCATTTTGCAACCCGTGGAGGACGACCCTTCTTCAGACTACATTAATGCCAACTACATCGATGTAAGTCGCCCACTTGACCGGCTCACATCTGTGAGCCCGATTCTTGATGTTACCTATGACTTTGTTGCTAGCTTTGAAGTAAAGAACAAACTGTGCACTTTTCCTTGTTCTACAACCTAGTACTTACTGACGCTGTTGTGCTTTCTTTCACACCTGACTTTGGTCTGGGCTGTAGATTTGGCTGTACAGGGATGTAAGTACCGTATGTACATAACAGCACCCTATGATAAATATTTAATATAAACGCCCTTAATCACAGTTCCTACTAATGCTCAGTCTAGCTGTTCTGCATGCGTCACCTAATTAGTCTCATACAGCATATTTATGTTCCATTTTTTTTCTGTAATTATTTTACGTGTGTGAAGAACTATCTTACCTCCTTCCCTCTTCTTGTGTAGAAAAACAGGGCTGTTTTTTGGCTTTGACAATTTATTATGCATTTGAATTTTATTTGTTGATGATTTCTGTCTCTGGCTTTTATTCTTACCCTCCTCCCCAAGCATATGTGAGAAGCTGGATGGTATGATGTGTATTAGTGATTTTTGAAATTTTATTTTATTTTTTTTCTATTGACTTTTGATGTTAAAAGAGAAGAATGGGGCCAGGAATGTAGCTTAGCTTGTAAAATGCTGGCTGAGCATAAAGGAAGCCCTGAATGCAAAATCCCAAATACTGCACAAACCAGGCATGGTGGCTCATGCCTGTAATCCCAGCCCTTGGGAGGTGGAGGCAGGAGAATCCGAAGTGGAAAGAGATCCTGAAGTACATAATGAATTTCCAGGCCAGCTTGGACCAAATAAAACCCTGTCTCAACAACATAAATAAATAGAATAAGTAGGGAGACTATTTTGTGGTGTGTGATATTGGCTTGTAAAGTTATAAAATTTCTTTGGATAAAAACTTAATTTCTATGCTATATTTGAAACATATATATCACACATATATATCGAATCATACCACTAAAGTCTATTTTCATCACATATTGCACTGTTGAATTTTGGTACGTATAGTGAGGGAAATTCTCTATGTAAGGGAAAGTAATTATCAAATCAAATACACATTATTGCCAAGGAGGCAATATATTACATTGTATGTAAGGACAGGCTCTTTAGCTCTATTGCCAAAGAGGTGTATCAGCAGTCCCCAGCACCCACATGGAGTTCATAGCCATCCATGATTCTAATTATAGGGTATCTTACTCCCTCTCTTGGCCTCCTTGAATACCAAACACTCATGCGATGCACATATGTATATTCAGGCAAACATACATAAAACAAGATAAACAACAAGGAACAAAATCACCCTAAAGATCTTAGGAATGTTGTTTTCTCCCTGTGTGCCTCAGTTTCCTCATCTGCACAGTGAGGTGAGGATAGTTTTAGCCTCATCACTTTGTTGGAAAAATGTAGTTACGTCATGCATGTAGAGCACCTAGTACAGCGACTGATACGTATTCAGCATTTGCCAAATTTCAGTTTTTGATAATTAAAAACCCAAGTTCTGAGTGAATTGAATCACAGCATGCATATTTTTAAACTGAAAGTGAAATACAGCATTACAGCATATACTGTCAGGGTTCCCATAGAAATGCAGTACGAACCTGTACCTGTTCTAATTTCTAAAAAATAGGAAACAATTCACCACAGCTATGAACTTCGTGTCTTATAATTATTTTGATACGTATACCTACCTGACTTGATGTATTAAAAATAGCATATAAATGTATTGGTTAGTTTTTCATCATAATTTTATCTTCATAAAGTTTTAAGTTTGATCAAACAGACAGGTTGTGGAAACTAGCTGTTTCTGTAGCGTAAAAACAACATTTCTAGTATGACTTTGTGATTGTTCTTAGCTCTTTAGTTTAACCTGGGTTTTCTGCCATGACAGACACACACTGAAGCCTAACTATAATACTATTTTATGGTTTATTGGGTAGGATTTCATTCTAATAAGATGTTATACAACTATGTTACAATCTCAGTATATTCTAGCTAAATGTAATACAATCACGTAGCTTCCTTTTCTTTTTAGTATATTATATACAAGATATATCTCCGCAGTTAGTAGATATCTCATTTAAAATATAATGAGAAGTGCTGTTGAAACACCTTTCCAGGGAACATTCTGGGTTATTAAGGTTTAATAAGACATCAGAATCAGCTGACTGTGGTGGTGCACAGCAGTCAGAGGTAGATGGATCTGTGTGTGTGTGAGGCCAGCCAGGGCTAGTAAGACCCTGTTTCATAAACAAAACAAAACAAAAAAAAAGATAATTTTCAGTATTTACAGCAGTATGATGCACACTGTATTCCACCGTAGGTCAGAGACTGCCCTCCACACTCCACACGCGTCAATGTATACTGAGCTGCCCATACCAAATATGTTCAAATCTTAACAGATCATTACTAAATCTTTTGGTAGAAGCAAACAAATTTACAACTTAAAGCTATCATGCCTCCAGTACTCTTTCAACTCGTCTGTGGCAAGTTGACCCACTGGGAGCAGCTGACAAACAGATTGTTCTTTGTCAGGAAGAATTCGTTGAGACAATATTAAATGTGTATGCACAGCCTTTGTACACCAAAAAGTAAGCACTAAAGTTTCTGTTCAAGAAAAAGTGCAGTTTTGAAAACCTTTTCCCTATATATGTGTGTACCGAAGTTACGTGTGTGTAAATTTCATTATCAGCACACACAAAATAGTTCCTGCAGACTCCTGAACATGCTACAGAACAGATATTACCAAAGACAATGAAAATTAAATCAGCAGGACTTTGATTTGAGCACGCATGCATTGTCCAGCTCTAACATTGGAATGTTCTGTTTCTTTTTATTTTCCTTCCTTTTTCTGGTTCTAATATGTCCTTGTCCATTTGTAATGCGGTGTGTTGTACTTTTGGATGAAACAATATAAGAATTAATGTTTTTGAACAGAATTTTACAAGGAATGAGTGATTCAAAATTTATATGAAGGCATAAACACCTTAGTGAAACTGAACTAAATCTCTGGGGTTCTTCTTCAGCAAACAAAATTCAATTATATGATATAAATTTTAATCAGATTCCTTAAAAACCTTGAGTCTTGTCCTCTGTTTATCCTTCACATAGGTTTGAGATGTGGACTCTGTGTTCACTACTCAGTTCTGGTCTTTTTATTATAACCTAATCTTGGGAGGTGTTTTTCTTCCACTTTTTTATGCCTTCATTTATTTATTTCTGATACCAATGTCATATGATAACCAATTTGCTTTTCTACTCTAGGGTTACCAGAGACCAAGCCACTACATCGCAACTCAAGGTAACACTCTTGTTTGTAAATACTATATTTATCTATATTATTTATATTAAATATTATATTTATTCTTATTGTTATCCAGGAGGATTTTTTTTTTGTAATTTGATCTTTTAGAAAAAAATCGACTCTTACTCATTTGTGTAGTAGAGATTCATGTCCAAAACTTAGAAAAACTTATCCTTGATTTTTTTTTTTTTTTAATCCTGTGATTGTTTTTCTGAGTTGATCTTTGGTGATCACATATCTCAGTAGTGTGGGGAAAAGGCATTACTTTTGTTAGATAAACAAGAAGCGAGTACTCCTCCTGCCTTGGGTGAGTGTCAGTGATGACGATTATGCTGTCATCTGGCAATTTTTGACAAACCGAGACTGAAACAAAACATATACCCAAAGGAATGTAGTCGAGTTCGTTCCTTATGGGAAAAAAAAACAAAAAAACAAAAAACTGTAGGTTGATCATACCATAATACGCTGGGAAATGAAAATATCCAAACAAGCAGACAGATCTGTAGTCCCTTCAGCATGTGTCCTGGCCACCCAAAGTATTTGCATGCCTGCTGATGTAAGAGGAAAATAAAAAGACGTGCCTACTCTTTTTTTTTTTTTTTTTTTTCGGTTTTTATTCTGCTTTGCTTTGGTCTTTTTCTCCTTTGGTGTTGAGGACAGGGCTCAGGGCCATATACTTGGTAGACAAGTTGTGTTTCCAGATATTTGCTTTTTTTTTTTTTTTTTTTTTTTTTTTTTTTTTGGCTTTTCAAAACAGGATTTCTCTGTGTAGCCTTGCCTATCCTAAAGTCGCTTTGTAGACCAGGCTGACCTCAGTCTCACAGAGATCTGCTGCCTCTGCCTTCCCCAAGTGCTGGGGTCACAGAAGTGCGCTACCCCGCCCACCTGACATTTACTCTTTTAACAGAGGTCATTTTGACATGATATTCTTTACCATTAGAAATATGCACCACTGTATTGAACCGTACACCAGTGGTTCTGAGTGGATGGTCGCCCAGACATGCCTTCACAGCTAGGTGATCACGCAGAGCAATAGAATTAGTACTAATAGGCTGTAAGGACATTTCTTTGTTTACTTTTAATTGTACACTGTTCACAAATGATGGGCATTTTGTTCATTGGCAATGTCTGCTGTTTTTCCGAAGTGTCCCGTGCGTTTTGTTTTCCATGTCTATGTACAGGTACAGTGGAGTGCCATAGTGACTGGGAGAAACACCTTAGAAAATATGGTACTGCCAGGCACAGTAGCGCATGCCTGTAATCCCAGCACTCAAGGAGGCAGGGGCAGGCAGATCTCTGTGAGTTCGAGGCCAGCTTGGTCTACGAAGTGAGTCCAGGGCAGCCAAGGCTACACAGAGAAACTCAGTCTCAAAAAAAAAAAAAAAAAAAAAAAAACAAAAAAAAGAAGAAGAAGAAAGTACGGTACCTTCTTACATATTGCTAAGTCTAGAAGTAAATTGAAGAACAAAATCACTACATGTTCATACTTTTTTGTGTAGTATATTCCAATATGAACTTAAACTACATGGTTCTAGTACTGGTCTAAATAGAGTTTGATGTTTTTTAGTCTCATATACACTACTTTTTATGTAATTTAAGCTTTTTATGACCTGTAAAATGTCCCTGATAACGCAGTGTGAAAAAAAAAAAACAACTTCTTTATAGGCCCAGTTCATGAAACCGTGTATGATTTTTGGAGGATGGTGTGGCAAGAACAGTCTGCCTGCATTGTGATGGTGACTAACTTGGTGGAGGTTGGCCGGGTAAGAGAAAACAATGTTTATTGATTTTTTTTTTTTTAACATATATGAGTATTCTTGAAAAGCAATAACCAACTCCCTTAGAGACCACCATCCAGTAGCTTAAGAATATCTCATAGACAGGACAGTTCAACTGAATGCTCCTAAGTGAATTTTCTTTTTTTTTTTTTAATTTATTGTTTATAATTTATTCACTTTACATTCTAATTGTAGCCCCCTCCCTCATCTTCTGGTCCCACCCTCCTCCCCCTCTTCTCCCCAACTCCTTCCCCTTGTGCTCAGAAAGGGGGAGTCCTTCTCTTCTCTCCTACCATCTGACCCCAGCCTATCAAGTCTCATCAGGACTATCTGTATCCTCTTCTTCCGTGGCCTGGCAAGGACGGCTCGCCAGGGGAAAGTGATCAAAGAGCAGGCAACAGGGTCCATTTAGAGACAGCCTGTGCTACACTTACTAGAGAACCCACATGGAATCTGAGCTGCCTATCTGCTACATCTGAGCAGGGATACTAGATCCTCTCCATGCATGGTCCTTGGTTAATGCATCAGTCTCTGCAGCTCCCTTTGGGCCCTGATTTTTGGCTTTGTTGGTCTCCTTGTGGAGCTCCTGTCCCCCCACTCTTTGGTAAGACTCCCTGAGCTCTGCCCAAAGTTTGGCTGTGAGTCTCATCATCTGCTTTGATCCCTTGCTGGGTAGAGTTTTTCAGAGGACAGCTATGGTAGGCTCCCGTCCTGTTCCCTCTATTCAGACACTTCCAATGTCTATTCTGTTTGCCCTTCTGAGTGAGAATTAAGAATCCTCCCTAGGATCCTCTTTGTTATTCATATCCTCTCAGCCTGTAGATTGTATTATGGTTATCCTGTATTATATGGCTAATGTCTGCTTATAAGTAAGTATATAAGAAATATTTGGTTTTCTCATTGAGTAAATTTCTGAAAAAAAATATAATTCCTGATAGATTTATACATGATTCCTTCCTTCCCTTCTCCAACTCTTTCCTGGTACCTCACTCCCAAATTCACAGTCTCTTCCTTATTTATGATTGTTACATGTTTCTACAACCTACAGAGTCCAGGCAACATGAGTCATATATGCAGAGGTGTAAGGCAGGCCGCTTAGGATTCAACCACCTATGAGGGAATGCCTGGAGGAAGCTAATGTAACCTTGAATTTTATAGTGAAATAACTGAGCTATTAGACTTAACATTTTTTGAAAGTGCACAATCTGTTTATTGTATGACATTTTCTCAGCTGCGTTTGAATTGTAGACTAAATTTATCATTAGAATGAAGTTGTCTTGGCTACTGTGTTTATGTTCAGATAAATCTGTACCTGTGCATTCTTCTCATCATTAGGTTAAATGCTATAAATATTGGCCTGATGATACTGAGGTTTATGGTGACTTCAAAGTGACCTGCATAGAAATGGAGCCACTTGCTGAATATGTAGTTAGAACATTCACCTTGGAAAGGGTAAGCATTATAAGTTTCTATTGAAAATATGAAAACTGAAACTTTCTAAAAATCACTGCCATGTTTTGTTTTAACTACTCTGAAATCCATCCACCCACATGTAGCACTCGTTTTTAAACTCTGCTTTATTTGGGGCTCCTCAAAGCCTCCCTTCCGATTCCTCAACCCCTGGTAGGAGAGAGAAGGTTAATGGGGAAGTTGGGACACAGACCCCTTTACTTCTCCCGACTGTTCAGGGTCAATTTTAGGGCTATGCCAATCAATAGCAAATGCAGCCAGCTGTCTCCTCCAAACTGCTGTGCCCCAAAGCATCCCTCTCTGTCTGTCTGCTCTAACCCACCACGCTGCCTGTCCCTGGTCTCTCCAAGTTGCCACTGGACACACAGCACACTGCGTGCATCACAGCTTCCGTTTCTGGACTCTCATATTTCTATCCTCAGACCATACCCCTCTCTGCTGCAGGAGGCAGGCTGTTACCAGTTGTCAAAGCCACGTACCACGCAAGACAGTTACCAGCTGTGGTCAAACTAAAGCCCAGCTAAAATCCCACACTTGGGATTAAAACAAAAACACATTTACGTAACATAACAGAGTTTACAAAGAAACCAAAACGTCCATACACACCCATCCATTCATTAATCTACAAAATCAGCTTTTTGTTTGTTTGTCTGTGTGTTTGTTTTAGTTTTAGTTTTGTTTGTTTGTTTGAGACAGGGTCTCACTATGTAGTTCTGGCTGTCCTGGAACTCACTATGTTGACCCAGCTGGCCTCAAACTCAGAGAGCCATCGCCTTTGCCTCCCAAGTGATGGGTATAAAGGCATGGGCCACTAAACCCAGCAATCTACAAATCTTTATTTGGGAGTTAAGCCTGGGGGCATAGATTAAATTCCTTGTTCTTATTGAAGGACTCCTTAGCTGAAGGGAGACAAAGACTGTAAGCAAGAGGTTGTGGTAAATACTGCAGAGCGCTGTCATACAACAGCCTCTAGGAATTGAAACAGGAAATATTACTGAGATAAAGGAAGAAGTGTTTCACAAACTTGAAAGGCTTAAGGGGAAGAACATATTTAAAATGTCATGTGGACCTGAAGGAAATAAGGTTGTGAGAGGATGTCCGGGGAAGGTGTTCCTGAAAGAGATGAGACATACTGTTGCCCTAAGGCTTATATTTTCTGTTTTGGATCAGATCACAGAAATGGGTAAGTAAAAGGAAAGGAAACATGCAAGACCAAAGAATCACAGAGCCAGATGTTGGAGCCTGTTCAACATCCCTGTGGTTTCAGTTTGTTGAGTTGTGTGGCCATTAGAGGCCTTTAAAGCTGGAGGACATATCGTCAGTGTTTTATTTTTATTAACTAATCTTTTCTTGATATTTTCATAGTTAAAATGCATTCACTCTCTCCTCCCACTTCTGTCACCTCTGTCTCTTTTTCCTATATTCATAATTTTTGGTTGTCTTGTTTTCCGCTGAGTTTAGTACAAAGAACTAAAGAAGCAAGAGAGGGTGAACACTCTTAAGACATGGGCATGGGCACAGAACACGGACACCACAGAAGTGCCTAACAGATAGGAGAACACATAAACATGTAAGCAAAGGCACACACAGACCTATCAATATCATTACCATCAATTTGTAGCATTAATGCAAAGGAAAAGTACTAGAACCGCTGAAGACAGGCAACTACTAAGATGCCTATTGAGAATAATCGATGAATATGGATAGACCATTTTGTACTTTCAAATGAGCAAGAATTTTTACAAAGAATCATAATCCTCATTGATTGTGTGTGATCACTTAAATATGAAATTTGTTAATGATTAGAGTTAAAATACTTTAAGCCGCTAAAAAAATCAGTATCGCAGTTTATTCATAGAATTTTTTAAACATTTAGGCATCTGATGCATTTACCTCTATATCATAGGTCTATTCTTAGGAATGTATTTATATGTAATATCTTCATTTGTACTTTTGGAAAATTCTAGAAAATGGTAAACAGGCAAATCATCATACATAAAAAACATTACAAAATTAGGACCCCAGAGCATATAATATAAGGGATATAAGAAAAGTTATATACTAAAAAGGAACAGTAACAAGAAGGAATATATTTAAAGCCTGGTTGCTTGAAAAGATCAATAAAAAAGAGAATAAAACTATGTGGTTTGTATGTTGTGGGAGCAATTATTGTTAAATTTACCATTGAAATGGAACTATGGTTTTGTAGTTAAAAGAATTTTTTGTACTTTTAAAGACTAGGCTTGTCCATTCATTCTTTTAGGCAGAGAATACCTTTAAGGTCAACAAAATATATTTGAAAACATATGTGAAAAGCTCACATAATAGTGATAACAGGACTAAATAAACATAGTTCTCATTCCCTCCATCTATTCTCATGACCACAGGAAGACGATCAATTTCCTTCAAAAATGAAAAGGAAGATTTTAAATTCTGAATCCAGTAGTAAATTACAAAAACACTGAAAACTAAGAATAGTTGCAGCCTGAACTATTATGATACACTTTACTAAGAATTTGAAAACATTTAAATTATTGGAAGAAATTGAGTATAGGAGTGAAGTTATATGATTTCCTTAATTGGTTCATGGGTTTAATGTATTGTACTTATAAGACATTTGTATGGTGCTTTAAGAAAATAAGAAAACTTCCTAAATGGAATAGTGACTTCCCGATAGCTACGGCATGCATGCTAAGAGGTGGAAAGTAGATTATTATAATAAACTAATGTAGAGGCTCTTGATGTTTTATCATTATGAAAGTAAAGTGGGTAAACATTAGGACTAGCGTTCAATATTTTGTCAATTAGTTTTATCAAATTAATAAAGGAAATAAGTCGTGTGACAAACTTTAAAATTTCATTTTTATTTTATCTATGTATAAGTGCGTTTGCTTGCATGTGCACTTGTGTAGGCTGTACATGCTTTGTGCCCGTGGAGGCCAAAAGAGGGTGTGGATGCGCTGGGACTAGAGTTACAGACAGTTGGTGCTGATAGTCAAACCCAGGTCCTCTGGAATTGCAGCCAGAGTTCTCAGCTGCTGAACTGTTCTCCAGCCAATAAAAGCTTTTGTACAAAGAAAGCTATGATAGTGTCTTTGAAAGAAAAGGAGTGAAATATATCAGAGGCCACAAAATAAGATGTGAATGACCAGACAGCTTTGTTCCAGGCTGTGGATTATGTGAGAGTGGTGTCATCACACAGGATTAACCTGTTATCTGTAACTAAAAGTGCTGGTTTTAGAAGAATGGCACATACCTGGTCATTGGTCTGGATTTATTTATTTAATTAATTATTTTTTACTGTACATGTGGCTGAACCCAGAGCCCTGTGCATGCTAGGCAAGTGCTCCGCTATATCCCCAGCTAAATCCCCAGTTACACAGGAAATTTTAAATAAAAGACTCCTTGGGGAGTGTTTACTGCCAGATAGGAGACATTAGTTTTTAAAACACAGCCTTGGGCATGTCACAGGAGAAGAAAGGGAACAAGCACAGCCCATGTAACCGCTCTGGCAAAGGAGTTATTACAGAGGACACAAAAAGTAGAAAAAAAAAAAAAAAGACTTTTTACCATTTTTGTGGTTTCACAGTGACTTTTGTCAGGGGTTATGCATGAGGTTATGCATAGAGCCCTTTTGCATGTAGCGTGTTGCGCTAGGAGTTAACAGTGAAAGGAATGGTAGGACACGGCCACTAGCTCCCGAGGTTTTGGTAGCACTGGTTTCTGTAAGCCATACTCTGGAGAGAAACTGCCATTCGTAAATTGATTTATTTTGTTCACATGCTTTCGGGTTTTGGTTTTGGTTTTTCTGATTGAACAAGTAAGATTAATACCTTCACCGGTAGCTCACACTAAAGTTAGATTTATATTTTTCTTTTTACTTTTGTACAAATACAGATCCTAAAACATATTTTTTTTTTTTTTTAGTATTATATTTACAGTGCTGATGCTTCCACAAACCTGTGGGTTCTCTTATGAACCAGGAGAGGTTTTTGTAGACACCTTTATAAGGTTCTCTTCTATTAACCCGGTAGGAGAGAGAAATGGCAGTGGGTGCTTCACTTCTTCCACTGTGTTGGTACTATAGATAATACTTTGTGAGCCAAATTATTTCACAGAGCTGAGAAAAATCATTTACCCAGGGAACAGTTTAGCTGCCTGTGTATTTTCACAAACCAATCTAGTGTAGCACTGTCCTGGAAAATCCCTACAGACTATGCTTCAAAACCATTTTCAACATGGATAAGCAAGGTATTGAAATCTCCACTTGAGAACTCGATGCACTAGGTCAGGAGGGCTTTCCCATTTCCTCCTTGTCCCCCCAATAGTTTCATGTGTTGTCACTCCTGGTAAGAAGCGAGCTGTCAAGGCAAATAAAAATTTACCCAGAGAAGCGAACAAAACTGACTTTCTTTTCTGGTAGTTCTCTGGTGATAAAAGTTAAGCTCCCAGACCACGTTAGACCAGTCTCCTTAAAAAAATAAATAAATAAACTTCAGTAAATATTCATTATTTTTATGGTCACGCAAATCTAGTAGCCGTAAGTGCATTTGTTGATTTTCTATGGATCCTTCCTAAAGCGCTGTTTTCTGTCTTTGTACAGAGGGGCTATAACGAAATCCGTGAGGTCAAACAGTTCCACTTCACTGGCTGGCCTGACCATGGAGTCCCGTACCACGCCACAGGACTCCTCTCTTTTATCAGGAGAGTCAAGCTGTCCAACCCTCCCAGTGCTGGACCCATTGTCGTTCACTGCAGGTGAGTGACGCCCTTTGTTTTAAATAAGCATCCAGACAGGACTTGTTAGCACGAAAGCTAAATGTTACTCATGAGGCTCATCTTTGCCTGTACTACAGATGATGTAGAACTGAGATAAAAGCTGGTTTTGTGTAGGATATAAGCTAAGAATTTACAGAGTCCACACATTCACCCTGGCGTGCTGTTACCCGCAAGTACGAGTGAGGAAAGTGCCTTTTAGTGGCAACTTATCTGTCTGCCGGTTTTACCAGTTTTGAAAATCGCATACTGTATAGAGTGGTAAGTTAAAACAGATATTTTTTATTTTATTTTTATTCTTTTTTTCCCCAATCTATTTAATTCCCACTGGAATCCCAGCTTTTAAAGCTATGTTTGAGACATGTGCTGTTACTAAATGACTTCAGTTGCAAGAACTGGGACTATAAAACAGGTATATAACTTTTTTTTTCTCAAAACACTATCCATCAGAGGACCTTAAAAACTGCACTGCTGAGAATCTACAAGTATATGCTGAAAACATGAATATTAAATCCAGATTTCTTCTGATTAAAAACTTATTTAAAAAAAAAAGAAAGAAAAAGAAAAAGCAATCCAAAACACTAAAAACAAACGCCAGGCTCATTTTGAAAGAGGGCCAGAAAAAAACAAGCACAGATTCTAAAAAGCTGTTCTGAAGGCTGCAGACCATTCTCAGATAGTTCTCCTCTGAAACTATTTCACAAGCTGAACTTCAGCATCTTTCTTTTCCTTTCTGTAAAATGCAACCATCAGAATTTCAATGACCTTAAAAAAAGAATGAAACAAAGGTAAAAGAGGCATTCCAAAATGATCAGACACTGGACATATACTGAATGGGAAAAAATGTCATTTCAATCCTGCAGAAATCTGATACAGTCTCTTCAATTACTTACCTGTCAGAGACACAGCAAACAGTGATTGAGAAGAAGGGATAGGGAAGGAAATAGTGATACCAAAGGTATCTTTGGCTAGCATTCTAAAAGATTAGCAAGTGTAAGAGAGGTGACCATACTTGGCTAGCAAAGAAATAATGCCATCAACCCAGCTAACCATTTAGAAAATGAGACAGAATACATTTTTAATTCTGGGGGTTTGTGTTCTTGTGAATTGCTTGCTTCAAAAATGCTGTGGAATTTTCCAGTTTCCAAGAAACAGAAGTACCGTTTTCCTACTCATACTGTCATCCATCTCTGCATGTATGGAAAAGAAGAAACTGGCTAGACAGTGAATTCCTCACTTCTCTCCCTCTGACCTTTACTGCCTCTCAGTTGTTCTGTCTGCCTTATTGTCTGTAAAACTAGAGACTTTCCAAAGGGTCAAATAATATGATTCTGCTTTTTAAATGAAACATAAGAGTGGCCATCAGGCTAGAGAGTTGGCTCAGTAGTTAAGAGCACTTGCTGTTCTTGCAGAGGACTCCAGTTCAAGTCTTGGGACACACTTGGCAGCTCATATCTGTCTATAACTCCAGTCTCAGGAGTCCAGCCCTTGTCTGATGTCCTTAGGCACCAGGCACACACATGGTAAATATACATACATACAGGCAAAACATTCATGCACTTGAAAGTACTAAAGTAAGTGTGTCGAATAAAATTTTTAGAGGAGTGGCTATCATTGTAACCTGAGAGAGATCTCACTCTGTATTTCACTGTGCGCTTGTCATTTCCCTTCAGATACTGACTAAATATCCTTTCTCTTCTGAGAGGAGCAAGGGGGGATCTTCCTCTTCGACAGCATCACTCTCTTCACCAACCATATTTGGCATTTCCTGTGAGCTATGGCTCCCCCCGTGTTTCATCTGAAGGCTTTGGCATCATAAGCCTTGGTGTTTCCATGAGCCTTGCCAAGACAGTGAGCCTCCTCTTGCTGTTCAACCACTGAAGATAGGAGTGTGAAGGAAATTCAGTGTGGAGCTAAATTTTCTAGCTTGGTCCCATCACTGTTGCAATCCCATGAGTGTGACATTATAAAATAGTATGAAATTATAACATTTTAAATTAAGGTACAACATTTAGGTTTGCATTAAATGAAGGCCATGTGATAGAGGTTTGAAACCTGAACAACAGGTTGGAAATCACTTGCAACTCTTCTGTCCAGCCTAACCACAGGCCAAACCAGACATGGCACGTGAAGTTATCCGTGCATTATTAGGTTGTTTTTGGTATATAAAATTACGTGTTTGTGTTTTGTTAAGCTGTTTTGACTTCATATAGCTCAAGGCATAGCAGAGAGTCAGGCTTACAAAGAGAAACGTGCTTCTCATACTCCTTCCAATCTTTCAGTGCTGGTGCCGGCCGCACGGGCTGCTACATCGTGATCGACATCATGCTGGACATGGCTGAGAGAGAGGGCGTGGTAGACATCTACAACTGCGTCAAAGCCTTGCGATCCCGCCGCATCAACATGGTCCAGACCGAGGTACAGTGGCTTGCCCTTAGTCAGCCTTGTTCTCTGCTTTTGTTTCCGCCATTTACCCAGTGAGACGTACTTTTGATATATAATCAAGATTAACTCATTACATAATGATGATATAACTTAATTGACTCATTAAATCATACAAGGAAACTTCAGTATTAACTTAAGCATATTCTCTATCTCCTCTAACCTAAGTTTTGTTAACCTGTACGAATTTGTCTCTTCTTCCTTTCGATAGGAGCAGTACATTTTTATTCATGATGCCATTTTAGAAGCCTGCTTGTGTGGAGAAACTGCCATCCCTGTGTGTGAATTTAAAGCTGCATATTTTGATATGATTAGAATAGACTCTCAGACTAACTCCTCTCATCTCAAAGATGAATTTCAGGTACTGACTGTTTCTAAGGTTTCTATTACAGCCTTGCCAATTTGTCTTGGGCACTAATAACTTTTAGAAAAGGTCTTTCAAGTGAAATGTGTGATCTTTGACCCTTCTGCAGCTATAATATAACATTTGTGTCTTTCATTATGTACATTATGTATTCATTTTTTTAGTAATGCACTGGTATCTATTATATCCTGAAGGGCAAATGAGTTTATACTTTGAAAAGAATATGAGAAAAAGATACTATAGCAGTCAAATCTTGTTATAATTTGTATGTTTATAACTTCCCCTCTCCCCACAAAAAAAGACCTTCATTGGCATGCTCGGTGTGAAATCAGAGT
Source organism: Psammomys obesus (assembly GCF_907164565.1). Taxonomy (NCBI): domain Eukaryota; kingdom Metazoa; phylum Chordata; class Mammalia; order Rodentia; family Muridae; genus Psammomys; species Psammomys obesus. The sequence goes on from NW_026585797.1 coordinate 23,263,262, forward strand.
ATTAATAATAATAGCTGACATTTGTACCAAACATGGTTTTAGCTCCAGTGTGGTCAGTGCCCTTAAACAACCCTTAATATGGAAGAAAATGAGTTCACACGTAGCTCCGGGAAAATGCTACTTAGATTCTTGGTGTAGTGTTACAGCATGCCAAAATGTAATTGCAAATGGTAGCTTCCCTTTTGAAGGTCATAATTACCGCCGTGGATCACCTGTTTGTTTTCTCTGGCTGGACAGTGTATTTTGTGTGTACTGTGCTGTTTAGCTGTTCCTTCCTTTTGAGAAGAGACATGCGAATAAAATGTGTCTTGGACAATGTCACTGCACAAGCTTCATTAGCTTAACTAAAGAATCTATCAGCCAGTCAGAGAGGTAGCTGCCACTGCCTCGCACAAATCCTTCACCTTCCACTTGGCTTCCCAAATACTTGATGGATTTGTGTTATGCTATTAAATGGGTCACTGTCTTCTAACCTGGGTTCCCTTTCCCTTTTAGACTCTGAATTCGGTCACTCCTCGTCTACAAGCTGAAGACTGCAGCATAGCATGCCTGCCAAGGAACCATGACAAGAATCGTTTCATGGACATGCTCCCACCTGACAGATGTCTGCCTTTTTTAATTACAATTGATGGGGAAAGCAGTAACTACATCAATGCTGCTCTTATGGATGTAAGAGACTGACTCTTTGTTAGTATAAAAGTACCCTTAAGATCTATATAACTCAGTTGAGCGCTGGCTATTGTTTTTCCCCATGGAATTATAAAATGGACTAGAATGGAAAATTGAAAACTTGATGAAATATAAATTGTTTTGAAAATCTTAGGTTGCATCTCCAGAGATTCTTAGCAACTATAATTTTTGTAGCTTTATTGTAGATTTGATGTTTGATTGTTGTATTATATGTATACAAAAATATCACAAGTTATATATTGAATCATAATTATTTTAAGATTTAATTTAATTTCATCTAAATTAACTTAAGGAAGATTGATAAATTTTTTTAATAATAGGAATTTTACATTTTAAAAATAACAGAATGCCATATCCTACCCAAATAGTGGATTTTTAATTTGGAAATATTTATCTGTGATGCTCAGCATTCTAGTAATTTAAAGGTAACTCATTTTATTCAATATTAGCTGAGACTATTTAGAAATAACTAGGGAAGCCATGAGCAAAGTCATATTAACAAATCCATCATCAGGAAAGAACTATTTTGACCCTTGCTCATCACCTGCAGGTGCTCCCGCGTGTGCTATGAGTGTCAGTTTCCCATAAAGAGAACAACAGGGAAGGGACTTTGAAGTGTGCCCTCAGCCATCTTGCTTTGGTTATCTTGGAAAGAATGAGAAAGCTGTCAAGATTCAGAATCCTTTAAGGCAATTTATTGCCTTTATTTCTAATTCCTTTTCACCTATGAAACTCTAGCAGAGAAAATATAGGAGTCTTTTCCGGTCCTGATTATTTTGAGGTGTTTTTTGTTTTTGTTTTGTTTTGTTTTGTTTTAAGTTGCTACCTTTATTTATTTAAAAGGCAGGGTATCATGTAACCCAAGCCAACTTCTCTAACATTCTGTGTAGTTGAGGATGGCCGTGAGTTCCTGATCTTCCAGCCTCCGTCTCTGCAGTGTTTAAGATATCAGGCTTGGGCCACCATAACTACCTGTTTGGTTTTCTAAAATTAATTTCAGTAAATGTGTAGCCTCATACGCACATGGAACTATGTAAGTGTGTGGAAAGCCCTACAGTCTCCTGCAAAGGCTACACTTACAGTTTCTCTGCTCTCCTTTGTGCTGCAGAGCACAGTTACCAGAAAGCAGGCCCTCACTAAAATTAACCCCATTCTTGATGTGTCTAGAGTCTCACCAGCATAGCTTTAAACCATTACATGAAAACATGTATTTGTATTTTAGTATAGCTCATGACTGACAGATTGCCCAGGCCAGATAAACATTGCTTTTGCAACCAGAGAAAAGTTAATGATACCAACACAACCTAGTAACTGTAAGACCTTGAGGTACCTGTGTGTGTGTGTATGTGTGTTTAATTGGAGAAGAGATGGCTCTAATAACGTTATCTATGTAGAAATGAAGTACATATGGACAGAGCAGGGATATTTTGCTGATTTTTGTTTCAGCCTGTCAGAGACCTTTGGGAAATTGAAACCACCCAAAAGGTACCTTATGGAGGGCCTTCATCTCAGAAAGTTTTTCCATCTCTTCCTCTCCGTTTGTCCTGTATTAACATTTCTCAGTGAAATAAAATTGGGACCCAAATACTTCAGCAACATCAGATGCTATGCCATTTACTTGTTACTGGTTCCAATATATCTCGGTGTTCCTGTGGGTTAGGCAGCACTCAGACTCCATGTCTGTGGGAAGTTACCATCACTACTTGCACCCCTGCAGTGGAGTACGTTGGGATCTGTACAACCGATTCCACATTTTATTTCTTTATCTATTCTTTGAGAACTTCATAAAGGTGTAGAGTGAACATATGCTCATGTCTACCTCCCTTTTCCTCTTCCGGACCACGCATTTTACGTTCTTATATTTCCCAACTATCCTGTTTGTCAACAGAGCTACAGGCAACCAGCGGCTTTCATCGTTACACAATACCCACTTCCAAACACTGTGAAAGACTTCTGGAGATTAGTGTATGACTACGGCTGTACCTCCATTGTGATGCTAAATGAAGTGGACTTGTCCCAGGTTGGTGGGCACTGGTTGATTTTGTGCTTTCGGATACAATTATAGGACTTATAATATAGCCCTCCCCCTAAAACAAAAAGCAAAAAAACAAAACAAAACAAAAAAACCCACTCATTTCTTTCCTTTTCTGACTTATCTAGGGCTGCCCTCAGTACTGGCCAGAAGAAGGGATGCTGCGATATGGCCCTATCCAAGTGGAATGCATGTCTTGTTCAATGGACTGTGACGTGATCAATCGGATTTTTAGGATATGCAACCTAACAAGAGTGAGTCTTTGTTGGTCATGTTAACTTGAGCTGATGCAGAACAAGTAGATTGTGGTCCTGATGGGACATCATTATATCCAGACAACAAGGAGAGAAGAATTAATAAGCACCACACAATCTTGTATTCCAGACAGGGAATTTAAAATGCTGAAAGCCAGCTTTTCCAGTCAGTGGCAACAGTAGCATGTTCCATCTGGAAATGTAGATTTCAGTGGCCATCGCTCAATCTGCTCTGATAGTCTGGGACTGGCCCCAGAGTACTTGTGGACTTACAAAAAAGATGGTGGCACACCTCGTTAGTATTGCTATCCAGCCCAGAAAAAAAGCATCCCAGTGAAAAGTAAGATTAGTCATGATGGCAACAGAGGAGGACAGGATACGCCAGGCCAGCTCTCACAGGAGACTTCCGTGTCACTCTTTCAGGACCTGTGTGCAATGGGAAACCCAAGCCTGGGGGAGAAGTCAGCTACTTCTGATTCTTCTCCCTCCCCTCATCTACTTCTTCTCCCTTCCAGTCTCAAAGCACTGCAGCATCTGGTTCTGCCCAGCTCTAAAGGAAAACTCGGCACTGCTGCTGCTGTGCCTTTTGCCAGCAGCTGAGTGACAGTTGTGTCCCACAGGAGTTTTTCTTTCCCTGACAAGACATGTGTTTTGTACAATAGCATCTCTGAAGGTCTTAAAAACCAACTGAGAGAAAAATGACTAAAGCCATTGAGGTTATGTAAGCAGAGATGGTAAGCAGAATTAAAAGAAACAGTAAACTTTATGAAAAGGTGCTTTTAATAGAAGGAGTTGCCCTGCTCTTAAAGACATCAGGTCTGTTTATGTCTATGAATTATCTATGAATTACTTATTTCAGTGGAGAGAAGATGAAATCAGTCATGTCGTAGTCTTCATGATTATCTTAGACTTTAATTCAAATGGAATCTCATCATGTTTGCACGTCTGTTCCAGTCTAGCTCTAGTGGTATTTGAACCAAGCAACTGTAGATGCTCAACTATAGAAGCAAAAGTTATCTGTGGGTGGAGCTCTTTCTGTGGAAAGTGTTCTAGAACAAGATTTGAAATCTGTTCTGTTTCCCCCCTAGAGTATATATTATTTTGATTATCCTCCTGCATATATTATGTTCTGGTGCTTATTTATACATGATATTTTCATTCTCGGTCTCATTATTTAGTATCACTCACTTCATTGTGAGTTTAATACACACATAAGGTTATTAGAGTAGATTGGGGTCCAGGAGGTACATAAGCCCTTCCATGTGAAACTGGAAATCTGATACCCTTGATAGGGCTCACTAAATGTACTGCCTAGTCTTCTCCATATTCTCCCTCAGGGTTCTAGGCAAAAGGATAGAGTTCCTTATCTTTAAGGAATGTTTGCCTTGTCAGAGAAGGATAGCACCACATAAGAAATTGTGCAAGTATCTGTTTACTGACACAGGTGTCAGAGGAGAAGCACAGAATATAAATTCTTTAACTGGATGATCAGACATAGCTGAGTGACCAGAGAAAAATCCTGTAAGATAGGGGTATTTAAGCAAAAAGTTGAAGAATTTGTAGGTGTTATTTGAGAGTGAGATTTCCCAGGACACTTAGGTTCTGTGCCATCACAGGAAAGTCACCAGGCAAACCTAGGTCAAATTAGCTATTCTCCTTGACAGTGAAAAGGACACTATAGTAAGAAGTTCTCAAAACAAATGAGGACAGCCTCTTCAAAGTCCTCAAGGCGAGAAGAAAAGTGGTGAATGAGCTAGATGAAGAGCATTGTCTCCAGCCTCAATGCTGTGTTAGAGGAAAAAGAGGCTTGGAGGCATCGGTGAACCAGGTCATGAAAGGGGTGTGCGGTTATGGCAGGCTGAGAACATTAGGAAGCCGTTAGGTCCAAGAACGACAAGGTCATTCTTGAATTTCAGCAAAACCGTCATGCTTGTAGTAACAGTAGATGGAAGGGAGGCAGAGGCTTGTTAAAGGAAACTACCAGGAAATAGTTATTATAACTTGTATAGGTTGTAGCAATAAAGGGAAGATGAATCTTAAAGTCTTGAGGAAGCTGAACAGTAGGACTCAAGTGGTGCAAGGTTTGTGGATGAGGAAAGGCGCTATCTTAATTCTTTTCCTTGATTCTTGACAAAATGTCTAACCGGAAGCAGAATAGGTGAGCTGTGTTTATTTTGCCTGTAGTTTGAGGGATATGGTCCCTCCTGGCATGGAAGTCATGGCAACAAGAGGGTAATTCAGCTGGTCCCTTGGAAGCCACAGCCTAGAAGCAGAGAGAGAGAGGAGGGCCTGTGCTCAGCTCACTTCCTCCTTTCCATGCCACCAGGACCGCAGCCTTTCGGATGTTGCTGCTCACCCTAGGGTGGACCTTCCCACTTCACTTATCCCAGTGTAAATAATTCTTCCCAAGCATGCTCAGATAGATGTCTCACAGGCAGCCCTAGATACTATCATGCGGACCATCAATATAAACCCTCACAGGCAGATAAAAAGGACAAGTTGTACGCTCTTGCTCTTGAACCTTGGGATGCTTTCATAAAAGTCCCTGAATTATGAACTTATAGTAAGAAGTTCTCAAAACAAATGAGGACAGCCTCTTCAAAGTCCTCAAGGCAAGAAGAAAGGCGGTGAATAATCCACTAGAAGGGGTCCAGTGTGAATTCCCTTTGTATCGTGAAGGTTGCACGTCTTCTACTGTTTATTAAAGGCTCTCATTGTGCTTCCCCCAAAATGCTATTTTTCTCCACAGCCACAGGAAGGCTATCTGATGGTGCAGCAGTTCCAGTACCTAGGGTGGGCTTCTCATCGAGAAGTGCCTGGCTCCAAGCGCTCGTTTTTGAAACTGATACTACAGGTGGAAAAGTGGCAGGAGGAATGTGAGGAAGGGGAAGGCCGGACGATCATCCACTGCTTGTGAGTAGGGCAGGGCAGCATGGCTTAGTGGCACATGAAACCTCAGAGTTCACTTCCTCACCAGCCTTTGCTTTGCTTGTGTTTAGAAGATGCTTCTCAACTCCTGGTAGACCTACCATAGATCTTATTTCAAACTAGAACTCTAGTCTCATGAATGAATAATTTGCTACTAATTTTAGGGATTTTTTGTTTCGTTTCCTAACTATTAAATATTATACACTGTTGAGGCTGAAGAGATGGCTCAGCAGTTGAGAACACTGGCTCCTTTTCCAGGGGACCTGGGTTTGATTCCCTGTACCCACCTGGTGGCCCATAGACCTCTCTTACTCTAGTTTCAGGACACCTGGTGTGCTCATCTGCCCATCATGGGTACCAAAAGCATGAGGTACACAGACATACATATGTGCAGGCAAAGCAAACACGCAATGAAATAAAATCAAAATTATGCAGTTGCTATATGCTTTAACCCTTCCATGCACCTGTCTGAACAACCTATTTGCTTCATACAGTTGCAAGTGTATTATCATCTCAGCATTTCTATGTTGCACCAACTTATGGCTACTACATAATAACTTTATCCTCTAGTTTCTTCCTCTCTGCCCTTCATACTTGCATGCTCAAGGATAAAGGAGAATCCAAAGACATGGAAAAAGCTTTAAATATGAGCTTCCTTTCCCAGACAAAGGTGATGGTGTGGCACACAATTCCCCCAAAGGCGCTAACCTTACAGTGTCTTTGCTTTCAGGAATGGCGGCGGGCGCAGCGGCATGTTCTGTGCGATAGGCATTGTGGTTGAGATGGTGAAGCGTCAAAACGTGGTGGATGTTTTTCATGCAGTAAAGACCCTGAGGAACAGCAAGCCAAACATGGTGGAAGCCCCGGTGAGCCACAGAATCTTAGGAGGGTCTCAGTGACTACTAAGTCATGTACCTACCTACTGTTTTGGAGTCACACACACCCAGGAATCAGTCAGACATGCAAATGACTGTTTCTGGGACTTTGTGCCTAATAGATAGAAGGTAGTGAGTCTGCCTCTACCCAAATAAAGGCACTGCTTATCACATGAACTGCTAGATGAAGAAAATGCTCTCATTTAATTTGAGGAATGTGTAGGGTTTGGTCTTGTATTCAGTAAATTTGTGCTGTAGCAAACTTGTAAATAGTTCTACAACAATAAATCCCACTAAAGTGTAGTCTCTTTTTTGCTTGCTAAAGCATATTGAGCTAACTAGCAGAGAATTGTTCATAGGTCACCTCCGAATCTCAGACCCCTACTTTCTTTTTATTCATTTACTTTGCTTTATTTGGCTTATTTTGGTGCATGTGTGCATGCATGTCTGAGTGTTGCTCCATGCAGAACTCAGGACAGAGCATGCTAGGCTAGGTATTCTACTACTGACCTATACCCACAGACCTGACATGCAGTGTTTTGAAGGAGCAACTGAAGTTTATTGCATTCATTATCTATAATCCTTCACTGTCTAATTTGAATATGAATTGTCAGTTTGTCCTTGCTAGCAGTTTTCAGCTTTTATCAGCCTTAAAGTATAGTCCACACAATGTGACATGAGTTCTTCTGAGCTCACAAAGTTTCTAAAGGGACTGATGGATATATGTGAGTGAAGTTTCACTTGTATGGAGCTGTTTACCAAGTAAGAAAGACAGTTATTGCCTCTGTAACATAGCTTACTGGGGGCTACATGTTGGTAGATCACTCGAAGAGAACAGCTGTGGCACTCACAGAAAAGTAATCCAGAAAAGCTTGTTGCTTGCCTTACTTTATCAAGATGATCAGATAAGAGAGGGAGAGAGAGAGCACGCAAAATCAGTAAGCTCTTGGTGTGTTTTCACCACTTCCTGCTCTGGGTTGTTCACACCCGAGGTGCATTGCTTCCTGAGCAAACATCTAAAGACTTCGGTTTATGCTGGTTCACTTTGGTAAGCGGTAGCTTACTTCTGTCTTTCTCAAGTCCTTGTAGGGGACTCCACCTAGGACAAAATGATGTTCCCCCTCTGGGATGCTGGCATGGGATAAAGAATGTGGATTTTGAAAGTTTTTAGCATACAAAATAGACAGGAGGTAGCCATGGCTCTGGTTTCAAGACGTGTAACCTGCGAAATACACTCTTCCCAAAACATTTCAAGTCACATGGGAATTACGCCTGCATTCACAAGTGACTTTGTCCCTAAATTCATCTTTGATATATCACCTCTTCTTTCACTTATAAGTCTGTAGTTGAACATTTGTTCTAGAACCTTCCAGTGAGTTACCATTTTTTGTTGTATTCATGTCCTACAAATCTTGACAGAATTGACAGAAAGCTCTGCTTCGTGAACATTAATTATTAGTAAAGTTTGCTGCGGGCTTCGGCTGAGTTTGGTAGGGAAATTTGGAGTTAAACAGAATTGAGAGGCACTCCCTGGTTGCAAACGCTTTTTGTTGTTTGTGTTTGGGGTGCACTACCCCAGTGGAAGCTACTGTAGAGGATATTTACTTTGCTAGTTAGGGTGAGAGCAATCCCCTCCTCTAGGAAACTTGTGGATATTCTCTTTAGAAATAATACACATATTAAATTCTTCTCCAGTTAAGCCTGAATTTTTCTCACTTGGACTAGGTTGGGAACTTTGCAGGGAACTCACAGTATGAGTTATGATTTATAAAATAGTCTCTGGGCTTTTTTTTAAACTTCTTGATAATGGGTTAAGTACGTAGATAAACTCAAAGGAAGTGTAGCTTTAACTCAAATGTCTCATTATCAAGCAAATTGTCTTAGGGAGACATGGCAGAAATTTACTTTTAGGTATAAATAAGCTTGAAGTTTTGTTTTAAAAAATTCTTAAATATTCTTTTAAAAATTATTTAAATGATATTCCAATAGAATATCAACTACGGGAAAGTGAAAAAAAAATGCAAAAGGCAGTTTACAGTGGATGGTTTTCTCTCCCTCTGCTTTTCTCTTTCTTTTATCTAAAGAGATCATTTGGAGGAATGATGCAGGCACTGACACAGGCAGCAGCAATATGAAACAGGAAACTATCAAAGTGAAATAACAAATAATCCATATTGTGGATTTTTGTGTAATATAAAGACTCAAAATTGTGTGATGTAAAAAACATAAAATCATCCTATAAACTCTGTAATTTTATTTATTCTGAGGTGGTTACTATTTCAATCATGCACTGAAAAGGACTGACATAAACAAAGGTGATTTTTTTTACAGTTGTTTCTAATGACAACTCTCTTTTTTTGTTTGTTTGTTTGTTTGTTTGCTTGATTGGTTGTTTCTTTTTTTTAATTTTTTATTAATTACACTTTATTCATTTTGTATCCTCCCATAAGCCCCTCCTTCCTCCCCTCCCAGTTCCACCCTCCCTCCCCTTTCTGCATGCATGCCACTCCCCAAGTCCACTGATAGGGGAGGTTCTCCTCTCCTTTCTGATCTTAGTCTATCAGTTCTCATCAAACGTGGCTGCATTGTCCTCTACTGTGGCCTGGTAAGGCTGCTCCCCAGTCAGGGGGAGGTGGGTTGATTGTTTCTTGAGACAGTGTTTCTACATACAACCCTGGCTGTCCTGGAACTTTCTCTGTAGACTTGGCAGGCCTCACACTCAGAAACTTGCCTGCCTCTGCCTCCAGAGTGCTGGGATTAAAGGTGTGCGCCACCACACTCCACTTCTTTACGTTGTTGTAAAGTGGAAAACATTCTGTGATGATGATTATAACTATTTTAATCACATAAAAATTATGGGCATTATATTAAGTGTAGAAAATGCAGGGCAAAGACAAAACATCTTTTTATTGTTGCTCTTTTTTTCTTAAGAAGAGATCATTAAACTCTAGTATAAAATATGTATGGCCAGATGTTCCTGTTATATACAGAATAAGTAATTTGCAACTCTTAAATAATCTAAATTGGGTGTCGAGAATTCACACGGATGCTATTATTCATTGTTAGCCTCTTGCTGACTCCTTTCATCCCTTCTGTTCTAACATGTTTCAGGAGCAGTACCGTTTCTGCTATGACGTGGCTTTGGAGTACCTGGAGTCCTCGTAGTTAGGTGAGGCTGTTTGCAGAGCATCCAAGCGGAAATCCATTCATCTGTTGAGCCAGCAGCTGTTGAACCTGTTCCACCTGCACAGAGAGCTTTTAATGTGGGGGGGTGGGAGGCTTTTACATTGGAGAGGCAAACGTATTTTTCTTATAAAGTTGTGTATCTTAATAAAAAGGACTTGACCGGTTTCTATTACTGTATGAGAGCATCCACATTTTGTGCCACCCAAATTATCTTTGCTAAGAAGCAGATCCCAGTGAGAACCGATGAGCGATGAGCGTCTGGATGGTGACCACGCAGCCTTTTCTCTCCTGCTTTGAGTAGAGCAGCTACCACACATTGCATGCACTTTCTAAGTGGCAGTTCCCTCCCTTTCAAAAAAAAAAAAAAAAAAAAAAAAAAGCTGCAGAACCTTAGAATTGGGAAGAAAACAAAAGCTGTGCAAATTCATAGTAAATCTCATTTTTATATGTTCCAAGTGTAGCAGAGCTCTATATAAATGTATAAATATAAATATATATATATATATAAAAACTGGCTTATTTTCTTTTAATGTGCAATGATGGCTGGATCATTTAAAGTTCTTTTTAGAAAATAACATAAGCCAAAGACTCAAGTGTAAATATGTCTATACGGAAGAAGCACATTATATTTATTGGTTACTTACATTACTTTTTTGATGACTAAAATACTACCACCACACAATCATTTTTGTTTCAGAAGAAAGCTTTTTCTTTAGCTAAAATCAATGGTAAATGATTTTTGTAGATTATTTTTTGTATGTTTAGTGTAAGTAGAGGATAAACTTTTTATTCATAAACCAGGAAGCAATGTTCTTTGTAGTGGTTCCCTTGTGTACATGCTTGTGAATTAAATTTATGTAAAACATCTCAGCAATTGTCTTTGAATAGAGGACCAAATTAAAATGTTTTGCTGAAAATGTAGTTTTTTTTTTCTTCCCCCCAGCTTCATTAGGTAAATGATAGCTCGATGATGGCATAGGAGAAATCCACAGAGCAAAAGACATTGCGGGTAGCTTGCCCAATGTTGAATATCACCTTTAAGCATTGTTTAAACTTTAAAGGAGTTGTTCTTAGACTGTGGCCTGTCACTGTTCGGGAACAGAGAATGGCAACACTGCTGCTTTCAGGGTCAAGTTTCAGCAAACTGAAAACTGTCAGGGTAACCCGGTGTTCTCTTTGATGTTTCGGAGCTTTCACCGTAGAGGGTGTGAACAGCTCAATGCCCAATTCCCATTGCCTGACTTTATGAGATTCCCCAGTGAATCTTTCCAAGTGTGGTCTCATTCACATGCTCCGCGTAGCAGTAACCCCACATCTTTGGCTTGCAGTCTCTCATCGACTGAAGCATCCCAGAGTCCTCTTTCTATATTGCCAGTCTATGACATGGTGCTTATGAAGATTTAATTAAAGTAAGAGTGAAATAAAGTTTTTATAATTAGATGTATTGATTGTACATCATTTTCTCTTGTAAGTTTTCATGTCTTTATTCCCAAGTAAATAGTCTGTCTATGACTTAGTATGAGTATGCCACAAAAAATCCACTAAAAGCGTGATTCACAACCTAAACTGCATGTCATGTAGTCTAGATCAATGAAGGGGAAAATAGCCAAGTATCTATTATTGTTATGATTTTCTTTTACTCTTTATATATTGTCATAATTTGGGTTAGTTTCTGCCACATACCTAAGAAAACCACTTTTAAAGGAGCAAGAATGTATTTTGCCATCACCATGAAGATCTCCACCCACAGCCCCTCATCCCCTTTGCTCTAGGCCGGCAGTGGAGACTGACGAGGAGCTCAGAGTGGTGAAGCAGCTCACCTCGGGATGGCTCAGAAGCTGACACAGCTCTCTCCCATAGCAGTGCTGTTTTCCTTCCGAGGTGGAGAGTGGAAAGGCAAGAAAGAACAGGTGAAGGAGAGAGAGGATTCCACATCAGGGTAGCTAAGAAGAAAGCTGCTGGCTTGTTGGTGAAAGTTCCACCTAGCCCACACACCACCAGCTATGCTCTGGCCCCCAGCACAAGTTTTGGTATAAACAAACTTTATCAGAAATACCTGACCAAAAACCATTTACAAACTCATACAGGACTTCTATCCCTGGCAAGGAGGGACACACTACCACTGCAGGGAATTCTTACTTGCTTCACAAGGATTCATTTCTTCTATAACAGCTTCACCAAACTTCATAGGAAGACAGCTACTCACAAGGGGCAGTGGGCCATGAAGCCTCCAAACTCCAAGCCAAGAGCACATGAAGTCCTTTCTTTAAAGCAAGAGATAAACAATGCTTGCTTTGTTTGGGTACTACAGTAGCCAGCTTGTCAGAAGACATTAGGAAAGGCCTAATTGTTTTTCTGAATATTTATGTTTAAAGACTCAGGCTTTGTAGCATTAAAAGCCCCCCTTAATAGACCTATACATGGTCATGTCTTGCCCAGGCCGTGTCCTTCTGGAAAGGAGTTTTGTCAGAGCTCTGGAATATAAGTATGTTATATTTTGAATTATAAATGTCTCTCAAGTGTGTATGTGTGTTATAAACTTGGCCTCCTACTGATGGCTTTGAGGAAATGAATATATCATGAAGGCTCTAACTCAGTAATAGATTCATAATTTGATGATGTCATTGAGAGATGGTAGAAATTAAGAGTTGGGGATCTCGGAAGATAATTTAGCCATAAAATACCTGTCATGCAAGCCCGAAGACCTGTTTGGATCCCTGAAGCTCATTGGTCAACCGTTCTATCTAAATTGCTGAGTTCTAGATTCTCTGAAAAACTGTCTCAAAGTCTAAGGTGGTAAGTAAGCAATTGAGGAAGAGTCATGGACTGGCTATACAGAGGGAGGGAGAGGAAAGGAGGGAGGAGAGAGAGAGAACCAAGAATACCTCAGAGGACATGCATGACTGAAAGCATGCCTCAGAAAGGATGTATATCATCCCCGGCCTCTTGCTGTCACTATGTGTCTGCTTCCTGGCAGCCATGAGGTAAGCAGCTTTGCTCCATGACACATTCCCTGCCATGATGCCACCATGCCTTAGTGGAACCTTAGGAAGTAAACTAAATCTTTTCTTCATTAAGTTGCTTTCATCAGCCATTTTGTCAAACAGCATGCTTCTCCTAGAAACTCCTTTCTGTATCCCTGTAGCAGTTTCTCCTGAAATATTGATCATGATGTTGTCCCTCTCAACCTTTTTTCCTGTGTGTCATTATTAGGGAGATGTTGGAAATCTATGATCCACAGACAGAGAAGCAATTGGGAATACATGACTTTTAACCAAGTACTTTGAAAATGTATTAGGGTTCTAGTCTGAACTACCTATGCAGCCCTTTTCTAGCATTTAGTCCCTGGACAAAGGAAAGGACTTCAGATAAAACACAGTACACCCAAGTGATCGCTGATGTTGAAAGGTCAACAAGGAGATCGCTTGCCTGGACATGGAGAGGTTAAGTTTGCCTCTCACCAATGCTGCTCACTGAACATTCATCTTGTTGAGACCCTTTCAGGTTCCATACACAGTTTTTGAAATTTGGACAATATTTTCCTTATCAACTATGTTCTGCTCCCAGGAGATAGAAGGAAGATTCCCAGCATCTACAGCACTCACTCGACACCACGGATATAATGCAGGAAAATGCACCTGGAATTGAACTGAAAATAGGCCGTGGTCTTGTTACTTAGGCTGGCAACTTTGAGTGCTTAAGTTACCCATTTGTATTTAATTCAATGAGCTTTGGCAGACATTCTTTCTTAACAAAATATTCAGTAGTGTGTTACATACTCAGTCAATGTAGCTAGCAGTATTTACCCATAAACTGTTACTCGGGACCTGACAGAAACCTCACAGCCTTCCCAGATGTGTGGCAGTGTTTTACTAAACATTGATTTCATACAGAGACTGTGGATGATTTACTTAATGCTATATTAAGTCATGAGAAAAAAATCAGCTTATCATTATTGTCTCTTGCTTAATCGCTACTTACATATTATTTCATAAGGTCTCCCAGTAGCGTAAGGAGGCTGGAGGAATGACTGACAACTGCATCATTTTCCAGCACTAGCCTAGTCAAACAGTCTGCTGGGCTTTAGAATATTATCTCTGGAATCAAAAGGAAGAGCTTGCTCTTGGGATCTACTGTAAGCTATGACTCACTTCTAGAATATAAATTGTCCAAAGATCAATAGAAATGTGATAGATATCTAACATTTCAACACCTCCATCTTCTTCCAGTGTGATTTGAAATGCTAACCTTGAAGAGAGCAATCACCAGGGGGATCCTGTTGTATCAAATCCTAAAAGAAAGTAATGGGTGGATTTCTAAACCGCTGAAATAAACATAAGGTCTCTAGGGAGTATCTCAAAGCTCTTTCTTTCATGTTAAAGTCTGTCCCTGGAAGAAAGCAGGGACATATTTTATGACAGCTAGTATCTTCCAGGATGCTCCTGTCAGTTACACGAAATAACATACACTTCCCCAATATAAAATGGTACTGCTGGCATACCAAATTAACTGTTTAGGTTTTGTTAATCTTGACTCTGCCCTGAGCATAAAAAATTTGGACCAGGAAGCTTTAAAAAAAAAATACTACCTAGAGATATGTCTTTAGTGTAGCGTGAGAATAAGAAATTCAAATTGTTTTCCTAAATAGAAATTAGACTATATGGGCAGGGAAAGGCCATGTATTGAGCTTCACTTGGGAGGTCATGGAGACACACAGTCCAGTGGGGAAAGTAGAGAAAGCATGAAGGCCATGCTCCTTCTCTGATGAAAAGAGGGATATTCTCATGCATATGGGCCAGCAGGTACTGTCTGGGGCCATATTTTATTTTGTTTTTTTTTGTTTGTTTGTTTTTAAATGAATGCTCAGGTCATATTGCAGCAGATGCCTTCAAGTGGAATCTAGCTGCTCTGAGCTTCCCGTTTCTGCTGTTAGAAGCACAGATGCCTGAGTGAGGGTGATTGACAATGGCCGCTTGACATGGAAGACAGAGGAAATAGTCTCAGAAAGACAGCAAGTGCCTCTTGGACTCAGAAATATGTCCACAGCCAAAGAATACAGCAGGTGTCACCCCAGCGTGACATGCATGGAACCACAGATCCATTTTGATTCATTCATATCTCATTGTTCAAGATGATGCAAAAGAAAATAAATTGAAATTTCAGTTACTGAGATTTGTTAATGTCGACAAGCAATTTGGGTTTTAAGAACACAATAAAAAGCCTCCTGTGCCAACTGCACAACAAAACAATCTCTGCAACCTGCATCTATGTGTGCAAGCTTCTGGCTCTTGCTTAGTGACCCCCATTGTAGAATAACGTTTCACTGTTTTGTCATTTATACATTTGGGAAGAAATGG
This sequence comes from Psammomys obesus, assembly GCF_907164565.1. Lineage (NCBI taxonomy): Eukaryota > Metazoa > Chordata > Mammalia > Rodentia > Muridae > Psammomys > Psammomys obesus. The sequence continues at coordinate 23,278,584 of NW_026585797.1, forward strand.
GAGTTTAGTTGTCCCAGAGAAGCTATAGCTGGATTTTTATACTATGTTCTCCATTTGCCTTATTTTTAAAAAATACCTTTGTCTGTTTGAAACTGGGAGAAGACAGCAGGAGCAGGAAGAAGATGTCAGTGAGGGAATATAGTCAATGTACATAATGCACGTGTATGATGACATCTTTTTGGTACCTGTTCTGTATTCCATATACCCTTACAAATTAAAGCCTGGGGGTAAAGTTCTTTCCACTCAAGCAGGAAGACATGAGATGGATTTTAAGACTTCGTGTGATAGCCACGGATGATGGTGGAGGCAATGGGATCTCTGGGTCTTGCTGGCCAGCTGGCCTAGCACTATCAGTGAGCTTCAAGTTCAATAGAAAGACCCAGTCTCGAAGTATAAGATGGAACGCTGTTGGAGAAGATACTCAGCATTGTCCTTTGGCCTCCATCAAGCCCATACATGCACACTAATAATTAATTAATTAATGGAATAAAATTACCTCTGTACAAAAAAAAAAAAAATTAGGCATGCATTCTTTTAGAAACTGTTCATTGTTTTGTTTTGTTTTGTTTTTTTTCTCTTAGTTGAGTGTGCAAAGTTTCTTCAGTTGTAAAATTGCTCTTATTGAATTTGGATCCATCCATTCCCACAACAAAAGAGAAAGCTAGCTAGTAAAATTTTTTCCATTAAGCCTCATTTAGTTAGAAAATCATAATTATACTGATAATAAACATAAAGCCATCCATGTAAGCTAAGAATATGAGAACCCTGTAGCAGTCAGATAAATTTGGGACATGTAAGACAAGATAGTTTCACAAGATGACAATAAGCATATTTGAGATTTTGACTATTAAGCTTGAATAAGTTTTTGTCTTTTTCCAGCTAACAAGAAAATTGTTTTTCTATACTTAATTTAATTCTGAAAGACAAGCCATATATAGACAAGCCTCAATTCTTTTTTGTTTGTTGTTTATTTGAGACAGGATTTGCCTACATAGCCTTGGCTGTCCTGGACTTGTTTTGTAGACCAGGCTGGCTTTGAACTTACAGAGATCCATCTGCCTCTGCTTCCCTGAGTGCTGGAATTACAGACATCACACCCAGTTCAAGCCTCAGTTCTTAAAGATAGGAAAGGCTGGAGTAGGGGTAGGTATGAGTTGGGCATGGTGGCTCACACCTACAATCCCAGCACTCAGGTAGCTTTGGAAGGAAAATTATTGTAAATTTAAGGCCAGCCTGAACGACATGGTGAATTCTAGGCCAATGTGTGCCAGAAAGAAAGATCCTATTTTAAGATAAGGAAAAGAAAGAGAAAAAGGTAAGTGTGTTTCTGCTCACTGGTGCCTGGGTGAAACCAGGAAAGCGTATTCCATGAGGCAGCTCACATTTCTCCTAGTCAGCTTCTCAAAATGATGACAAGAAAACCATCCTTCTGGAAATAATTCTGCAAACTTGGAGAGAGCATGTGTCTCTCAGCTATGGGATGGCCTGAGCTGCTTGAGTCACAAGTGCAAACACAGGGTCTGTGCATCAGCCGCATCCCAGATTGTGACTGGGAGCACTGACTTCTATGACAGGTGCACACAGTGTGAGCTCTTGCCTGTCCACGATGGGAGGCTGCCCTCTACTTTCATAAATCTAATCGCCCGAAGCGCAGTCAGCAGACTGAGATTGATTTCTTTTCACCCTCATGTCTTATCTTTGGCATCATAAAGTATTTGTTAATTACTTATTTTCCAATGTCAAGTTCTTTATGGCCTGGGATCAAATGTGGTTTGAGGCAGGGCAAGGGGATGGGGGGAGGCCGCTCTATTTTTACATAAGAAATCGTGATTCATTTTCTCAGTGTAATGATGGACTGTTAGAGGGATACTGAAGGATACCAAATTTAATGGCCTTATTAGTAAGGTTGAGAAATAAACTTAGAGAAGTAATGTGTGTGTGTGTGTGTGTGTGTGTGTGTCTGAAGAGTTATGTGATACATTGATGAAGCATCATGCTATGATCTCTATCTCTTTTGTTGCCCCTAGTCCAATCTTGACTAAAGGTGTTTCTTCAAACGTAGAAGAAATGATGAAATAGGGATTTTTCCAAATATCAGAAAGGAAAGATGGCTAATGGAAAGAATGCAATTATGGCTATATTACAACACTATTAAGTCTTTATCACTCATAATTGATGATTTGAAATAAAACATCACTGAGATTAAAGAAGATTGTAGTTTAACATTTAAAGCAAAGATATTGGTGGTATTAGACAGTCGTAAGTCAAACACAAAAACTGGGTACCTAGAGAAATCACTGAGAGAATTATATGCACAAAAGCACTAAAATAATCAAGATAGACTCCCACAAAAATGATAAGGAAAAAAGACACATGCAAACAAGAAGAAGCAAGAAGAAAAATGACCGATTTAGGTGCTAACATATCAAGAATTACTTCAGACCAACTAATATTCCAGTTTTTAAATTTTTTTCATATTAATTATAGTTTATTCACTTTGTATCCCAGCTGTAGGCCCCTCCCCATCCTCTCCCAATCTCACCCTCCCTCCTTCTCCTTCTCCAATTTATAAATTTTTAAGAATTTACAAATTGGGCTGGAGAGATGGCTCAGCTGTTAAAGGTGAGGCTCACAACCATAAATATAAGAATTTACAAATGCCAATGAAAAATTTAAAAATTTCATGACCCAGCTTATATATCAGAAGTACACATCATCATTAATAAATTGAGTGGATTGAAATTAGGAAAGACTCAAAAAAATCTATACTATGCAAACATTCAGCTTAAATAGTTACAGTTTAAACAGCTGCGGCAATATCTGATCAGCAGATTTCTGAGCAAATAGAATTACCACAGTCATAGAATATTACGTTATAACAAGGAGATCAATTCATGAGGAAGCCAGAACAAGTCTTAACTGTGCACACATCAAGCTATGGATCTTCAAAGTGCATGAAGTCAATCCTGACAGAATTGAAATGAGCAGACAATCTATGGCTGTGGTTGGAAACTGTGTGCTTCCTTCTTCAACTCTCAGAACTATGATACAGAAAACCAACTAAGATGCAGAAACCTGGGCAACACATCTGATCAAAAGTCTCTAATGAAGAATCAACAAAACATACTTTACTCAAGATTCAATTGTACAGTCACCAAGGTTAAATACTAGCTGTAAAATAAAGCACAACAAATTTAACAGTATTTGAAATAAATGTCTGGAGCATTTCATTTGACTAGAAAATTAAGTCTCAAGCTAAAATTCAGTAAAAGGAAGGTAATGTAAAAGTCTCCAAATATATGCAAGTTAAGCAACACTCTACTGTGTAATTCACTAAACAATCAGAAATTTTTAAATAAAATTTAAAAGAAAGAAAGAAAGAGTACAATATATGTTCACATGATACCTCTGTGACAAAGCAGAGCTGATGGGTGACTCTAGATGGGTACGTTTGAAGTGAAGTCAAGTCAAATTATTGAAGTTATGTTATGAAATATAAAAAGCTAGGTGGTAGTAGCACCTGACTTTAATCCCAGGACTAAAGAAGCAGAGGCAGGTGAATCTCTGTGAGTTTTCTGTAGCCAGCCTGGTCTACAGAGCCAGTTCTGGGATGACTAGGGTTACACAAAGAAAGCCTGTCTTGAACAACAAAAAAGTGGACACATAACAACAACAAAAGAAGATGAAAAGCAAAGCAAAAATAGCAAATTGGAGGAAATAATAAGTAAAAAAATAAAAAGAAATAAAAAGAGGGGGAAAAGGAAACATCAGTGTTTATCAAATATCAGTGGATAAAACGTTTGCTGCTAAACAAGAGGACCTGAGTTTGGATCTCTAGGAGCCACATAAAAAAGCCGCCATGCTAGGGAGGCAGGGATAAGTGTTTTCCTGGGGTGTGCTAGCCAGCCAGTCAAGTCAAATTGGTGAGCTCTGGGTCCAGTGTAAGAATTTTTTTCTGAAAATATGTAGTATGATGCCTAGGCAAATGGCCCCGTGGATAAAGGCACAAGATGCCAACCTTGATGACCTGAGTTTGATCAGTAGAGTGGAAAGAGAGAGCCAATTCCCAAAAGTTGTCCTCTAACATCCCTGTTATCTCTCTCTCTCTCTCTCTCTCTCTCTCTCTCTCTCTCTCTCTCACACACACACACACACACACACATCTATATATCAGATGATAATGATGAAGATAGGTAAAGGCATCCTGTCTCATATTGCTTCTCCTGGTCCTAGAATTTCTAGCATTTTAACAAAGAAGAGAGAAAGAGAGAGAGAGAACTAAGAAAGGTTGCATAGAAAATCTCCAAGAATACACCAAATTAATTAATCAATGAGTTGATTTCAAAAAAATTAAAATAAGTAAAAATATTAGTAAAATGAGTTCTTGGTGTATGAGATTGCCATCAAAATATTAATTCTACTCCAGTTAGCATTTCCAAACGGGAAAGTTCTATGCCATTTATAATTGCTCTAAAGAAAATTAAATACATGCATATATATAGGACACATATGCTAAAATTACAAAACACAGTTAAAAGCAGAATGCATGTAAATAAGAGAAAAGATATGTTTCATGAGTTGGGAGAATTTACATAGTCAAACTCTCAGTTCTTTCCAAGTTCATCTAATGTAATTTAATGCAATTCCTATAAAAATCACAAGTCGAAACTCATTGGCATGGTCAAACTTACCCTAAAATGTGCAGAAACCCACAGGATTAGAATAGCTAAAGCAGCCTTGACCAGAAGTCAAATCGTCTGAGAAATGCATTCAGTGTTAAGGATTATTGTATAAATATAGCAGTCAGGAGACTGTGAGATATGTTTTAGAAAAATAAACTAGAACTGTTTCCTGGTTCAGAGCTACTCAGGAGTCTTAGGCTTGGCCCCAGGTATTAATCCCTAAATAGTAAATGATAAACTGGAGCTTGCTTTAGTTTTGGGAAATAAGAAAATGCCTACAAACCATGCATCTGCAAAAAACATGAGTATTTAGGGTATATAAAGAACTCTCTAAATTCAACAGTTGAAAAAAATGCAAGTTGGGTATAAGCCAAAGACAGTAAAAGAAACTTTACTGAAGAATATACAGAAGAAAATACCAGGAGACGCTCAAAATTTTTTACTCATTTAGGAAAAATGTAATTGACATAAATAGGCAACATAAAACTACTGACAACATTACACACCAAATCCTGAGAGAAATACAGGAAACCTTCATGCTGTGGTCTGAACAGGAAACGTCCTCCTCGCACTCATTCACGTTTTAAATTATCTGCCCACAGCTTGTGTTACTGTTCTTTTTTTTTTTTTTTTTT
>NW_026585797.1:23283910-23290775 GCF_907164565.1 Psammomys obesus
AAAAAAAAAAAAAAAATTACCTTCTTATCATCTCATGGAATCTTCTCAAAAATAGACCATATAGTTGGTCACAAAGCAAGCCTCAACAGATACAAAAAGATTGAAGTAATCCCATGTATACTATCTGATCACCATGGGCTAAAGCTGGACCTCAATGACAACAGAAATAGCAAAAAGCCTACACACACATGGAAACTGAACAATTCGCTACTCAATGCCAGCTGAGTCAGGGAAGAAATAAAGAAATGAATTAAAGTCTTCCTAGAATTTAATGAAAATGAAAGCACAACATACCCAAACTTATGGGACACAATGAAAGCAGTGCTAAGAGGAAAGTTCATAGTACTAAGTACCTTCAAGAAGAAATTCGAAACATCTCATTTAAGCAACTTAATGGCTCACCTAAAAACCATAAAAATCATTAAAAAAAAAAAAAAAGAAGCAGACACATCAAAGAGGAGTAGACAGCTGGAAATAATCAAGCTCAGGGCTGAAATCAATGAATTAGAAACAAATAAAACAATTCAAAGAATCAATGAAACCAAGAGCTGGTTCTTTGAGAAAATCAACAAGATAGACAAACCCTTAGCCAAATTAACTAAACGGCAGAGAGACACTTATCCAAATCAACAAAATCAGAAACGAAAAGGGTGACATAACTACAGACACTGAGGAAATCCAAACAATCTTTAGGTCTTACTTCAAAAGTCCATATGCCACAAAATTTGAAAATCTAAATAAAATGGACAATTTTCTGGATCGATTCCACTTATCAAAGCTGAATCAAGACCAGGTAAATCACTTAAATAGTCCTATATCCCATAAGGAAATAGAAGTAGTCATCAAAAGTCTCCCATCCAAACAAAGCCCAGGCCCAGATGGCTTCAGCGCAGAATTCTACCAGATCTTCAAAAAGAGCTAACACCAATACTCTTCAAACTATTCCACAAAGTAGAAACAGAAGGAACACTACTAAACTCATTCTATGAAGCTACAGTCACCTTGGTACCTAAACCTCACAAAGACCCAACAAAGAAAGAGAATTTCAGGCCACATCTCCCTTATGATCCCTGAAGCAAAAATACCCAACAAAATACTTGCAAACTGAATCCAAGAACATATCAAAGATACCATCCATTATGTCAAAGTAGGCTTCATCTCAGGTATGTAGGGGTCGTTCAATATACAGAAATCCATCAATGTGATCCATCATATAAACAAACTGAAAAAAAGAAAACACATGATAATCTCCTTAGAAAAAGCATTTGACAAAATCCAACATCCATTTATGTTTAAAATCTTGAAGAGATCAGGGATACAAGGCACATACCTAAACATAGTAAAGGCAATATACAGCAAGCCTATAGCCAACATCAAACAAAACAGAGAGAAACTTAAATCAATCCCACTGAAATCAGGGACAAGGCAAAACTGCCCACTCTCTCCATATCTCTTCAACATAGTGCTGGAAGTCCATGCTAGAACAATAAGACAATTAAAGGAGATCAAGGGGATACAAATTAGAAAAGAAGAAGTCAAATTATCACTATTTGCAGATGATATGATATGATATGATATGATATGATATGATATGATAATATTTCTGAGTGACCACAAAAATTCTACCAGAAAGTTCCTACAGCTGATAAACACCTTCAGCAAAGTGTCTAGATACAAAATTAACTCAAAAAAATCAGTAGCCCTCCTGTATACAAAAGACAAAAGCGATGAGAAAGAAATTAGGGAAACAATACCCTTCACAATAGCCACAAAAGTTTTAAAGTACCCTTTGTGTGACACTAACCAAGAAATTCAAAGACTTGTATGAAAAAAAATGTTCAGTTCCTGAAGACAGTATTAGAAGAAGATATTAGAAGATGGAAAGATCTCCCATGCTCATGGCTTGGCAGGATTAACATAGTAAAAATAACCATCTCATCAAAAGCCATCTACAGATTCAATGCAAGTCCCATCCAAATACCAACACAACTCTTTACAGACTTTGAAAGAAAAATTCTCAACTTCATATAGAATAACAAGAAGTCCAGACTTGGTAAAACAGTCTTCTACAATAAAAGATCTTCTGGAGGTATCTCTATCCCTGATCTCAAACTGTACTATAGAGCAACAATATTAAAAACTCCATGGTACTGGCATAGAAACTGACTGGTGGATCAATGGAATCGAATAGAAGACACTAAAATAAACCCACACACTTATAGACATGTGATCTTTGACAAATATGCCAAAATCATACCCTGGAAAAAAGATAGCTTCTTCAACAAATGGTGCTAGTCTAACTGGATGTCTTAAGTAGAAAAATGCAAATAGATCCATACTTATCATCCTGCACCAAACTAAAGTCCAACTGGATCAAAGACCTCAATATAAAACCAGACACACTAAACCTGTTAGAAGAAAAAGTGGGGAAGAGCCTTGAACTCATTGGCACAGGAGACAACTTCCTGAAGAGAACACCAACAGCACAGGCACAATCAATAAATGGGACCTCATGAAACTGAAAAGCTTCTGTAAAGCAAAGGGTACTGTCATCAGAACAAAATGACTGCTTACAGATTGGGAAAGGATCTTCACCAACCCTCTATCTGACAGAGGGCTAATATCCAGTATATATAAAGAACTCAAGAAGAAGAAGAAGTTAAACAGCAACAAATCAAGGAATCCAATTAAAAAATGAGGTAAAGAGCTAAACAGAGAATTCTCAATAGAGTAATATGAATTGGCCAAAAAGAAAAGAAAAGATAACAAAACAACAACAACAACAACAAAAAACAGTTAAAAAATTGCTCAATGTCATTATTCTTCAGGAAAATGCAAATCAAAATGACCCGGAGATTTCATCTTACACCGTTTAGAAAAGCTAAGATCAAAAACTCAGTGATAACACGTGATGGAGAGGTTATGGAGAAAGGGGAACCCTCTTCCTCTGCTGGTGGGAATGTAAGCTTTTATAACCACTCTGGAAATCAATATGGTGCTTTCTCAGACAATTACAAATAGCACTCAAGATCCAGCCATACAACTCTTAGGCATATATCCAAAAGATTCTCAAGTACACAATAAGGACATTTACTCAACCATGTTTGTAGCAGCTTTATTTGTAATAGCCAGAAGCTAGAAACAGCCCAGATGCCCCTCAGTTGAGGAATGCATACAGAAATTGTGGTACATCTACACAATGGAATATTACTCAGCAATAAGAAACAAGGAAATCATGAAATTTGTAGGTAAATGGTGGGATATAGAAAAGATCATGCTGAGTGAGTTATCCCAGAAGCAGAAAGACAGGATACATACTCACTCATAATTGGACATTAGACATACAATATAGGATAAGCCTACTAAAATCTGTACATATAAAGAAACTAATCAAGAAGGAGGACTCTGGCTAAAATGCTCAATCCCCATTCAGAAATGCAAAGAGGATGGACACCAGAAAAAGGAGAAAACAGGGAACAGAAGAAGAGCCTGCCACAGAGGGCCTTTGAAAGGCTCTATCCTAAAGGGTGTCAGGGCAGATGCTGAGAGTTATGGCCAACCTTTGGGCAGAGTGCAGGGAATCTTATGAAAGAAGTAATAATAGTAAGACCTGGAGAGGACAGGAGCTCTACAAGGAGAGCAACAGAAACAAAAAATCTGGGCACAGGGTTCTTTTATGAGATTGATACTCCAAAAAAGAACCATTCGTGGAGATAATCTAGAACCCCTGCACAGATGTAGCTCTTGGCAGTTCAGTGTCCAAGTGGATTCCATAGTAATGGGAACAGGGACTGTCTCTGACATGAAATGATTGGCTTGTTCTTTGATCACCTCTCCCTGAGGGAGGAGTAGTCTTACCATTCCACAGAGGAAGACAATGCAGCCATTCCTGTTGAGACCTGATTGACTAGGATCAGAGGAAGATGAGGAAGAATTCCCTTATCAGTGGACTGGGGGAGGGGCATGGTGGAGAAAGGAGAAGGAGTTGGGATTGGGAGGGGAGGAGAGAGGGATCTCCATGGGAAATACAAAGTGAATAAATTGTAATTAATAAAAATAAAAATTTAAAAAAATCTAGGTTTTCCAGAGAATTTGGTAGAAGAGTTGATTAGCTATCAACCCAGACTGAGAAGCACCTTTATTCTGCACACTGATTGTTCTGTGCTACTTGGACATCAAGGCCATTGTTTCTTTATGTTGAGTTCTTTGTAGTTTTTGTTAAAATTCCACTATGATTTATTGAAATGTTTCAAAAATTTGTTGTCAAATCTATTACTCTTTTCCTTTAATATTTCAATTAACATTTGAGAGCAATTCTTTCAAATCCTCATTCACAGTTTGTTTTTAAAAATAATCCCTGACTTGTGGTTTCTTTAAATTTAAAGTTAAGTTTAAAATATAACTTAATTTTCTTTCATGGAATGTTTTGGGATTTTCTTTTCCCTCAATTATTTAACAATCATTGGTTAAATACATCTTCCTTCCTCTCTGGCTTGAAATTCAACTTTCTGCAGTTTAGAAATTGTAACATGCAGTCTGTTTATTTCTAATTCTCATTGGTTTGATGGTAATTAAACCCACCATTCTTGTATTCATGACTGAACTTCAACTAATTTTTTTTCTGTGCATCAGTTCAAGTAATTTTGCTTTTTTGTCCACTTTATTATGGCTGGCCATGTCAGGATGTCTTTAAAAGAAGTGATAACAGCTGGACTAAGGTGGCAACAGTGATTAGACAGGACAAGGTCAAAAAAGTGGCCTTGAGGACTGTCATCCACAGAGCTTGAGGGGATTGGAGGCTGTGGAACATGGCTGTTCACACATGACTTTAAGCCTTTTGGCATGGCACTGTTAAAGATGGTGGAGTTATTAACTGTATGATTGAGAATATGGGAGAAAGAGGTTCGGAGATACAGGAAGGGTCCCTGTGTGTAAAGCAGAAGCAGGGACAAAGTGAGTAAGTACAAACATCTGATGATATAGTAGAATTTTCCACCTTTGACTACAAGGATAGAAATTTGAGTTAGAAGTTAAAGACACCCAGTGAAATCCAGCACTGATTACATACCAAATAAAATTTACTGTGGCACTGACTCTAATAAATGTATGAGTTTTCAAGAGTCATCCCTTTCCATATTTTAAAGCCGTATGAAATATGCCACTAGGCTATAAACAGTGTTTGCAGTCAACTGAGAGGCCCAGAGTTAGGTGAGAAGGAGACAGGAGACAGATATATCAAGCTTGGGAGATTTAGTGGACAAAATGGTTCAAGTGATTACGTAGAAGTCACTAGCAAAAAATAAACATTTGGTGTATTTCCTCATTAACCCTAGTTTTGTCTAGAATGAAGGTCAACAAACTGTTACAAGGCCAAACGTGACTGCGAAGAGCAGAAGGAGTTCGGTAGGCTCTCCACTGTGATCAGGCACCGAGCCCAGGACCCAGGCTCTGAGGAGTGTGAGCAGCTCTTCAGTATGATTCAACTCTACCAACTTCAACCAACCTTCCTTTATTTACCGAAGAAACATAGATAGTCTTACTTCAGATTGTATGTGTATCCTCTAAAATGCTGCTTGAATTAGTACCAAGAATAGAAAGCACTAAGAAAAAAAAAAAACCTCCATCACAACAAAAACCTTGCTGTAAGCCAGATGTGGCGACAGATGCCTGCAAGGGCAGAACAGAGGCGAGGAGCATTGGCATGGGTTTTAAAGGAGTCTTGTTTCTAAGCACTGCTGCTCTACTTTCCTTCCCCAGTGCAGAGGCCAGAATGTTCCCATCAACTTACGATGTTAATCCCTGAGTCACTTGTACAGCACCCTCCCCCACCTTCCTCTAAGGTTCAGCAAAAATTTTAATGTGGAAAAGATGAAAAGTGGTTTCCATACCTCTTCAGAGTATCAGGTTTCTAAAACCAGCTGACGCCAGCTTCTTTTGTGACCAAGTTTAATATAAAGGCACCAAGAGTATGCAAATAAAGCACAAAGCTAAACTTTAGATGCAGAGGGGTAATGATATAGTGCCATTTTAAAGGTAAGACATCGCTCCTGCATTCTGGCCATGTCCGGTGGTCACGCCACAGGCCACTCTGTTTCCTCACAGACTTGCCACTGCTGGGACTTACAGGTGCCAGCAGCTTGCCAACCTCATTACTTTGGGTACTGTCAGTTCAGACATGCATACCCCACCCCCACATGGTTCTGCTTCAGAGTCAGAAGGAAATGAAGCCACAAGGAGAACAAAAAGCTTTACCCGACGGTCTCCTTCCTATTCTCTCTCTCTTCCCCTGCTCTAGTTGTCCTTCTGTGCCTGGCTTCATTGTGACCTCCTCCCTGCCAGGTAGAAACTGAAGAACAGCCCCTGCAGACAAGTACCTCCACACCTGAGGCTGTTCTACCCTGATTTGGCTCCCCTTTCATGTTCTGCCTGCCTGAGGGAGGAATTATGAGCAAAGACAGCAACTGCCAACAATTGACAGCCAGGAGCCAGAAGATCTTGTAAGAATCAGATCTCTACACCACCCAAGACAAAACAATGGCTTTATCGCTGGAAGACTTTGTCCACTCCCTTGACCTAAGGACGCTTCCAAGGGTCGTAGAGATCCAGTCAGGCATCTACTTTGAAGGTAAGTGTTTCTCTAAGTCTTTAACTTGGTGGAATGTTTGTTTATAAAGTCTCTTGGAAATTTGTTGGTGGGAGACACGTTAATAAAGAACATGTGAAAGGCAGTGTGTATAGCTCAGTGTTATGATACTTACGCTCAAGCCTCAGCATACCGGGAAACACAAATCTGAGTTGTCTGAAGGAGAGGTGAGTACACACACACACACACACACACACACACACACACACACACACACACACA
>NW_026585797.1:23290785-23296507 GCF_907164565.1 Psammomys obesus
ACACACACACACACACACACACACACACACACACACACACACACACAGAGGCAATGAACTGCTGAAGAGTGGATCTCCAGCAGATGGTGAAGTAGGGGAAAGACGAGATGTGGAACTATGTGAATTGTCATCTTTTCATCAGTAGCCGCTCAACAAATGATTCTCTACTTCTGCCTACTCTCAGAAATTGGTTGTAATCAAGTAGAAAAAAAGTTTAATGTTGTTGACGCTTTTTTCTAGACTATTAAGACAACAACAAAAACCAAAACCAAAAAACAACTGGACTTGTTTTGTTTCACCCCAAACGATTTCGACTATCAAGGGCACTTAGACATGAATGCTGCCAAGTTTAGACTTCTAAGCTTGCTTTGTGCTTATGTTCCTCTCCTTCTGTAGCAACCCCACTCCAAACTCCTTAAATAATGGGAAATTTTATTTAATGATAGAAACAGTATCTATTGGCCATGATACCTTTTAAAATCTGTGTTGAAAAGTTAAGGTTCAATAAAAATTGTTGAATACTAAACTGGTCAATTTTGGTACAATTTACTGCAGTATGTAAAACCCCAATATATATTTTAGCATTTTGAAGTTGTTAGTTTGGGCTGAACACTGGTGGTCCAGCACTCAGGAGGCAGAGGCAGGAAGATTTCTGTGAGTTTGAGGCCAGTGTGGCCAACAGACCAAGTTCCAGAACAGCCGGTGCTACACAGAGAAGCCCTGTCTTGAAACATTAAAAACAAAAGTTTGGTTACATATAAGGTACTGGAAATATTTCCTAGGTAGATATCTGCTTTTGCTTACAAGAACAGGAGAATTGAAGCAAAATATATTGTGTCCAATATATTTGGGAGATTGGATGTTTTCAGTTCCCAAGGGGTTATCAAGATGTAAGGGAGTAAGTATTCAGTCTTACCCTTCAAAAGATTGACACATGCATACCTACACACACCCACATTCCTCTATACCCGCGGAAGGTAATGAGTTGGTACTAGTTGCTCTCAGAATATCTTGAGGTTTTACTAAAGTTTTTGTGAATGGATTATTTGGGATTAGATCATCTTTTATCATGTCTATCTCCTACCACTTATGAACATATGCGTCTAAGCCAGCTCTCAGCTGCTTCTTGTCTCATGGTTTATGCTTTTATGGCTTTATGGAGAAAGGCTTTCTACACATCTAGGAAGAGTTGTGATAACTGCTTCACAGTTTCAGATTTTATATTTGGTTTTTAGTTTATTTGCAGGTTGCATTGCTATGAGATGTACAGGGACCCAATTTTACATTTTTGTACATCTTAAGTCTGATTTCCCAGTATAATTTTGTTGCTTCCAAATCAGATAATATGCAGATGCATCATTTGTCTTTGAAATAACTCTTCTGTTACATTAATTGATGTATTAAATTATTTTTGCCCAATCACATACTTTTTAAAATGACAGTCTTGAAAATTAGTGTTAATATATGTTCAATATCTGTCTGAGTCCTTTGTTTTTACTCCATGTTCCAAAGTTAACTTAGTTGCACAGACATTAAAAAAAAAAAAAGAATTGATTCTTTAAGAAATCTAATGAAGAACTTTATTGGATAGCATTGATCTTATGTATTAACTTGAAGAAATGGCAACTTCATATTGTTTTATAAAAGAAACCTTGCTTTGTTCTTTATGACTTTACTATGTTGCCACTTAATTAAGATGAATTTCCACACACTAGGTACATCCATGTAACCGTTACCTGAGAAAGAGAAAATCACAAGTATTCTAGAAGATTCATCTTACATACTTTCAACTGTTATCTATTTCCTTCCCCAACTTAACCAATATTTCATGACTTTTGTTCACTCATAAATGTTTTGTAAATAGAAAATTATAGTATGTATAATTTTAGTTGGTGTACATATATTGTAATGTAATCAATACTATTCCATACAATTTATTTTCAGTGTATAATAGTTTTTCTCTCTCTTCCTTTTTTCTTTCTTTCATTTTTTCTTTATTACTTTCTTTTTTTCTTCCTTCCTTCCTTTTCCTTTCTTCTTCCCTCCTTTCCTTTCTTCCTTCCTCTTTTCCTTCTCTGTCCCTTCCTTCCTACCTTCTTTCCTTCCTTCCTGCTTTCCTTTCTTCCTTCCTTCTATCTATCTGTCTCAGTACTATGGACTGAAATTAAGGCCTGTGCATGCTAGCAACCACTAAGCAGTAGCCCTGTCTCTTCAGTCTGTATTTTGGTACTAAGCTCCATAGGCTGGCTTTGGACTTACTCTGTAGCCCAGGCATGTCTTCAGTTCTCAGCCCTCCTGCTTTAGCCCGCTGAGAGCCTGGGTTTATAACTCAGACTACCCGTTCACTCCAGTAATCTAGTATTGGAGGAGCATACTAAAATTTACTTAACTGTTCTAATGCTGATGGGCATTTGGATTATTTCTAGCTTAAAGCCACTTGTTAGTGTTTTCTTGTAAAATTCTTACACATCCAACGTTCACAAGAATATAAAAATAAGCAAAATTCCTGTGTAGAATGGCCCTTGTATCACGTTTGGTGAGTAGTGAAAAAAAGTCCCCTGAGCGTTTCTTCAGTCTGCATTTCCATCAGAAGTCTCTGAGAGTTCCTGCTAACACACCTGATGACATTTTCTGTCATTTGTCATCTTGATTTTAGTCTTTCTGGTAGGAACACTGTGGGGAGCGCTGGTTTTCGTTCATGTCTGCTGATTGTCTAATGAGATCGAGGACATTTTCTTTTCTGTTCTGTAGTGTTTGAAGATTCTCTTTAAAACATGGTTCCAAGGTCTGGCTCATTTATATTAGGTGTTATAAACTTTTATTAATGACTTGATTGTGTGTGTGTGTGTACACGATCATGTTTGCTGTTGTGAATATATTCTCCCACTGCTTAGCTTAATATTTCTCTTTTTTAAGAGAAATACTTAATACTTCCCACCTTTTGTAAGGGGAAGTTTTCAATTTTACTGTTAGAGTGATCAGAATACAATTGCATTTCTATTATGTGTGGCTAAGGAAATATTTCTTTGTTATGAATTATGAAAATATTATATGTTAGCCTCTAGAAATTCAATTATTTACTCTTTTGTTCATGTCTGTTCTCTGCCTGAAAGGGACAGTTTTGTATATGCATTGAGATAAGGGCCAAGATCTATGCTTCTTCTAGAGATCTAATTAGCATAAAGACCATGAACAAAAAAAAAAAAAAAAGAAAGAAAAAGAAGAATAAAAAGAGAGTATCTTACCATTAGCCAAGAATTCTCTATGTGCACCAACCTGGTCTTGAACTCACAGAGATCCTCCAGCCTCTGGCTTCCAGCTACTAGGATTAGAGGAGTCCCACACCACACCTGGCTAGAAAACTCTTTTTGCTGTTCATGAATACTGTGCATTAGACCAGAGTCTCTTGCAGTGGCTTCTCTGCTTCTTCACTGTCTTCAGGCATACGCGTCTGCAGCATTTCAGAACATTTGGCTTATGAGAATAAGCGGCAGGGCTGCGTTTCTCAAACTTGATTGCCCGTTTGAAACATCTGACATGTTTTTGAGATTATCAGTGTCTGGATGTGTCTTTACAAGTAAAGATTTAATTACGTGAGAGGTGAGGTGTCACTGGCGGGTCCCTAGACATCTCCCTGATGACTGTAAAGAGCAGGCACGTTTGAAAGCGACTGATGTGGAAGAAACCTTTCCAATGTGTTTCTATTCTTCAAGTGAGGCTCTTTGAATTTTTCATATACATTTTAGAATTAACTTGTCCATCGCCACACACGTCCTCTCTGAATTCTGATCAGCAGGGTACAATTTAGTGAACAGCCACCTCACCGTAAATTAAGTTTTCCAATCTCGGAATTGGATATGCCTCTCAAGTCTCTTTTCTTCTTAGTCAGCAGTGTTGGTGATTTTGTTCTTGCTGTGGTTGATATCTTCATTGTTTTCACATCAATTCTGACTGTTTTTTCATACCATTATATTAATAAATGGTGCCTTAAGCCACTCTGGTGGCTTAGGCCTATAATCCCAGTACTAGGGAGACAGAGGCTAAAGGTAGAGGCTATCCTGCGATAGTTTCAGGCCAGCCTAAAATTCAGAGTGGGACCCTATCTCAAAAATCAAAAAACAAAAACAAACAAACAAAAAGCCAAGCCACCCCCCCAAAGTATAAAAACTAGTAATTCTTGCACATTTTCATTATTGTTTGTTTTATTTGCTGAATTTTAAGGAAGTATATCTCTAACATAGGCTTTTTAGATTATTGTTAATATTTTAGACACATCAAATTTTGTGAGATCTAGTTTCTCCTTTCTGGGACTATATTTTCTTCTTTCTCTTGGAACACTGGTTAGCGCTTCTTGCATAAAGTCCAACAGGGTTAGCAGTAAAGGTCACCCTGTCACATTTACAGCCACAGGAAGCGTCCGTAACTCACTATTAGGACTGTTTATTTTAGATGACAGGATCTTCTGCTTCCTTTTTATTAATGGTTTTAAAAAATAAAATCTTGAGTATGTTTTATTAAATATTCCCCCTGTTACTTTTATGACTGTGTAAGTTTATTTTTCTACATTGATGTTTTTTGAATTTCAAGCAAGGCTTTACGTGTGCAGCAGCATCAGGTTTGTTAAGTATCGCTGAACTGTTTTTTTTTTTTATATTTAAAGCAATTTCATGTCTCTTGTAGGAAATATTATTAGCTTAAAATTTTAATTGCTGGTATAGTTATTGCCAGGATGCATGTCAGGTTGGATTGAAATTATCAAACTTTTTCTTGTTTTGAGACAGGTTCTCACTATCTTGTTCAGAATGGCTTTGGAGTGGATCCTCCCGTTTACTTTTTATTAAAAACAAAACAAAAATAAAGGCAAAAACAATGGGCTAAAGAGATCGCTCAGCGACTCAGACTGTGTGCAGACAGTGCTCTTTAGAGGACCCCAGTTTGGTTCCAGTACCCTGTCAGGTGGCTCGTAGCTACCTGTGACTCTAGCTCCAGAGGATCTGATCCTCCCTCTGTGGGCACCAACCTTCACATGTACAAACCCACACACATTTGCATAATTAAAAATAATAGAATAAATCTTTGAAAAAATCAAAATATAGAACATTTTCTAGATGCTTTGTTAGAATTCAGGAGATGTGCGTATAGAGCGGTCATGTGTCCTAGGCCACTTTCTAGAACAAGCTCACCAGGACATGTGTACCCAGGTTGCTATGGTAACAAGATAACATGTTGCTCTTCCCCCTAGTCATACTTCGTAGAGGATGCGGTGAAATACTGTGAGCATCCTGAAGAATTCGCAAAGGAATTCTAGGAATGGTTTTTTTTGTTTTTTTTTTTTTTTTCCATTGGCTCACCTAGGTGGAGACTGATATCCTTAGAAGTGAGCAAGGGTCATCACTCTCAGAGCTATTTTGTGTTTCTTCCTACCTTTGTAGTATAGGGCAGAGCTACCCCAAGAATGGGAATCCCTGTCTTAGCTTAGTCAAAAAGAAAAGCGTCTAAAATTACTTCATTAAGTTCTAAGTGTTGCCATTTAATTTATACTTAAAGCAACTTCTATCTTTTCCTTGTTTTGTAGGTATTTACATGATAAGTTGATTTTGAAATTAGTGCTAATTTATCATTAAGCCAGCAACATGGTTTTATCTCATTAGTCTGTTTGAGTTATCTTTACACCACACACACACACACACACACACACACACACACACACACACACACACAC
>NW_026585797.1:23296517-23336403 GCF_907164565.1 Psammomys obesus
CACACACACACACACACACACACACACACACACACACACACACACACTTTATTCAAACTGCCTGTAAATACGTATTAGGGCTGCACTTGAGGAGCTTGGGTGAGAGCTTGCTATATGTGTGAGGCCATGTGCCAGGGCAGTTGGGGGGGCGTCCTATCCCTTCCATAGGAAAAAGTGTTAGAGTGGAGAACCTTTCCAAAGGGTCTCAGGGCTACCTAGGACCTAGCTGTTCATCGAAAACATCACGCTGGGGATGGAACCAAGAAACAGCTCTCACTCAGTGCTGATGTCGTCAGTAGCTTCCTCATGGGTATTGCTAACAGCTTTGCAAACTGGGTCTGAGGCACCCTCCTTAGTAGCTTAGGGTCCTCCAGGGTCAGAGATGACTGGTCAGACTTCTAGTATCCTGGATGATGGCTAAGAAGATTTTCTCCATCATCTCAGTTCAGCAGGGCTGGCCACAATGCCACAGCCATAATCGGATTTCTTTGTCCACTGTAGTACAAGGCTTGCTGTATGCTCTTTATATCCAGCATTTTCATATTCCACCATAATTAAATTAGCCAATAGACCTATCTATTTTAGAGCCAAGATAGTGTTAGCTTTCTGAAGTGAGCTCTATAGAGTTTCATGTTTCCTATTTTCTAAGGTAATGAATGTTCTAAAAAATATCAGTTTTAACTTCTTGCAAATTTGGTAGAACTCACCTATAAGAATTCTTAAATACAAAATTATTTGAACAGAAAACAGAATTTGATGTTATTAAAATTCTTTCTTATTTTGTTTCTTTCCTTGATTTTTGACCTAATTGTCATGGCTTTCTATTCTCGAATCTCTGCTTTTTCGGATCGCTCCAAAAAATTCTGTGTTTAACTGTAGTCATTACTTCCTTCGGATAGACGCATTTAATATTAAAATGTTTATCTAGGTGTTCTTGTCATGTAGGCCAGTCTGAGATTATATTCCTCATCCTTCTGACTCAGTCTCCCTACTCAATTACTTTTCTTTGTTTGAGACCAGGTTGCTCTCAGACTGGCTCCTCTTGCAGTAGTCTCTGCGCTATTTTCTGAGGATTACAAGCTAGCATTACCGCATTGGTCCTCATTATTTCTCAATTCTAATTACAATTTATTTTCCTTTAAACTCAGTGGTTCTTTGTTGATTATCCATATAGGACTTAATTTAGTCATTCTTTTGCTTTTAATGAGTTTTATTTCGTTTCAGTGCAGAATAGGCTATTATCATGGCATTCTTTTAATTGTCTGTTGTTTCCTTTACCTTATGGTATGAAACATGCCCTACTTTAAGGCTTTTAAAGCCTTAGCACTTAAAAGAGAAGTTGAAATTGAAAACAACTGACATGAGGTGATGTGAGGTTCTATGATACCAGACTGAATTCTTTCTAACCGAAAACCACCATGGCAAGAGGAACCATGCTAGAACAGCTTAGCATACTACTTATTATTCAGTTTTGGAAAGTACTCTTGTCCTACTGATGTGAAGCATAACTGTAGGTCATAAACTGAGGACTCTGCTTCCTGGATCAGTTAAACATGAGTGAGGATCCTATCCTTGATTTAAGCATGCAGTGTTTGCTATGTCCCCTGTTATGAAAACAAGGATGAGGTGAACATATTTAGTCGGAGAAAAATAGCCCACAGTAATCCTCCTGTGAATCACAACTATGACTATTACCACATAGTGATACGTGGTAAGGAAAACTTATCAACCATTTCCAAACAAACAAACACAAACAAACCAAAACCCAGCTAATTTGAATCTTACTGCTTCACATGAAATACAGGTAGAGTACAAAGGGAAAAAACAGAAACAACTAAGGAATTAACACAATGTTACTAAGAAGCCTTATAAAATGTTAAACTAGGAACTAAGTATATTTCCAGGATGCTGTAAGGAAGGTTCAGCAGTTGATAGTGTTCACTGTGCTGCTCTTACAGATGACCCATGCTCAGTTGCCAGCACCCACCTCTTAGCTCAACCTCTGTAAAGTCAGTTAAAGGAGCCCCAACTCACTCTTATAACTTCCTCAGGCACCAAACATGCACATGGGGCATAGACAGAAATGTGTGCAGAACAGTCATATAAATAAAAGAAAAATAAATACATCTGAAAAAAAATTAAACTGAAAAAAGTCTAGATAGCAAAGAAAAAAAAAGACCAAAATAATCATCAACTGCAAACCAAAGGATATGTGCACAGTAAATACAGTAGAGAGGATATAAATATCCTGACTTTCTAATCCCTGTCAACAGAAAGTAAATATAAAATGTGGCGCAGTTCATATGCCATATAAGTAGTTTTTACATTTATTTATTTATTCATTGTGTATCTATGAAGGTGCACTTCCAGCAGAATGATGCTGAAATGATGCATCGTGACTCACCTTTTAAAGGGTGAAAGGTATAAGAATGATTCATAAAACGCCACCCAGGAAGCTGGTGTTGTAGTGTACTCCTGTAACTGCACACCCAGGAAGCAGGAAGATGTGAAGCCAGAGGCTAGCCTGGGCTGCACAAGGGTGCCTTGTATCAAACACCAAAATCAAAATGAAAAAAGTAACTAAATTAGCTACATGGAGGCATGCATGAACAGAGCCAAGGTAAGCTTGGTGATGGGTACATAAACCTCACTGAGATTCTATGTGGCAATTAGGTAATTCTATTAGCATATAAAATGTGCAAAATTACCAGATCTTTAGAAATTAACTTCAAAATATAATTACAAAGAATAGAAAGTAGGAACCAAATATGAAGGTTCATTGAAACATGTTTTACTGGCAAATTCTAAGCTAGTCAACATAGAATACCTTGATTAGTAAAAAAAAAAAAAAAAAAAATCCATTATCAGGAATTATTGTCCAAGGGCAGGAATGCGGTTAGGAACAAAATGCAAAGCTTCTCTCTTTTTGGAAAAATTATACATTTAAATGTATGCTAACAGAGTCAGTGCAGCAGAAAGGAGAAGCATGCTAGCGTGAGCAGGATTCACCCTTAATTTTATTCTTCCCACAAATAAGCAAGTTCTCACATTCCTACCCCAAAAATGTAGGCTGTACTGTTTGCTCATTTCCCTTAAACCTAAATCAAGGAGTCATTTCTCCCCTGGGTTATGACAGCTATGAAGAAATGAAGTTTGAGTAGGGATCTGAATTCGTGAAGGAAACGAGCACTGCAAATTCTGGGGAAATCACACTCGTGTTGAGGACAGAGCAAGTATAAACCTGTGAAGAGCTTGCCTCATGTGGTTAAGAAATGGGGGCAGGGATGGGAGTCAAGGGATTGCAACAAAGCAATTGAGTGGAGAGATTTAGAAGACAAAGCTGGTCAAAGCCTGGGAGGCCATACCGATTGCTAACACAGCACCAGATGGGGCTACATGTAACATGACGATCAGGAAAGACCTTCTGAAGGGCAGAGAAGATGTGGGGAACGAGAGAGATGAACGAAACAAGATGGGAAAAAAAATCAATTGGACATTAAAAGAAGTTTAACCCATTTGAGTAGGAGAAAAAAAAAATCATGGTGCTTTTGAGAATACAGGAAGTAGAGCATGGAATTGAATGCCAAAGGTTGTGTTGTAGGCAATGGGTAAGGGACAGGAAAGCCCTTTGCAAAAGCTACGGGCTGTTCTGGAGAGAACACGGGAGAGTGGAGCAAGTGGGACGGAGGGGGAAACAGGAGACTACACACCATTACAGAGGGCAGTGGGGTTCTGGGAAAGGCTGGAAAGGCAGGGCAGTCCAAGGTGTGTTTTTAATGGGACTGTGAGGACTTGTAAAAGGCGTTAGTGAGTGTGAGGCAAAGAGGTCTGAAGAATGCATGCAGGACTTTGATGGAAGCAGTACAGTGAATAAGTGAGCACTGGACAGTCGTGGCCCTGGGGATTTGAGGGAGGAGAGCTGATTTTGTGTTTAATCTAAATATGTGTTAATTCACCCAAGTATAAATCTCAGAAACATTACTGAAAAGCCAGTTTTATTAGTACAGAAAGCTTATTCAAGACTAGAGTGATCTGTCTATGATTCAATGGATCAGGATTTATTTGACCAAAAATCTTACCAATTGAATGCCAAAGATTATGTTGTAGGCCATGGGTAAGGGACCTGAGAGCCCTTCTCAAAGATTACATGTGTTATGATTATATTCCATATATGTATTATTCTATTGATATTTATATTTATTCTAGGGCATAAATGATAGAAAAATTGTAAAATGGGTAAAGATAAAAGAATTATAATTTAAATAACTTGAACCTTTAATTTAGAATATGCCCCTATTTTTTTTTTACAAAACTGTGATTTCATTATAACAGTAATTATTGATATTCTTGTGTAAGAATAGAGACTGAAAATAATTAAAAATACTACATATTTTCATTATAGAAACTGTTTACTAAACATTCTGCTGATGATTGTAATTTAAATCACTTCAGTACTATTTTTGCAGGGCAGCTATGGAAGAGATCTCCAAGAGCCCAATATACATACATGTGATATATGCACAAAGAGGGTTTATAATTAATGTTTGTGGGCATCAAGTCACATGAGCAAGATTCTTCATAATGCTAGTTTTAGTCATCTCAGAAAACAACCTCAGTTGGACTGCGCCCAACCGAGAAGTTTGAGATAGTAGGAATGTTCCCTTTGTCATATGATTTGCAGTCACCAATTCTCAAGTTTCTCTGCAGACATCCTGCAAAGTCATTGTCTGCCGTGTAAGAGGTAGTTAGAGGATGACAATTTTCAAGTTTTCTCTACCATTACCATGCATTACTTGGGGTCCAAGCCCTGGGTAATTATAGCATGTTAAGGATAAGCTGATCTCTGTAATCATATCATCTTCAATTATTTGAAGGATGGTTTATAATCAAGAAACGTGTAAGAAAAAAAATTAAAGGCCTCAATTTACTTTGCTTTTGAATAATTGGGAAGCACATCTTTTCCTGCCCTCTTATGATAATATGACTTATTTACACGGGTGCCTATATGAGCTGTAGTGACTGTCATTTAGGAATGTATGCTTTAAAAAATACTGCACAATTTACTGCCTTCCATCCATGCAGGCTGTCAAAATGGAGCTCCCAACAGCCGAGTTGCTAAGTAACTACAATTAACAGAGACCCTGTCCTTATCCCACTGTGTTCGTGTGCTGTATAATATGCTGTGAGTCTTACTGCCGAAATTCTTACTATTTTGAGGTTCTTTAGAATACCTACCCTTTAACATAACCTAAACTTTCTCACTAGAACGATGGCATGATGTTATATTTATTAAAAAATTAGACATTAGCATATTAGAATCTCAAATTGTCAGGGAACTCACTGTACTCAAACTGTTCCCACCTGTTCATGGCAAAGTGAGCACAGGACTCAGCATATAGGAAATATTTTCAGTGACTTCTTAGAATATTCAGGGTTTTTTTTTGTGTGTGTGTGTGTGTTTTTTTTTTTTTTTTTGGTAATATTAGCCCTATTTATTTGATACATTCCATCATTTTGGGTTTCATGCTTATTAAAATTTTGACAAATACTCCAGTGCATTTTAATCTTTCTGAAGTTTTTTAAAAATTATTTTTTCCTTTATAGAATTACAGGCATATGGCTAGCTTGCTGGTAACTGTGGAGGCATAAAACTATTCATAACACACAAGCAAAGACACTGTTAATATTTTTCTGTATAATGTAATTCTCACAAAACTACAAATGAACTTTTAAAGGGAGAAATGTTGATGATGACATTCTTTTCCCCATGCATCCTCTAGAATCTTATCCCTTTGCACCACTTTGAGCTATTGCCTTAGCTTAAGCTACCAGAATTTATTGCTAAGCTTATCAAAAATTTCCACCCAACTTGTCTTTCTTTTAGCACCCTTGGAAGCCTGAAGTCTGTCCTCTATCCCGTATCCTGAGTCATGTTTCTGATATTTGTGTTAGAATATGTCACTCCTCCCTGTGGAAACACCTCCCTGTGGCATTCCAATTTTTTTTTCTGTAAATAGAAACTTCAGTGAGTAATAAAGCCTGACATTGCCTCTTTGTCCCTTGATTTAACTTTCTAGTTTACTGGTGTTTCTCCCAGATACACCATGTCTTCCTCAGTGTTACACAAATGCACAGGCTAGTCTCATTAAAGCTTTGCTAGAATTCTTTTCATGTTTTGCAAAGTGTGTGTATCGCACATCAGGTTGGCAAAACCACTTGTCTATGAAGCTTACTACACATACAGTTTCCCACATCCTTTGTCTTCCTTATTCTGCTCTTGAGTTTTTACCAAAACATCAATTTCTTTCATGCATACAGCCTTCTAATTGGGGGGGGGGTTGCTTTCTATTATATTCTTCTAGCAGCTTCATTGGGGCATAACTTACATTCTATAGAGCCCTTTCTAGAGTATGCAAGTCAATGGTTTCTTTTAAGGATTGTGCCATCATCATTTAGTTAAGACCGTTTCCATTACATCAAACAGCTAGCTTGAGTGGTTTTTCCAGCATTTCCAGTCTGAAGCAACCTTGACAGGCTTTTTGTCTTAATATTTGTCTACCATAAGCAGTTCAGATCTGAGCCGTGCATCAGCTCTCCTTTCACACACACCATCTTTCACTTGATATCATGCTTTTGTGCTTCATCCACCTCATAAAAATGTATTAGTATTTTGTTTCCTCTTGCTCAGTTAGTATTTTATTGTATGGAATGCAATATGTTTTCTTTCTATAAGAGCCTCAGATTGTTTTACACTTGGAGATATTTTGGGTAAATTTCCACTGGTTATACATGAAAAACCAATTTTGCCTCATCTTCACTAAAGCTTAATGCTATCTTTTTATTACATCTCCTTGTAGTTTTAATTTGAATTTCTTAATGATGATAATGATGGTTCCTTTATCTTGTACTGATTAGCAATGTGTTTTTCCTTCTTCAATAAAGTATTTTTTTCATATCATTTGCCAATCTTTTTACTGAATTGCTTTCTCCGTGTTATTGAATTATATGATATTTTTTTGCAAATTCTGGATATTGAATCTGCAAAATTTTTCAAATATGCAAATGTGCAGATATTATCTCTTTATGATCATCTGCCTATTGATTTCTGCATGTCTTCTTATGAAGAAAAATTTTTAACTTTTAATAAAGTCCAACTTATAATTTTTTTTCCTTTTATGCTTCATGCTATCATGTTCACTAACACAAAGTCATGAAATTTTCTCTCTCTCTCTCTCTCTCTTTTTAAAAATGTGGGTAGAGGAAAGATTCTTAAGACTGTTCTGAGATTTGATAATTTTCTAGAAGGACTCAGAAAGTTTATAAAAGCTGTCTCTCTCCAAGTGATGGCTTGTTATTATTCAATAAAATCTCAAGGGAAAGATGTGTTAGCATAGTTGATGACAAAATGAAAAGCCAGTGGGGCTAGAAGACAGGAATGGTGGTGTCAGAATGTTACCCCAGAAGTGGTAGAAAACCTCAGGGGTTCTTTTGCACAGCGCAACGCTGCAGGAGATGCTCAAGTGAATTAGCAAAACTCAGCTAACACTGTGAAGAAGTTTTCTTCACACAGTTCAGACAGCAGAAGACATTCGTTTTGACTCTTGATCAAAGAGGAAAAGGTTGATGAAACCACACACACGCATTTGCAGAAATCAAATCATAATTTGGCCTAAGTCCCTAAATATAACATGCAAAGTATTTCTTACAGCAATTGTTAAATGTTAAGAAAAGGCTTTTTTTACTCTTGGGAGGAAAAACAAATGTAAGTGCCATGTTTTTAATATGGTGTCTATTATCATATTTGCTTTTCTAGCAAAAATATGTTGAAGTCATGGAATTTATTTCTTAAATTTGTCTCATCATTTTTTTTTTAATTTTCTTTCTCTTCCATAAAACACACAAAGTAGTGTTGGTCGTAAAGGATTCTATAGGCTGAAAAGAAAAAAAAAACAGCTGTGTATTTTGAAATAGTTTTTTTATATAATATGGTGTGTATAGGCTGTAGGATAAAACAGTTCTTAGAGTCCTATGAGAGTAAGAGTCAGTGTCCTCACAGAAACTTGGTGATGGAGTTTTTGAATTTGCAGCCTAAAGAGAAGATGACTAAGCAAAAATGAATCTTTTAGAATGACAGACAATTGTTTAATGGAAGGATATCTAATTTTAAAATTCCAAATGTGGTCTAATCAGAGAGTTGTGGATAGTAAGGCCACTTGTGATCATATTTAAATGGCTCTTCAATTATACAAAAGTTGTTGAGTTTCTGTATAGGCTCAATGAGGTCTTAATTGTGCGGCACTCGGCTGGTGATGGTTGTAAGAAAGAGAGAAAGAGACACTAGACATCACCCATGCTTTCTATCTACCTCTGTCTCTGCCTCTCCTTGTTTACATATATGCATTAGGGAAAGAGCATATAAAAATCAAGAAATATCGAGTGTTTAAGGCAAACATCCATTCTGATAGAGGTATACGGTGTGGATTTGATAAGATGGACAGTTAGGAGGTAAGAGCAATGCTGAAACAGAATTTTCTGGTCGTTTTGAGTCACTGGGCTTCTGAGGTCCTGGGGGGACCTCAGCCAACAAAGACGTCAGAGATTCTGAACTAGCTGTGCGGGCGGTGAATAGAGACCAGCCTTTATAAAACTGGCTACAAACAAACCTTTAGTCAACGAGAAATGCATATCAGAGACACAAGAAGGGTCAGAGCTGACAGGCCTGGTGTCGCCGATTCGGAGGCTGGAGAGAGAACCCTTTAATTTCAGGGACTGCATAATAGGCTGTATCAAGAGTTGCAAAGAACACCCACTAGGGAGACGAGGGCAGAAGAGGGGCTTACACAACAAAAAGCAAAAGCAAACCCCAACCAAACCAGACAAGTAAAACCAAGCACCTGTCTGAGACCAGTGGCAGGTAGTACGGCAGGTTACCTTCGGAAAGAAGTAACGTAATCTGTGCTTTGAGAGAATGTGAGCGATAAACATTTGACTTTACCAGGTGCTTTATTTCCGAGTAATGCCAATGATAGTTAATGTATTGAAGGCTCACTGTGGGCTAGGAACTGCGGTATGCATGGAGATCTAAAAGCATACTGAATACCTGTATTTTATATATGCATGTGTACATATAAGTATGCAAATACATATAATGAAGTATATTAAGATAATTCTTAAAATACAATGATGTATTTTAATGAATACTTCATATATGCTTTTCTACACACAGCTTTAGTACCCAGTGCATATATGCACACACATATAAGTATTAAATTAGTTCTTACATTTTTTTTTTAGTTATTTAACTTCTGGAAATCATTCGTGAGATAATAATAATTGTTAGTAATATGATTGCATTGTTCAGGGTCAATTTTCTGCTAATATGGTCTCTCCAGCGGGTAACCGTATAGTAAACTTGATTCTTTTTATGCCCCCTAAAGAGTTTAAGTGAGAAATCGTAGCATGATTGGCACCACATAGAAAATAAGCAGTGTCTTCAAGATATTTCATAACCACACACTTATGGGGGTCTGTCTGTTCAGGTGATTGCTGAGTAACATGCATGACAGATAGATAAACAGGTTCCATGTTTGTCATTTAATATGTTATTACTCATTTTGTTACAATATGAGAAATTTAGCATGGGAGAATTCACTCATAACTGGCTGAACAAATAGACTGAATGATAATATTTAGTAAATTATTTCTTGTATAGATAGACATTTTATGGATTTAATATTTATATGAGAGTTCAGATGGCAAAATTCTGCCTATTTTATTACCGACATGCATTTTATTTTATGGATAATTGTGCTTAATATTTTTCTACCTAAACCTAATCAGTCAGGGCCATGTAGTGAAACCAGATAAAATTTGGAAATTATAGAATGATATTCTAGTTACATCTATTTACATTTCACAGCTCGTATATATTTATGCCCAAAGCTTTTTCTCTTTAATATGAAACTTCAACACTGATGTTGATTTATAGTGAATGAAGAGGAATGAAATTATATAGTTTAATGACACATGGCCTGCCACAGTAAAAAAAAAATCAGCTCAAGAAAATCAGAAAACTAGTAATTTTTTATATGAGCTTATATTTGTAAAGACTTATTAAGGGCCCTCAAATTCTAAGATAATGTTTTTTCCCATGTGCATGTGTTCCATTAAAATTCTCAGGTGTACGACTGTGCTTGTGAGTCAGACCATCTGTAGTCACAGACATGGAAAATAAAGGACTTAAACATCAATAATTATTAAATAAATAATAATGTTTTTCTATGAGTCTGGTATATAGTTGAGCAACAAATGACTGTGAGATAGAATTTGCCCACTTTAAATATTCAATTCAGTTAAAAAAATTTTGGAATTTTATTTATTTGACAATGTACAAAGTTCTACTTTGGGGTACATTTTAAATATATATATATATATATATATATATATATATATATATATATATATATTTAAATCTGAGTGCTGTTCGGCTTTGTTTTTCTTCTACAAACTTTGGAATAGTTTCCATTTGCTAATACTTGGGACTTTAGGTTTTTGGTCAATATGAAGTTACATTTAAGATAAGAACAATACATTCTAAATACTACATTTAAAATAAGAAAAAAGTATATGAAGCTTAAAAGTCTAGTGCCTGTGTGTGTGCTTGAGTACAATTCATTTCTCCCTAGAGTTTGTCTTAAACTGGTCTCATAATTTAGGAAAAAGCTCCAAAGCAGGCGCACTATAAACAAGGAAAAAAGCTTGGGAAGAAGTAATTTCAGTTTTTTTTTTTTCTTTTCCAGAAACTGTAAAAGAAAATTACTGCCAGTACTTTTAATGTTGTTTACTTAAGTGGAGCTGTGCCAATGTAGATGTTATTTACATCTATAGTGGGTGTAGTCACACTTGAAATTTTCTCACTTATATGTTGTTAAATATCAGTCTTGAATATGAAATAAAATGCAGCCAAATGGAGTGCTGGGAACTGATTTCTCGAGTTACCTTATGCATGCCCTTAGGTTGTGTATGGGCTTCCTTCATTTTTTGAGTATAAAAGAACAGTGAAAAACAAAATAAACACAATTCTATTTTTATTAGCAGTTGCGTTTGCAAAAGCCATGAAATGTATAAACTTCGCTAGCTCTACGAATTGTGTACATTTTAGCAGGTACAAGTTCTTGGCCAATTATTTACCACTGAATAAAAAAAACCTAAGAATCTCTGTTTCAAGAGCAGTAGCGTGCTTCTGTATTTGTTGTTACTGGCTGGCTCTGTTAGATACTGCTAAAGGACAGTAAGTCAGCGTGTAAGTGAGAACGCAACCCCCAGTCAGTCTGGGAAAAATCAGAAGACTTGTTTTTGAAAAATGTCTTTATACAGCATTCATGCTCTTGAAGTTCAAAAACTTCATATATTAACTCAAACATCTAATTTGGCTTATTTCCAATACATATTTAAATTTTAAAGTTGAGGTTTTAATCAAAGCTGTGTAATAAAATATGATACAATTTTCACAAGATAATCATCACTATTTAACAATACTTTTTTTTGTAACTTTTAAAGAAAAAGAATTGATTAGAAAATTTCTTAGTTCAATTATCTCCCAAGCTATGTAATTAGAATTTCTAATTTTTAGAAAGAATAGTCATGTTTTTTTCTCCAGACTTGCTGAATGGGTTTTAGTGAAACAGAATTAGAGTCAGTTAGGAATGAACACTTGACACCAAGAATAATGTGTGAATTCTAGCCACAGACCCAGGAGTCTAAACAGAAACAACAACAACATCAACAAAATCATCATCATCACCATCATCAACAGCAACACACTCACTGTTGACATATTAAAATAGTTTTTTCCCCCAAAACTTGTGAAATGAAGATGTTAGTTTTGAAGCCATTAGCAGGACCACTCTGATTTTTAAATGATGAAGATGGGTGCTTACACCTCTAAATTTTTCCTTAACATTGCTCTTCTGAACAATTTGTCTATTAAATTTCCTTTTCTTTATTGTAAGTGAACCTTAGTTTAGAATGAGAAAAGATACTAAACACCCAAACTAAATCTTTGATTTTAAGAAACAGAGACTTACTCAACTCAAGTAAATTATGTTCTCTTTTAACTTTTATCGTTAGTGCCGTACGTGTGTATGTGTATTTATGTGTTAATATGTGTGTGTTTATGTGTGTGTATATGCCTATGTGCGCACATGTGAAACTCAGGACACCACTGTGCATGGTCAGTTCTGTCCTTCTATCTTAATGTGGGTTCCACGGATCAAAGCCAGGTTTACCAGAATTGTATGGCAAAAGTGCCTTTGCCAGCTGAACCATCTCAGTGTCCCATCAGTGACTGCATTTATTTACTATTAGTGAAGAAAATGAAAACAAAAAACAAAAACAAAAAAACAGCATGGCCCTAACCCTTAACGAAGCAGAAGTCTCCTGTATGGAGTCAGGCAAGAGTGGCAGAAATACTTTAGGGATGCTATATGACAATGTATAATCCGATTCGTGGATTGATACTGTTTCTGTCAATTGTTAATTTGACCACCTGAATTTTTACATTATACACCTCAGAGATCTTTTTTATGTACAGAAATAATATCTTGAAAAAGATTCTTCTTTCAACATAATATTTAGCAAGTTAATTTTAAAATACATGCTTTAAAGTTAAATAAGTGTTTTACTCCACTGAAAATAGAAGAATGGAATTTTAATTTTTGTTATTTAGAACATTCTGTTCTAGCTAGGAAAAAAGTCCATTCATTGGTAAGTTATCATGAAACTACTGACAGTTCAATTTAACTCTAGAGGGATTCCATTCATAGGACAAGTGTCCTCTAGAATTATACTTTTGCTTTTGGCTTCCATTCTAGTAGCTATCTGAATGCAGAGCCATGTTTAAAACAGTGAGGAACCACACAAGGCAACCTGCATGTTTTTACATGATTGTAAATATGTCACAGGCTCAAATTCAAGCACCCCTGCTTGTTAAAACAACTTAGTGAGAAACACCAATTTAATTCTCTTTATGATGACTAGGTAGAGATGAAGACTGTGTGAGGCAGACATGACCAAGATCCACTGGCATGTGTGTGTGAGAGACTGTCGGAGATTAAGTAAATCATAGCTTAAAATTACCAGATGAAAAAAATTATGCCAGACTTTGCGGGGAAAATGACTTTTTGTTGCAAAGTGGCAAGAATTGATTTGCTCATTCACTGTTATTAGATTCTTGGTAGATACTTTAGCCTTCGAAATAGATGGCTATAGTTGGTCACTTCTGGTACAAACAAACTGGCCTAGTACAATTTGGGAAGGACTTAGATCAAATTTTACATGTGCAAACCTTTTTTTTTTTTTTTTTTTTTTAAATTTTTGCAATCAGAATGAAAACAGTCATGTGGCCCTTGGGTCAGCTTGATGGCATCTTTGTTAGGCTTTGGAAGCTCTCAGAGAGTACCTAGCATGAGCAGCTCTTGAGATCTGTGCAGCTGTGTTTACCCTGAATTTCAGTACTGTTGTGGTTAGATAACAAAATTGCTGTGGCTTGGCCACCGAGATGGAAAATCATGCACAGGGCCTGTGATGGTTGTTGTTAATTGTCAAAGATCTAAATTTGCCTGCAATATGGGCCACTGAGCATGGCTGTGAAGGATTATCCTGATTGCGCTGAGAGGGGAGGACCCACCCACTGTGGGTGGTGTCATTCTCTAGCTGGGATCCTGGACGATGTAAGTGGAACAGAAGCTGAGCAGCAATACACATTCTTTGCTTCCTGCTTCCAGGCTGGTTCTCAGCTGCTTCAAGTTTCTGTCTTGACACCCAAGGCACAAGAGACTGTACTTTTATGCTGTGAGCCAGGAAAAATTCCCCTTTCCTTTAAGTTGCGTTCATCGGTTTATTTTTGTCATAGCTGCAGGTAAGTAACTAAGACAGAGCCAATGCTACTAATTCGCTAACACTTCTTTTTCCACTCCTCTGCAGGAACTGGAGTGCTCATATTCTATTTGGAGCTGGTCAACACATTTTGAGTACCATTCATTTGACCCACCATGCAGGCATCTTACAATCGTTATTCGAATGAACAAGACCTTTGTTAGCATAAGACAAAAATAGATGACATTTCTAGGAGCTTGGGACTGATGTTTTAGATTTTTCACATTCAGCAGCCCCACCATGCATTAATGTTCCTAATTAATGCACTTCAAGTGTTAAACAGTATTTCTCTTATCCTTTGCTCAGAGATAAAACTGTTGAATCTATGTATCTCATTTCCCATGCTAGAATATGTTAAGCAAATTACATATGTCTTATGATAAGTATAAACATTTATCTCTACACATCCTTCAGGTGCTTCATTCTTATTCGTGGCAAAGAAAATCGAGGCCTAAAGTTACTCTAGTCTGTTTGATTTTACTCTTACAATTTTAACTCATGCCTAAATCTTGATGCTATTCCAGGCTGATACATACTATTGTGATACCCCTTTACTTTTTTTTTGCAATGTAAAACAGTGTTTACAAAACTAATTTAGAGTTTGCTAAGTCTTAGATTGTATATATGGAGGATAGAGGGAGCAGAGAAAGTCACTGAGGTGAATTGTCTTTCAGAGTAACAGGTTTATTAACACTGCAGGATATACTGGGGCATCTCTGCCCGAAAAGCAGAGAATCTATCTTAAAAGTTTTCCAAGGGGAAGGAAAGGAGCCTTTCCTTTCTATGAGGCAGCAAGCTTGGCTAATCTGGGACCTATGCTATGCCTGTAGTCAGGTTTCATGTGCTTGATGGGGAGATGGAGAGGCATTCAGCTCTTTGAGAGATCAATGGGTGGCGCTCAGCTTTCCTAGCAGCATCTGGAGGCAGAACCTGAGAGTGTGAATGTGGTTATGAGGACTTGGGAGCAGCACCTGAATCGTCTTGGAATTTTAAAACTTTGGTGGAAGATGGAGTGGAGGTTAGTAGATATGGGAGGAAGATAAGAAAGTTTAGAGGGATGAGCATGGCCAGGCAGTATTACACTATGTGTATGGAAGTGTCGAGGAATAAATTGATAAAGTGATAGGTTATACATTTCCATATTCAACTTTTAGACTTGGTGAATATTAAAGGACAGACTATATATATATATTGTGGATTTCATTGCATCTTTCCCAATCCTTCATTTCCAATAAACCTTAGAGCCTGCTTTTTTGTTAGTATCATAATGTGTCAACCTACAAAATTCCTTGTGTTTGGTTTTCTGGTTCCCCCCCCCCCCCCCTTAGGTTCTTGTGCAGGCCAGCATGACCCCGCAACACATCTCATTTGCTCCTAATATCTCTTGTCCCCTTGCAAGCAGATGACTCTTACAAAACCTTTCTCAGAAAAATAACACATCACAACCAACAACCTACAACCTACCTTACAAATTTACCCCTCAAGAGTTCTCTCTAACTGTAAACAGTTGGGAAGATCATCTTTGCATGTCAGTGGCTATCAGGCAATCCTGTGTGGGAGGTGACATACATATGTTGGGGCTCACATATGCCAGGTCTTCAGCATATGTTAAGTCTGGAGATTTGTGTTAGGGAGTCTTCTGTTACTCTCTATTTCCACTAGGGAATTTTTAATAGGAATAGGACTGACCAAATCACCTAGTTCATATTGAGTGAGATAGGTACATTAAGGAGGAACTGATTCGCCTTATCTAAATGGTAAACATGTATAAGTAAAGTTGTATACAAAAATGCCCTTCTTAGCATTATGATAACTGGAGGGCATTTAACATTGTCCTATTTCATTCTACTCCTTCCTAATGTGTCTCTTCTTCATGTTTTCATTGCAGTTCAATCTTTTCTTCACTTCAGTGATGTTTTTCTATTGTTTCTTTTCAAATGTTCTTAAGGTAGGAGCTTATAGATTTGCTGTCTTTTAAAATAAGTCACCAATGCTAAAACTTTCCCTCTCAGAACTTAGTTCTGTCACACAAAGTTTGATATGTTACATTTTCACTACATTACTTGGTTATACGTAGTCTCGTTTTTTTAAGTTTTGGTTTTATTTTTAGTTTAATTCCCTGTTGTTCTAGACTACTGTGACTCCATTATTTTAAATTTGCAGAGCTTTTTTTTTTTAACATTGTAATTTTAGTGTAGTGGATCGTATGGGTGTTTTGTTCATCTGTATGACCGTTTGCCTTTTGTAGGTCTGGTGCTTGTGGAGTCCAGAAAAAGAGTATCAGATTCTTTGAACTGGATTCGCAGATGGTTGTGAGCCACAGTGTAGTGCTGGGAGTTAAACCTTAATCGTCTGGAAGATCAGCCTGTGCTCTAAATCCATGAGCCATCTCTTCACCAATCCTGTCCTCATGAGCTTTCTTTTAAGGCACAGTTTATCCCACTGTATGTTCTGGAGAACAGCTGAACACAGCGCATTTTTGGTGTAGGCAGAGTGTTCTTTCTGAGGACAATGGAGTCTGTAGTTGACAGTATTTTCGAGTTCCTCTGTGATTTAACTGATGCTCTGTTTACCACTTTGATCAGTTGCTGAGGGGGTGCTGAAGTTTCCAGGTGCAGCTATGACTTGGGTTTCCTCCTCTGAGTTATCACAGGGAGGTTTTCAGCTCTGTGGTTTGGTTCGTACATGCCAAGCATCACCATATCTCCTTAGTAAACAGACTCATTTACCATCCTGTTCTTTTTTTCCCTTTGTCCGTATTAGATATTTTGTGCTGCAAATTTACATTAATATATATGTGTATATATATATATATATATATATATATATATATATATATATATATATATATATATGTAATTTTCCACTTTCTTTGATGAATGTTTGTTGTGAGTATCTTTTCCCAGCTTTCTTCTTGGAATTTCCCTGTATTGTTACAGTTGGGGCAAGCCTCCTGGGACACCATAAAGAGAATAGGGAGAGATAATAGATGGGAACCCCTGCCCCTTCACACACACTACCCCGGGATCTTAAGAATACAAGCAGTTTGTTTGTTTGTTTGTTTTCATACACCAAACATCATCCCAGTAGAAGGAGAAAGGACACTTTAGTGCTTAATGGCAGGAATGAAAGTCCAAGATCTTCCTGTGGTTTCCACCTAGGGCTGTGGATGAAGGTTCCAGAGCTACACGCTTCTCTTTCTGATGCAACCCAAGCAAAGTACGTGTGTGCAGAGTATCTGTGAGAACCTTGCAAGGGAAGGTGTGGAACGTATCTACTCATCATTTGCTGTTGTGGCAGAAACACAACTAGTTTTCTGTGATGTGTGACTGCAGTAGCGTGGCTACTGTCTACATGTTTCCAGATTGTTCATCTAGAGCTAACAGGCTTTGGATGAGGATTTTGTTCTGTTTTGAGACAGGGTCTTACTCAGTGGCCAAGATCTGGCCTCAACTTTTCATTAATGCACAACTAAGGGGGAACTTAAATTCAAGGTCTCAGCATCCCCAAGGACTAAGATTATATAAGCATGTGAAACCTGAGCATATTTCAACTGTATCCATTTGGCATTTCTAGATTATGTAAGGGTGTGAAGCCTGAACATATTTCAACTGTACCCATTTGGCATTTCTAGATTATGTAAGTGTGTGGAGCCTGAACATATTTTAGCTATACTCATTTGGCATTTCTAGGTTGCTAGCTTTTGCAGCTTCCGATCTGGAATATATGAGGGTAGGAAAATGTCTGTCTTTTCAGAGTCAGAAGACTCTTAATAAGATTTTGTAGCAAGTGTAAGATTTATATGTCTGGAACTCAATAAATGCTTGTTTAATGCTAATAAAATCTTGTTGAATGGTTTAAAAAGAAACCATAATAATGATATTCTCCGAGTTCAGAAGTCCAGATAGTTTCTCCTGCTATCATCCAATTTTCCTTCAGAGTAACCAGATTTTATAAACATACATATATATGTGATTATTTGATTAAAATATTTTACTATGTTAAAAACTTAATGTAGATTAATGTTAACACTTTATATTTACTCAGCAATGTATTAGTGACAACATAATTCTTTTATTTGAAAGATACATATATCCAACTAATTTATTAATAATAAATAAAAATATAAGTCAAGAAATAAACAAAAAGATTCAATTTAAAAGGTTCTTTTTATTTTTTTTATTATTATTTGACTGTTTTCATGCAAGGATGCAACGTTTTTGAGTCACTGTCATCACAATCATTCTCTGTCATGCCCTTCCTACTCTTCCTGATCCACTTCTCACTAAACCACCCTTCCTATTTGCATGCCTTCTTGTTTATTTAGTGACTTATTTGTCTCGTTTTTATGATTCACTGAGTTTAATGAGGTTTGCTTTCCTGTTCATGGCCGGGGGTTATTGACAGGAGCATCAGCAACTTACTAACGTCACGCTACTTAAGGAAATGGCTCTCCCTGCCTTAACCATCATTAAAGCCAATATCTCCTCAGGAACTTAAAAGTCTCTGTACCATCTTGGGGAGGTCTTTGTGCAGGTAAACGTAGCTGCTATGAGCGCATCAGTACAGCAGCCATGCTGCATTTAGAAGACAGCACTTCATAGCATTTTTTCCCACCTTCCAGCAATTAGGGCCTTTTCGACCCCTTTTTTCATCATGTTCCTTGAACTTTGAAGGGGACCGTACAGACTTGTCACTTAGGGCTGAGAACTCAACTGTCACTTATTCTTGGTACTCATTTATAAGATTTTGTACTAACAGTTGCCAAATGCAGGAAGGGGTTGAAAAATTGGTGGAGAGCAACTTATAGTCTTGGCAACAGCCTAAGTTGTTTGGGGGTTCTAGTGATGTCCCTTTGGACAACGACTCAATTAGATACAACCCATCCACCACACTGGGAAGTTTCATTTGGTGACAAAATTTCCATTTGTGGCTCAATCTGTCCCATTATATATATATTAGGAAGTCTCTGCTCTAACAGGGTTCCACATTAACCTTCAAATAGCTCCTAATTTTAGCTGTTACTCCCCATATTCCCTCCCTTGTCCTCCTCTTTCCCCCTCCCTGCTTGAACCCCCTGTTCATTTCCCTGCCCCTATACATTGATAGATAATCATTTTTCTTTCATGGGGAGATCTGTATGTCTCCTCTAGTCTCCCATTTTGTACCTAACATCTGTGGTTCTGCAGATTGTATAATTTTTATCATTGATTTAACAATGTTCTGTATCTTTATTAAGACAGCCACACCCACTCCAACAGTCTGATACTATACTGGACTATTTACTTTCATTATTATATGAACAATAATGTAAATCATTAACAACATTTACGAAACCCTAAGTAAGTGTTGTATGAAGTTTATACATTTGCAGTTATCGTAAATGACTTTTAAAACAACTATTTGAGATATGATTTTTCTCATATAAAATTAAGAAAACAAAGGTACTGTCTGCATTTAACAGATGAAAAATTCACCTGAGGTCAATAAATGCATAGGTATTTCTTTAGCCATCAGTTTGTGGAAAGCAACCTTGGGCGATTCTAAATGGATATTCTAGATTTGAACCTGGCTATGTAATAGGCATTCTGTCATTCCTTATATTCTCTCTCTCCTTTCCTCCATTCTTTCCCTCTTTCTTCCTTCCTTTGTACTAGGTATTGAACCTAGGTCCTTGTACATACTGAACACATACCCCTATGAAAACCACCCTCACCCCCATGAAAAGACATTCATATATATGTCATATTCCTAGTTAAGCTCAAGAAAAAATGGAGAAAGTCCCTTTCTATTGGTCTCTGCATGTGCCTCTGTCTCTCTGTTTCTCTGTTATTTTCTCAGTGGATATAATTATCAATTCTAAAAGTTCATTCTGTGCTTTTACCCTTAGCAACAGACTTCCTGTGTTTAGTATTTTAAATAAAATACACAACTGTCTTTCCATATGACAATGCAAGATTTTATAGGTGCAGTGTGGTCTAATTTACATAATGGAATATTTAAATACCTTTCTTTCTGCTTTTTGGTTTCACAACTGTCTTCTGCCTTCTAACAACCCTTCTCTTTCTGCAGCACTTTCAGCTAGGGGCAATCTTGCAGTGTTCTGTTGAAGCTGAATTGCAGCCACTTCATGGAGCTTTGGACAATGAGTTGTAAAGGTGTTTGATGTGTGAAATGTTTCCTGCATGCTGCTGAAATGAAAGGAATATTTCCTTTCCCCCTTGTTTGTTTCTTCTGGGTTAAATGTAAATAATATGATGGGAAGTTTGGGGTCATATTAAAACATTTAACATTTAAGATGGCAAAGAGACCATACAGCAAATAAGAAAGAGTTGGTCTTATGAAGCCACCACATAAACTCCTGCTGCTTCTTATCATTGAATTGATAACTAAGAGAGGAAAATGGATTTTCTTATTTTGGGTTAGCAAGATGGCTTAGTCGGTAAAGACATCTGCTACCACCATGATGACTTGAGTTTGATTCTCAGAATCAAAGGAGGAAACCTACTCCCACAAGTTGCCCTCTGCCCTCATAGACCACCATAGCATATTTAAAGTCCATAACACATACACACATAAGCACAAAACAAAATGAATAAACGTGCAAGAAAAAGTTCTTGTTTAAGGAACTGTTATTTTGGATTTGCTTCATCAGCAGAGTGAACATTCTTAGAATGGGTTTGATAATCAGTGCTTCCATTCATTATTTTATATCCCAAAGAATCAGGCGTAGGCATTAGTAAGAAATTGCTTGGCTAAACGCTACATTCAAATCAATTATTTGGCTCATAGTTTTATCAAGAATAACAATGTGTATTGTTACATCCTAAATCACCACACAGATACCACCACTCACATATGCAATTGGCAAGAGTGTTTTATTTCAAGAAAACTTGCATGCAAGAGGAAAACCATTTTACAAAATGGCCACACTAGACAAAGGCACCCAGGCCTTTTTATAGGAAACTGGGAAAATTCTAGCAAGGGTTAGATAATCTAAAACCTCATTAGTAGGTGCCGGGAAATTACAGGGTCTATTCCTGATTGGCTTGCCTCCAGGTGGTCTGTGCGCAGCATTCCTGTGCCATGAATGATTAACTACAGGGTAAAAAAAGGCTGCCCAGCACAGATGCCCCATCCTCAGATAAGATATTTTCCCATCCTCGCAGTTATCTCCAGGCTGTTTCTTGGGTAGGGAATTTTATGGTCCTGTTCCTGGAATTTATGATTGATTTCTGGAACTGGTGACCTATGGCCTAGTCCCGGGGACTGGTGACTTATGGCCTAGTTCCTGGGACTGATGACTTATGGCCTGGTCCTAAAATGGAGACAAATTGGAGTTTATGTCGTCAAAGCTTCTCTAGAAGAAAAACGTAATTATCAGAAAGGAGTGTTCATATCTCACTTTCTACACAGAAAACTATTCTCCCCCACCCCAACCTTGGATACTAACAGCTACATCAAAGATAAAAAGAAAAAGCAAAACCTTAATTGAAGCTAAAGCTCTTTCTATCTGTAATTAATGTTTTCTACTTTTGTTTTTTAATTTACCCACACTAGCTAACACACTCGCACACACATACACGACTTACTGAGAGTAAGCCCCTCAAAGTGCAGGTGACCAACACTGCCCGACAGCAAAAAGAAAAGAAAAGAGACCAAGATCAGAACACAGAATCTCAACCAATCCCTGAGCTTGCCCTATGACCAGGCCACAAAATCACACCAATGCCAGGCCACCCTGGAAAGCTTCCCCTCCCCCCACCAAAGCCTATATAAATCCTGCCTCCTTCTCAGTTCTTTGCTGCTTCTTATCTAAGCAGAGACAGGCATCCTCCTACATCTTTTCCAATAAATATCTTGTGTGAGGTTTGTTGAGCAGTGTGTGATTTTGTATTATTCCATGGCTTCCGAGTGCCAGGATGCCTTTCCCTTCAGAGCTGCAAGGGAAACCTTTTCTCTGAGAGCTTTAACAGTTCCAATGAGTCTATTTAGTGTTGCTCCAATGTACCTGTTTAGGCATGACCGTTTGGCGTGCAATAACATATCAAGGAGCTCTTTCTTGGGGAACACTGAATCTCCCTCTCTCAGCAGCAATTGATTCTCTCTAGGTGTCCATCTAGGGCTTGGGCCTTGTGGAATTTTCCCTATCAACGATGGCATGTTCACCAGTGTTGTTATTATACAGGTCTTGTTTAGGCAACCATAGTGTTGAGATCTGATGGGGGTAACTTGCCTGTCTTGTCTCGAAGACACGCTTAGCAGGTATAACTAGCAGGTATATTAGCTAGTCCTCTGGATCATATAATCTTACTGATTCTTCTTCCTCAATGTTCTCTGAGCCTTAAGTGTAGAGGTTACAGTGTAGAAGTACCAACTGAGGATAGGCACATCACAATCACTTGTTTTCTGTATTTTGAACAAGTGTAGATCTGTCATAGTTTCCATTTGCTGTACAAAGAAGCATGTTTGATGAATTGAGACCTTTAATTATCTATGGATATAATGATAAGTATTTATAATATAGTTAGAAATTATATTGGCTTAGGAAAACAGCAAGAGCACATTCTCTTCTAGAGTCTTTGACCTCTCTAGTCACAGACAGTAAGCTAAGTTTACAGTATCACACATGATTCTTCCAGCTTCGTGGGTCTCATCTCCAACCAGACAGCCATCGGTTACCTCCAAGGTAAAAGTGCCACTATTGTACCATAGGGGATGTCTTGCCAGGCCTGTTACTGTTGTGATTTATCGGCTTTACAACTATGCAAGTGTCTTAGGTATTAGGTTGTGAAGAGACACCGTGACCAAGGTAACTCTTAGAAAAGAAAGCATTTAGTGGCAGCTTGTTTAAAGATTTAGAGGGTTAGCCCATGATCATCATGCAAAGAAGCAAACAGGTGTGGTGCTGGAGCAGGAGCTGGGAGAAAGAGTTAAAGAAAGGAAGGAAGGAAAAGAGGGAAATGGATATAGATAGATAGATAGATAGATAGATAGATAGATAGATAGATAGATAGATAGATAGATAGATAGATAGACAGACAGACAGGTAGATAGATAGATAGATAGATAGATAGATAGATAGATAGATAGATAGATAGATAGATAGATAGAGATAGATAGATAGATTGATTGATAGATAGGGGGCGACTGGGTCTAGTGTGGGCTTTTAACCTCAAAGACCATTCCCAGAGACATACATTCTCCAACACAGCCACACCTAGTGCTTTCTAAGCAGTTCTACTCCCTGGTGACCAAGGACACAAATATAT
This sequence comes from Psammomys obesus, assembly GCF_907164565.1. NCBI lineage: Eukaryota > Metazoa > Chordata > Mammalia > Rodentia > Muridae > Psammomys > Psammomys obesus. The sequence continues at coordinate 23,319,725 of NW_026585797.1, forward strand.
GCACGCACAATCAGATTACTGATGTCTCTTCTTAGGCAGCTTGTATGGTACTTTCTGAAACCATGAGATACAGTTCTAAGGGAGGCGGCTTCCAGATCAGTCCCTGCTCGGTTCCTCCAATCTCTGTACTTACATTGTGTGATTTCTTAATCAACAGGGTCTTACTCTCAAGTTTTAGGAGGCAACCAAGGACGATGGCAAAAGTCTATACCGTTTTTGAAGTCTCTTAGCCTCCCCTGGCCAACCAACAACTTGAAGGGAGGGTTATCATTCTTCCTGCTGCAGTTCGTTAGTCTGCTGAGTAGTTTAACTCTATTAAATGTGTGGGTATGTGTTTATAGTCAGTATATATTACAAAATTTTATGGATTCTTTAATAGGACCAGAGAGCCAGTTGCTATTTAATTTTCTTTATATAAACTTCTGGCTTTTATCTTAAAATTATTTTATTGTGTTTTTATGAATATGGGTGGTTTGCCTGCATGTTTGTCTGTGCCTCACCTGTGTGCTCTGGTGTTTACAAAAGCCAGAAGGTGTCAGATTCTCTGAAACCGAAGTTATAGATTTTTGTGAGCCACCATGTGGGTTCCTGGAATTAAACCCGAGTCTTCTGTAAGAGTAGTCATTGCTCTTAATCATTGCACCATCTCTTCAACCCCCAAATTTCTTTCCATAAAGAACAATAAAAATGTGTACACGCATGGATTGGCATATGTTTTAAGTGAGATTATGAAGTCATCTGCTTTCCTATGGCATTTTCAAACTCGGTTAGTGTTGCTTCTCTCTCCTTCCTCCTCCTGCTTCTGCATCAGCTGCCCTCCCCACCCACATATTAATGTTTCCCTTTGTTTTCTACTTTGATTTTTCTTGTATCTTTGTGTGTCTTTCATTTTTAGCTTCCAACAATGTGAGATTTTTACAAAGAAAATAGATCCTTTGTTCTTGTTGTTGTCTATCATCTATCTATCTATCTATCTATCTATCTATCTATCTATCTATCTATCTATCTATCTATCTAGCATCTATCTATTGTATCTGATTTTGTATTTTGAATTAGGAGGTATTAGGTCTTCCTTGATAGAAAGAACATTAATAAGAGTAAATGTTGATACTTCCTACATATTCTACCTATCAGCTCAATTTGATAAGAAGTTTTCCTCATTGTTTAAAAATTTTTGATATAATACGTAGAGAGGTTTTTTTAATGAAAGTACAATTTAACATTTAATGTATAATTTAAATTTTTGATGTATGTTTTTCAGCTGGTTGTTGTGGCTCAGGGCTTTAATCCTAATTACTTTAATGCTGTGACAAAAAAGTTTAAAAAGAGTTAGCACTCTTCAAAGATATAGAAATTCTGTTTGTTGTTTTGATCTGATGAGAAAAATGCTTACAAGAAAAAAATTAGATTTTCAAAATTAAAATTAAATTATTAAGTAATGATGCCAACTCATTTATTCTAGATTTAATCACTGCAAAATTTCATGAAATGAAACTATAAAAACATAAGTCGGTAATGAACATTGGACTTTATAAACTGACATAATATATAGATATGTTGTGTGTGTGTGTGTGTGTGTGTGTGTGTGTGTGTGTTGCTTTGTCTGTGTCTTAAGCAAGTTCCTGCTCTCTATTTTAGTTGTTTTTGTCTCAGTCTTGTGACTGTCTTTCCTCAGCGACCTCTGTACTGGAATTACAGGTGTGTGTCTCCACACTCGGCTAAATGTTGGTTGACTTGAGAGCATGTTAGACTCTTAATCATCTCTTCTTTGTGTTAAGACAAAACAAACAAAAAACTTCAGAGAACCAGAATATAAAAGACGGTAAATCAAAATTTAAAAAGAAGAAAAAAAGACTAATAAAACTTACAGTACCTGCCAGGCTTTTCGAAGCTGCACGTGTCCAAAAATAGGCAGCATTGTGGCGGCTGCTTGTCATCGCCTTTCTGTGAGCATGCTGTGAATGACAAACCCAAAAGTTCCATAACTAATATTTGAATCAATGAAGCACTATTTTTCATAAATTTAAAAATATCACTCTAACATACACATAAAATGAGTGCATGGGAAATTTTATCTCTGTAGGTGAGAGAGCAAGTGAGATGTTAAAACCAGCTTAGCACTGAGGTTGGAACACGTCCTATACTCAGCACTGAGCCTCAAGCTCTCCCAGAGCAGAATCTTTTGTTCTCTTCTCAACTGACCAGCAGAAGATAACTTCTTTCTTTCTCATGACCTAGGTTTTACCTTTCACGGTAGGAAATGCCTTGTAATGCAAAAGCTTTGATCTCCAAAACATGTTATGTTTTCTGATGTGACACAAAGAACTGATTTTGAAACTAAAAATTGGCACGTTGTATTTGGTTTTCTTTCTCTTTGCTATTGAGAAATTGTTTTCCAATTTCCCTTTCAGCATTGTAAGAAATCCCTTTATGTCCACACTTCATCCATCTTGGGCTAAAATATACCATATAATAATCATCCTGTTTTTATTCTTAGAGTCACACAAGAAGATTTCATTAATGGCAAAAAAAAAAAAATCTTTTTTCTTTCAATAAAAATTATTTTTTCAAGATTACTATTTTCAAACATTCAAAAATTTTGAGTCATATAACCAAAGAATGACAAAAGCTTCTGTCACCTTTCCTGAGTGAATGATCCTCATGTTTTGGCCCTAACAGTGGAATGTATGTAGAGAAGTGGTTCTCAACCTTCCTAATGCTAGCCTTTAATGCAGTTCCTCGTGTTGTGGTGACCCCCCCCCCCAGCCACAGAATTATTTTGCTAATAGTTTATAACTGTAACTTTGCTACTATTGTGAATCATAAAGTAAATATCCGATATGCAGGATATCTGATATGAAAGAGTCATTCCATCTCCCAAAAGCCTCATGACCCACAGACTGAAGAGGAAGAAGTTGGCTATCCATGAGATTCTGTTTACCTCATGGCTTTCAGTTATTTTAAAGTTGGTTTTTTTTTTTTTTCTATAAGAATTTCTTTTGCTACTTGTTGGTGTATTAGTTACCTTTACCACTGCCTATTAAGAAGTAGTTTTTGAGAGGAAAGCTTTATTTTGAGGGTAATCCACGGGAAGGTGCGGCAACCGTGATGAGTGCAGGGGTGTCCAGCTAGCTTTCTCGCTAAAAAAACAAATTCATCTGGGACCAACCTCACTCAATGCATTCAGTCAGGGGTACATTCAGGGATAATCTTCCCTTCTCAAGTATGTTTTGTAGACAATTCCAGATCTGCCGAGATGACAATGAAGGATAACCATCCCAAGCTGGCAGCACCAGTTATGGCTGGCTTTAAATGGCTGGCTATTCTTAATATTTCTTTTGAATTTTCTTTCTAAGTACTTAAGCAGACATATTTCTCAAAGGCAGAATACCACCTTACAACTTCAAAACAGTCCTCACATTCATAAAAGGTGTGGTTCCAGTAGTTACAAAATGAACCTCCTACATTGTGTCATTCAGAGCCGCCAAACCTCTGAACAATCTCCAATGGGTTCAACAACTTCCGTTTTTGGAATAGACAATGGGTGACAGCCTTCTTTAAACGTTTCAAAGTCTTTACACAGAAGCGTTAAAATTGTTGTTTTCTATATTGCCACAAGGGCTAAAAGATTTGCTGTCTCTGTCTTATATAAACAGAAATAACTCTTTTTTTCATAAATGAATCTTAATAAAATAAAAGCTATTTCAGCAGTGAGAATTACTTTAAAATAAAACAAGTCATCCTTAATTAATATCTGTTTCAATCCCTAAAAAAATGGAATTTCTTCAGTGAACATGTTCAGAGATAGGTTGAACAGCCCTACTCAGTAGAGGAAATCATAGTAGTACATTTTTAACATGAAATTGTATTTGGGTTCCAGGCTCACACTGAGATGTAAAGATTTGACAGATTTTTAGATTTAATTTCATTCTATAGCTACCTTTAAGCTATATAAATCTGTGACAAATATCAAGGTAGGGTTTTGTGCCTTAGTGTAGACAGATGCCCTAGAATAAATGAAGTATTGGTGAATATACTCTTTTGCTTTATTTCTTTTGATAGAGTTTTCTAGCAAATTAGCTCAAGGATTAATATCTTTAGAAGTAAATAATATTCAAAGGGGGTTAAAGGAAACAAGCTAAGCCAGAGAGCAAGACTGTGTAAAGATAAATTATCATTGGTAAGCCATTTTTAAATCATGGAGGGTCACCAGGCTCTCAGTGTAAAAGATGATTATTAGGTCATGTCTGAGTCCATTGGGAATGAGTCATGGTTGAATCATGATAGCAGGACCAACTGGTAGAATATTCTACAGATATGTGTCATCTCGCTCACGGAGAATACTGGCTAAACTATTCAGCTAAAACTCAAAATTCATCTAGGGATTTAAGCTGCTCATAGCTGTGTAGATACAGAAACTCATAACATCCCAGGTCGGATGTGTCCAAGCAACTGTCCAATTCAAATCAGAAGAGAGCAATGTAGGAATAAGAATCTTACTGTGATAACTTGCAGTTAGAACTATCAGTGTCAAGTTGATTGAAATGTGTATAGTCAGAACACTCAGGTTGCTGGTTCTACCAACAGAGTCAAGGAGTCGAGTTAACAGCAACAGTAAACTCTCTGTGTATGTGACTTCTTTTTACCCTTGAACTACTTGAGACTATCTATGTATCCTGGTTTGCTATGGCCCTGTGATCATGTGAACTACTTAATACTCATGAAACACTTCTATATGGTGAAGACCCTGTTTATTTTATTATTCTAGTGTACCCTGTGCTGATATTTTGATAAATTACACTTAAAGTGAATGAAAAAAATTGAGGAAGAATACACACAAAAATGCTAATTTCTATTACTTAGTTCAATGAACTTGGGCTTTGAAATACCTGCAAATTTTTTTTAAACTTTACTCTTGACTTCTAGTTTATACTTTACAAGTATCGTAACTAATTAAGTGTTTTACTAATGCTAATAACTTTAGGAAAATCTAAAACATGTAAAGCTTTACTTTTATGTGTGCATTTTACAGTACATTTGAGGCCCTAGATAATCAACACAACCAGTACATTCATATTCATTAAGTGGAATTAGAGAAGTTTTATGACTTTAGGTCCATAGTAGCTTTACTTAACATCTAGGCTACAAAACATAGGCAGGCTTTTAAGAGTAAAAACATGTATTTAAAAAAAAACCTTACTAAAAAACAAACAAACAAAAAACAAATAATGACCCAACTCCTAAGAAGCTTTGTTGTTATTTGTGATGACATTTTGTTGCTTCAAATTTGGTAAGTTGTAGGGATAATTGATCAATATCAGAAGATGAAGAACTATGGATCTGTCTCATTATTATAGACTAGAAAAGGCTTTGGGGCTACATAAAAGAAATAGTCATTCCACACAGACACACCTCTCATTTTTTTTTTTTTTGTTCTGGCAATTATTGACACAAAAATCTTAATGATTACTTCAGTAATAATGATCATGTACAGAACCTTATAGTACAATATCAGAAATTATGTTAAATGAATAGACTGTCATTTGAGAATCAGAATTATTCCTCCTCCATGAGTAAAACTCTTATGGTTGAACTTGGGTCACTTAGTGTAGTTGGAAAATTCAGCTTTCTCTCTTTTTTTTTTTAAGTTGAAAATAATTTTTTTCTCATAAAATATATCCCAACAGTATCCCCTTCCTCTACTCCTCGCAGGGTTGCCCCCTCCAATCTCCCAGATCCACTACTTCTCCACTACTCTTCAGAAAAGAGCAGGCCTCCAAGAGGCAATACCCAAATAGTAGAAAACAAGGTACTATAGACAAGGTAAGAAGTCCTCATATGGAGGCTGGGCAGGGCAACCTGAGGAGTCCCAAGACCAGGTGAAAGGGTCAGAGACATATATTGTAACATCTATTATCCTCTTTTCTTTCTTTCCTTCTTTCTTTCTTTCTTTCTTTCTTTCTTTCTTTCTTTCTTTCTTTCTCTCTCTCTCTCTCTCTCTCTCTCTCTCTCTCTCCTTCTTTCCTTCCCCCACCTTTCTTTTTTCTTTCCTTCTTTTTTTTTTTTTTGTAAAGCTGTTTTTTTCCAATCCAAAAGGGCTTTCATTTGTTCAGATTTTATTTTAATTTCTTTGAAATGTGATCTGAAGTATGTAGCCTTGACTAACCTGGAACTTGCTATGTAGAACAGGCTGAACTCCAACTCAGAAATATGCCTGCCTAAGCCTCCTGAGTGCTGAGAGTAAAGGTGTGTTCCACCACACCTGGTCCCAGATTTATTATTATTGTTATTATTATCATCATCATCATTATTTACAGTTTATTCACTATGTATCCAGGCTGTAGCCCCCTTCCTCATCTCCTTCCAGTCCCATTCTTCCTCCCTCTACCTCTACCCTATTTCCCTCCTCAGTCCACTGATAGGGAAGCCCTCTTCCTCTACTGTCTGACTCTAACCTATCAGATCTCATCAGGACTGACTACATCCTCTTTCTCTGTGGCCTAGTAAGGTGATCAAAGAGCAGGCAACTGAGTTCATGTCAGCGACAGCCCCTGTTCCCCTTACTAGGAAACCTCCACAGAGACTGAGCTGTCCATGGGCTACATCTGAGCAGGGGGTCTAGGTCCTCTCCAAGCATAGTCGTTGATTGATTTATCAGTCTCTGCAGGCCACCCTGAGCCCAGAATTTTAGGCTCTATTGGTCTCCTTGTGGAGCGCCTGTCTCCTACTGGTCTTTCTATTTTTTCCATCTTCCATAAGATTCCCTGCACTCTGCACAAAGTTTGGCTATGAGTCTCAGCTTCTGCTTCCTCAGCAGAGTACCAAATTCAGATTTTTAAAGCCTTACCTACATGTACTGCAATGCCTCGCACACTCTCATCTCTAGGTTTGACTTTATGGATAATATTTTGACTTCTAATTAATAAGGAGAACACCATGTTCTTCAAGGCTGTAAAGATCATTCTCTCATTCTTTTGAGTGCAGCCGTCATACTTTCCTACTCTTTTGACTGATATGTTAGAGTGAGAAAAGCATGAACTTGAAAGACCAGTTCTTATTAACAACCAGGGTCTTATTCTACTGCTAATTAAGCAACAGGCTTACTCAACACTGCATTTGAACAGCATGTTCATCTATTTGTAGGTATGTTCTTCAGATGGTGGAAAAGAATTTGTCTTGGTCTTGTAGTGGATGAGAACATATCTTTATAGAAGCCTGAACATGCAAATGTCTATTTCTATCATAGTTCTCTTTAATCTCCATTCATGTGGTGAACTATATAGAAAAACCGAACAGTTCTCTCTAATGGTATCTTTAATGTCTATCAACCACAATGTTTAGGGATGTGATTCCAATATAACAATTTCACTCTTAGAGGCTTTCTTTATGAAGATGCTGCTTCCTAGTAATGTATAGTATACTTGAGGAGAGAATCATCAACATATTTACAAGGAGCAAAGATATAGTTCCATAGGCAATTGGTATAGTTCTTTATACAGTGTCATATACTGGCAAACATATTTTTTAAGTAAGAATTCTTAACTCCCAGTCTACCACAAATCTTTGCATGAGATCCACTGTAAAGTCCACCACATACAGATGCCAAGTATAAAGGAATGTAACAGTTAAGGCTAGTGGTACATTCCTGTAATCCCAGCGACTTAAGAGGTTGAGGATGCTAGTTTTAAACCAGTTTGGGTAACTTTGTGAGCCCCTGTGTCAAAACAAAAAGTGAGAAGGAGGATGGTTATGTTGCCCAGTTGTGGAATGATGGCCCAGCATAGGCTCAATACCTTCACCTAACATAGAAAACTATAAGTAGAAATCACATCAAAGAAGCCCCTACATTCCTTAGAGTATTCAGAGGGCAGCCAGACAATCTGGCACATGATTGTCTCTTCGATAGTAAATACACCAATAGAAAGTAGAAAAACTCACACCAACCCTTGTGGAGGACATGCTGATATAGAAAGACACTGATATAGTCTCAATAATTTATTACAGTAAAGGTTAGTAATAAAAAACCCTCATTAGGGATCTGTGTGGGACAAAGCTGTACAAAGCTGTGGGGGTGCACAGATGTAGCCCATGGCAGGTCAGTGTCCAAGTGGGTTACCTAGTAATGGGAAGAGGGACTGCCTCTGACATAATCTGATTGGCTTGCTCTTTGATCACCTCTCCCTGAGGGGGGAGCAGCCCTACCAGGCCACAGAAGAGGACAATGCAACCACTTTTGACGAGAACTGATAGACTAAGATCAGAAAGGAGGAGAGAACCTCCCCTATCAGTGGACTTGGGGAGGGGCATGCATGCAGAAATGGGAGGGAGGGTGGGATCGAGAGGGGAAGAGGGAGGGGCTTATGGGGGATACAAAATGAATAAAGTGTAATTAATAAAAAATAAAAAAAGTTAAAAAGAAAAGCAGAAAAAAAAACAAAGCTGTGGGGGATGGGAGGATTTGTACATTTAATTAACATGTTTTTTAGGAAACCATCATAAATCCCCAAATGTGCATTATGTCAATAATAAAAAGATATCTTCCAGCTCTGATGGTAATTCCCAAAGTTCTATCAGAGTATGTACAAAAGTGGTACTAGAGCACTCAAGGAAAGGAACATTTCTTTAGGTTGGATAGAAGAAGGCTTTGAGAATGATTGTTAGTTGCATCTTTAGGGTTGGTTGAACTCAGACAGGCCAGTGAAGAGGTAAAGGAATGATGGACACCGTATGAGTTGCAGCACGATGTGTTTCAGCACAGACAAGGAAACCTCCAAACAATCGGGCTTTCTCTTTCTGACTATCACACATTTTTAACTTTGAGGAGAAATGGAAGGAAAAAACAAAGTCTATTGAATAAATTGTTTCGGCTGTTCCTATATGATCACAGCATTGCTTTATGGATTGTCAAGCCAGGGATGAACTCATAAAAGGATATTAATGTGTCGTTTTTATTGAGCAAAGTAGCACTACAGAAAAGGTGATTTCAAAGGCACATGGCGCTTTCATTACAGCCTTCAGGGCCAATGTTTGATCACTGAAAACAGGCTGCTTTGTTCCAGTTTGCTCTGATGTTTGGCATTATCCTGAATACATATGCTCCGACTTGGAAAGAATCAGTCTGTAAAGATTTAATAGATTCGAGACTTGCATATTCAAAATACATATCTCCTGATTAAAATGGGATGAAAACTACTGAATATGTATGCCTACACATAAGCAAACATACTTCAGACACACACCTCAGCAAAAGCTTAAATGCAATCACACATACATGTTTATTTTCGGAATATGGGAGTTGCCTATTTTTAAAATTCATCATTAAATTAAAACGAGGAAGAAGCATATTTTAAGAGGTATTATATTGGTAAGAACAAAATATGGGTAATAGGCCTGTTTTAGCGATCTACAAGTGGCTGTATGCCCTTGTTACCTGTCACTGATATAACTTCTTAGTTTTGGCAATCCCTGAGCCATCTTTTAAGTACAGCAACCGTGAGGATATGGTTCAGTGGTAGAGTGTTTGCCTCCCATGCACAAAGCCTTTGTTTGGGTCTCCAGCACCATGTAAACTGGGTGTGTGGCACGATGTAATCCAGGCATCTGGGAAGCTTGACATAGGAAAATCCAAAGTCTATAGTCTTCTTCAGCAGAAGCATGAGTTGAAGACAAGCCTGGGCTACCAAAGACATCCATAGATTTTCTAAGCAGAGAGAGAAAGACAGAGAGAGAGAGAGAGACAGAGACATAGAGAGACAGAGGCAGAAGGACAGTGACAGAGAGACAGACAGAGTTAGAGACAGAGAGATGGAGACACAGACACAGACACACACAGAGAGAAACAGAAAGAGAAATAGAGACAGAGAGAAGGGAGAAACAACATACACAGAGAGAGAGAGAGACAGAGATACAGAGACACAGAGATGAAACAGAGAGACAGAAACAGAGAGAAAGACAGAGACAGAGAGACAGATAGACAGACTGACAGAATACAATAGCGAGTTTCTTGTTTTGTTAGAAACAAAATGGTGGTCACATGTTAAAGGAAAATTTTCTGCATGTTAGCATTTACATAATGTTATTATCCTAATATTAATAAAAGAAGTGAATTTCCTTTGTAATTTCAAGGAGAGAAATAAATGTTTAGGGAGATATTAGAAACTTTTCATGGAGTGGCTAAAACTCATAATTTTACTGTCATAGATTTCTTTGTCTTCTCTCCCCTTCAAACTGATACATAATCTCACACAAATTTTTCTTTTGAAATTTTTGGTCCTTTTGAACCTTTCAAAGAACATGGCATTCCATGCCGTCAGTTGGCTATAAATCATATTGAAGAATAGACACACATTGTAAGTGAAATTAAGCTCAACACTTTCAGTTAAATGGTGTTCAGTTAAATTGTGTCTTATTTCACATGATAAAGAAAAAAAAATCTCTTCTTAGCACTTACATATTTCAAATCCTTTTCCTGTTTCCCACCTCAGTGTTAGCCAAGAAGGGTAGCATGCTCTCTAATTTTTTTTACAACAGTATCAAAGTAGAGGCCATTTTGGTCTGTATTTGCAGCCCAGACCAATGCTTTACAAATCTTAATGTACTTATTAATCATCTGGGGATCTTGTTAAAAATGTGGGTTCTGATTCAGCAAGTCTGACCGAGGTTCTAACAAGCTCCCGGGTGACACGGTAGACCAGAGTTTGGGTAGTTAATGTCTAGAGTACAAATGACCTCATATTGAATTGGTATTTGTTCCCAGAACCTGATAGCTAGAAATGTAGATTCCCTGACTTTAAAGTTACTTCATAATATTGTTTTTGTTCAGTGTAAATTTTGTCTAAATTATAAAAATTATACAACTTTTATAAATTTGTATAAAAGTTGTATAATTTTGACTCCTTCCATCTATTCCTTCTGAAAAAGAAAACCAAAACACTTCCCCTCTCTTACTTTATAGTTTAAACATAAGAAACTACTTAAAGTTTCTAGAATGTGTCAGGCTTCTTTCACATCTTAGGACCTTTCTAATGCTGCTTCCTCTGCCCATCTTTGCATCACGTGACCTTTCTTCTAAATCCTGCATCAACATCAGCTATTGTCTCTCCCAGGATTCCTTCTTCTTATCTTTTCCCCATAGAAATGAGTTGCCTCTGAGACTTCACAACACTCTGCATTTCTTACATTATCACATCTTCCTGGTCTTTTTCAGTGTTCTGCCTACCTGTCTACTCTTTGCAGGCCCAGGCTCTTGGGGTGGGGGGGAAACTATATATTTTATTCCTGGTACCTACTGACAGTCATGAGGCCTAACATATTAGGTTTCCTGACTGAGTGGACGGGGGTATGGATATGTTGTAATCACACAAATACATAATGTAATGTAGTTTTTCCCAGTGAACCTTAAACTTGAATTGGGAATAATAAAAACTAAAGTCATAAAAAGGTAAATACAGGATGACATAATGGTAATGGTATGCAATGTTAGTATGCATTTATCATAGCAAATAACTGTTCTGAATTCACTTGCAAAAAAATGTTGTCACAGGTTTTTTTTTTTAATTATTTACTTTATACCTCAGTTAATCCACAAAGGACTTGAGACTTGTAACTCCATGTGTTCAGGTTAATGAAGGTACAAGAATATATGTGGTTAGGAGAATAAGCTATGGCTCAGATCCTAAAAGCTTGAAGACCAGACATGCTAATCGTCCGGACTGACATTCTCTGCCCAGGATGGTTGTGTTCACACACTGAGCTTCCATTTCCACTCCTCCCCTCCGCCTGGGCTCTTAGCATCTCCCCTGTCCTGTGGCTCTTTTGTTAATATTAGGATAAGAGCATCATGCAAATGCTAACACCAAAAATTTCTCTTTAACATGTGACTGCCATTTTGTTTGTAACCATTATTAGTTATTATGCCTTTGGCATGACATTCTCCTGGGTGGCAGGAGGGTTTTATTGCTTTAATTTGCAATTTGCTGATGACATACAATATTGAGCATACATCTATGTAGTTAATATGTTTAACAGTGTGTGTGCGTTCATGCCTCAGCACACACGTGGAGGCCAGAGCTTGACATCCTGTGTCTTCCTCAATTGCCCTCCAGCCTCTGCTACCAGAATGCTGGACCGTCACACCTGGCTTTCCACTTTTTTTTTTTTTTTTTTTTTAAGCCGGTTTCTTACTGAATCTCGAGCCTGACATTTCTGCTAGACTGCCTGGCCAGAAAGGCTGTGGAATCCTCCTGCCTCTCCCTTCCCAGCCATGTGAAGTTTCAGGTGCTCACTGCTGCATTTAGGCTGCATGTGGGAGCCGGGGATCCGAACTCTAGTGAGCAGAGTGTGCCTGTTCACTGAGCTGTGTCCCCTGCCGCGGGGATTTGCAATCTTAACTGTCAATCTGATTGGACTCAGACACACCTAGGAAATTCATCAAACACACCTTTGTCTCCAGAAAGGAGTCACTGAAGAGTAAAGATCCACCCTCAGTGTGTGAGGCAGTGCCACTATGAGCTTCGGCACAGTCACTATGAGCCGTGGCACAGCCACTATGAGCTGTGGCACAATCACTATGAGCTGTGCATCTGCATGGAGCATCATAGGTTCTCCAATCCCGGCTTCTGTGGTACGGGCCACTTTGCCCTACCAAGACGGAAGAAAACCTTTGTAACCATAGACCTTCCTTCCCTTGTTTGAGCAGGAATTTTCTCATAGGCAGAAAAAGTATAACGATGCATTTGTTTGACATCTGTATGTCCTCTTTAGTAAAGGTTGAGACCTTTTGTTCATTTGTAAGTTGAGTTATGTAAGTTTTAATTGTTGTTTTGTCTCTTGATTCTGGTCTCATGTAGCCCGGGCTGACTTTGGATTTGCTGTGTAGCTGAGGTTGGCTTTGCCCTCCTGTTCCTCCAGCCTCCCTCACCGGGCTGCTAGGACAACAGGTAAAGGCACTGTGCCTTGTTGCCTGTTCTTTCTTGCTGCTGTGTTTTCCAGAGTTTTGTGTATGTTGGAGCAGCAATCCTTTGCCTGCTGTGTTTTGCAACGGTTCCTTCACACTCTGCAACTCTTCAATTTTCTTTTTAAAAATTGCACTTATTCACGTGTGTGTCCATAACATGTGTGGAGGTCAGAGGACAAGTGTGAAAGTTGGTTCTCTCTCTCCACTGTGTGGGTTCCTGGGGTAGAACTCAGGTCGTCAGACTTGGCAGCCTATGCCTTTACTCACTGAGCCACCTCTCCGGCACTCTTTTTCTTCTCTTAATTCCTGATTTTCATATTGTCCCACCTCATCCAAAATCGATGAGCTTTGTGTTAGGCCCATCTAGCCAGTTTTTGATCACCCTGGGCTTCAGCACGTACTCTGGAAATGGACATATGGCTCAAATCCTGCCAGTGAGAATAAATTATGGTAGTTTGATCTCAGCATTCAGGGCAGAGGTGCCTTCAGTTAGGTTGCTACAGTGGTAGAATGAAAGCCTGAATTTGGAGGTCAGACAGATCTTTTCTTGAAGATTTATTGTTTAAATGAAAGATTTATTAGTTATTAGTTATTATAAAGTCATTATTCACTATTATCTCTCTGTTTCTGCCTCTGTCTCTTTCTGTGTGTGTGCATGTGTCTCTCTTTTTCTGTTTCTCTCAGTCTGTCTGTCTGATGAACATCTATTTTCATAGGTTGCTTGTTGTTGAATATTAATATTTATTATTGATTTAACTTTTAGTTAAATAGTGGTTATCCCTAAACCAGCTGTATACTCAAATCACCACACAGAGACCAGAATTTACTTAATTAACCTAGAGCACAATGCTGGGCAATAATTACTCCATCCTAAACCTCCAAGCCCACATAGTTTCCCCCATTCAGATTTCCAACATTATACTTGCAGTTAGTCATATCTTAGGTTCAGTTCATCTCTCCTCATGGTTCCAGGTCCTCTCCTGCCAATCTCTCCTCTCTGACCCTCCCACTCGCTTCCTTTCTCCTCCCCTCCGGACCAGGATATCCCACCTTATTATCTCCGTTGCTCAGCATTGGCTGGTTGTTTTATTGACAATACAGAGAACAAATGGTGGCATGTTTACACAAATTTGAGACAGGTGATGCTTAGAATAAACATCGCAATGCAATATCCAGATTGAAAACAGATAGTGGAGTAGAGAAATCAGCATTTGAGTGAACAAGGGTAAAGTGTATACATTCTACAAGAACATTATACCAACAGCTGCTTAAGGGTGGATGTGCCTCTATGTCAATTATCCCTATGTACGCCAAGTCCCTTCTGATTTCTTTGATTGTGTCATGGAAATGTTACCTCTTGAGACACTGATATAAGCAGAGGGGGTGAAATTACATCTTTAGAAATGTTAATGAAAACAATGAATGCTATAGTATCTTGCCATATGTCAGCCCAGAGTCAGTGAGGGCACTAAAGAAAAAAAGGGAAATAGATAATTTATTTTATAAGTGAGAAAAACTAAGAAAGCAGACAAAGCTAGCATTTGGTCCTAATAGGCTTACATTTAATGCGGTCAAGAAGCCTTGAGACATTGTGAAGAGAGGGACGAATTAATATCATATTTGATTCCTTGCAGTTGTGTAATGTTCCTTACACCAGTTATAAGTTGCTGTTCATTTGTGATGCCATTGTATTCCAGAAAAGGTGCCTTGAATTTTTCTCTTCTGACTAGGGCTGACTGTTCAGGACTATGGTGTCTTATTTTTCCTGGTGCTCATAGTTTGAGTGTTTCTTTGTCTACTCTTTATATCGGGAGACACAGAAAGAAAATAAATGAAAAAAAAATTAATAGTATCTATCATGAAAGGTGTATCAAGAAGGAGGTTGAAACTCTAAACCAAAGTGAAGCTTCTCTATTTTGCTGGGTTGGTCTGCCACCTATTGCCATAAAGGGATTGGGTGTTGTCTCCAGCTTGTCAAAAGCCAACAGATGAAAACAGGCAAGAAGACTTAAATTCATGATGATGAAGAGAATCAACTCTGAAAACTAAATAGGGAGCTGTTAATTATGAAGTCCTGGTATACAGACTTCTCTGTCTTTGGGTCTTGAATTTCATCATAGCCTTGTTTGCAGTCCTTACTAAAATTGCTGTTGACTCACAGGGGGCTAATTCTATGACCTGGCAAACATGAACCATAAATCCTAGCAGTGGGAGATGTGACTGTGGTTTGACCTTGGATAAATGAGCTAAAAGTGATAGGGAAACTGTAAATTTAATTTAAAATAAAAAATATTTTTGTTTATATTTTGCCTAGTGGATAATATAAAAATCCACTATGTTTCCTGGTACATGGTGTACATTTTGGGATAAGTCAGGTTTAATTCCTGTTTAGTAGGTAGTTAAGGGAAGAATTGAGTGAAAACATTTTATATGAAATTTTTGATATCTATTTTGTTCTTCACTCTTTAACCTTTAAAAAAATGATTGTTTTCTCTTTTCAGGGTCTATTTATGAAATGTTTGGCAATGAATGCTGTTTGTCAACAGGAGAAGTGATTAAAATCACAGGTCTTAAAATTAAGAAGATCATGGCCGAAATTTGTGAGAGTAATATCAAAGGTTCTGAGTCTCTGAAGCCTTTTGAACTGCCCATGAATTTTCCAGGTATAGTTTATTGTAATATATTTTTAATACTTATATGTAACCAACACAACTGAAAACAAACAAAAATGGCAGTTTTCATACCATTTTTTTGCTGTTGCTGCTGGTCTTGTTTTGAGACAGGTTCTCACCAATTAATCCAGACTGATCTTAAACTCATTGTCCTGCCTAGACTGCTGAGTTCTGGGATCACAAGTCTTCAGTAGTGCTAGCTTCCTGGAATAGGCTATGTAGTTGTGTGGGTTGAGGAAGATAAAATTCTTATAGGTCAATTATTTCAAGCTCTACAAAAGACAACCGTGCTATGCATTCTTCATTCTTTTACTCAGGAACTGGTCACTTTAATCAACAAATAAGTGACTATTAACAAGTGTTTAGTGTGTCTTTAAAGTTAGATTCTTATTAAATGGTACGTAGCAACAAACATTAATGAAGTAATGTAACATTTTCATACATGCTTGTATATATAATATTTAAATCATGCTAAAGTTCTCTGTAGAATCAATTATTTAGCTTTCCTTTATGGAGGAGATTGTAAAAACATATTTATTATGTTTTTAAAATGTCAGTGCATAATTGTTAACCTTCAACATTGTACTGTGCACTAATAAACTGAAACTGGCAACCCCTAGGAGGGCGTTTTGCTATGTGCATCTCTAGATGTTCAAATGAGAATCAAGAAATTTGTTAGCTGAGCATCGAGGCGTACTTCTATGACGTTTCAGAGAGGAAGATCGTTACTTCAAGGCCAGCCTGGACTACATTAACAAGACCTTGCCCATATATTCCACTCCAACAAAATGATGAAAATGAAAAAGGAATTAAAACGTCATTTTCTTAAGCTGAATAAACCATTTAGCATCACCTAAACATACCTACTCTATTTTTTAAAGCGACTTGTCTCATTGCCCATGTCATCTTACTGATCTGATCACTCACTGTTTTTTATCTAGGTAACTCTACCAAGCTTTCCAACTCTACACGTTGTAGGAACTGGTTGCCCTGTATCCTACACACACACACACACACACACACACACACACACACACACACACACACACACA
>NW_026585797.1:23336413-23372747 GCF_907164565.1 Psammomys obesus
ACACACACACACACACACACACACACACACACACACACACACACACATTTCTCTTAAATGTTCCTACAGTGAGGTACCACAGCATGCATATCATTTGATAGTCATTAGTGATTTAATTATCTTGTACTCTAGACTATGGGCTGTCAAACTTTCTCTAAATAGCCAGACAGTAAAATTAACTACTCAACAACAATCTTGTAACATGAAGATCGCCACAGGCAACAAACCAGTCAAACAATGGCCATGGTTGTGGCTCAAGAAAACTTTGTTTGTAAAAAGAAGTGGCAAGATTTGGAATTCTGTACCATGAATTCCCAGACTTTTCATATTTCTAGCACCAAGTACATTGAGAATAAATTCAAAACCTCTTGATTAGGTAAATAAGTGAGTAGCAAATGAAATTCACAAAAGTATGGCAGCATACTATGCTTCACAGTATGCTGGGTGCACACCTGTGCTATGTAAGAAGCTACATATGATCAGAAGATCATGTCAGAACGCGGATTTGGTAGTTGTACTTCCAACTCCATCGCCCTTGAGTTGTGTTATTTATCTTCACCACATGTGACCTTAAACACCACTGTTACTGCTTGTCTCACAGCATCTTGAGAAGGATAATATTGGAACCTTTGGAACCTATTAAAATGCTTATTATGGTATGTAGAATACAGTGGTGTCCATAAAATAGTGATGAGTTTCGGTTATTGTTATTAGGATTCTTATCGGTATCATTGGGGGAGTCAGAAAATGCTTTTCAGGTAATGTTATAATTGACCTGAGGTTTAGAGAGTAAAAATAAATTAGTTGTGTTAAGGAGATTATTTTAAGTGCCCGAATTTTCTGACCCTTTGAATAAAAAACTTGCCTATTCTTTTATATTCTTCCTGGTCTTTCATAACAATGGGTTTCAAGCTTGGCTGCACAGTGCATTCATCTAGGGAGATTAGAAAGAAAGTCCTGATGCATGAGGCATTATGATTTACTTGGGTGAAGTCCGGTCATGAAGATTTCTCAAAGCTCCCAAGGTGATCCTAACATGACCCTGAGATTGAGAACCACTGCTTTATAACAAGTATTCCTGTGCAGTAAAATAAGATATAATCTATATCTCCATGTAAAGTATATGTGCATGTATCTACACATGCATACATATGTACATATGTGTATATGTGTGAGTGAGTGAGTGTGTGTGTGTGTGTGTCTGTTTAGTGTTCATGAGACAGGGTTTTACTATGTAACCTAAGCTGGTTTGGAACTTCCTCTGTAGACCAGCCGGGCCTCCAACTCACATAGAGTACCTGCCCCTTCTTCCAAAACATTGGGATTGGGGGCATATGCTCTCACACCCAGCCTAAATCAGTATGTTTTTATAGCCTTAATGATTGCATTTATTGTATTTTATATGTAATTGGAGTTATTTTGTGCTTGTCAGACTAGAATGATGCAATAGATAACAAGGTATCTAAGAGCAGAAGCAAAATCATTTATCACTCTAATTCTCAGTGATTAGAACAAGATGTACAGAATAAACATTCACGACGTTTAAATATTTAGAATCTTCAGATAGAAGAAAATATCTCATTGGACTATAGTGAAAACACTTGGCTTCTGGCTACATTCTAACTTAGGTCATTACCATTTGGAACTTCCTTTATGTTCATTAGTATTACATTTTTTTTCATTAATTGAGTAAATGGTTTAAAGACATCTTTATGAGTGAGTCTATTATAGGTTTAGAATTAAAATACAGGGATATGGTTATTAATGATGATTGGGGAATGTTTTCTTCCGAAAAAGAATCCAAGGTCTTATATAAATGTTTCTTCATTTTTATCACTAGGAGAAAAAAATCAGAATCAAGGTCATTTTTCAAAACCATAACAGTAGCATATGCTTATTCTACATTGAAACTTTTCATTTAAACTCCAATTATATTTTGAAGTTTAAAAGCTCTGTAGTATGAATATATCTATGTAATTATTCATTTATTGCAATTCATTTACTTTGTATCCCACCTGTAGCCCCCTCCGATATCTCTCACCCACCTTTTCTCTTCTACCCTATGAACCTTTCCTAGTGAACTGCTAGGGGAGGTCCTCCTCCCTTTCTATCTGACTCTAGCCTATTAGGTCTCATCAGGGCTGGCTGCATTAGTTTCCTCTATGGCCTGGCTAGTGTGCACCTGCCAGGGGGAAGTGATCAAAGAGCCTGCCACTGAGTTCATATCAGAGACAGTCCCTGGTCTCCTTACTAGGGAACCCTCTTGGAAATTGAACAGCCTATGGGCTTCATCTGAGCAGGGGGTATGTCCTCTCCACACATGGTCCTTGGTTGCAGAATCAGTCTCTGGGCTCAGGTTTTTTGGTTCTGTTGGTCTTCTAGAGTTCCTGTCCCCTTCAGGTCTTTCCATCCCCCTCTTCTTCCTTAAGGTTTCCTGCACTCTGCCCAAAGTTTGACTGAGTCTCTCCTTCAATACCCTGATGGGTAGAATCTTTTAGAGGTCCCCTGTGGATGGCTTCTGTTCTGTTTCTTGTTTCTGCACTACTTTTTTTTTTTTTTTTTTTTTTTAGGATTTATTTATTTATTTATTTTTTGTATTTTATTTTTTTTCTTATCAGTTACATTTTATTAACTCTGTATCCCAGCCGTGTCCCGATCCCTCATTCCCTCCCAGTCCCTCCCTCCCTCCCTCCCTCCCTCATCTCCACCGTGCCCCTTGCCAAGTCCACTGATAGGGGGGACCTCCTCCCCATTCATCTGATCCTGTTTTATCAGGTATCTTCAGGACTGGCTGCAAAGCTCTCCTCTGTGGCCTAACAGGACTGCTCCTCTCTTGGGGGGTGGGGAGGCCAAAGAGCCAGCCATTGAATTCCTGTTAGAAATAGTCCTTGTTCCCCTCACTATGTGAAACCAATTGGTTACTGAGCTACCACAGGCTACATCTGAGCAGAGGTTCTGGGTTACATTCATACATGGTTCTTGGTTGTATGTCAGTCTCAGAAAAGACCCTGTGCCCAGATATTTTTGGTCCTTGTGGAGCTCCTATCCTTTCCTCATCAGTCTAACTCCCCTTCTTTCTTATGATTCCCTGTACTCTGCCAGAGGTTTGGTCATGAGTCTTTGCTTTGAAAACACTGCTAGTTAGAGTCTTTCCAATGCGCTCAGTAAACTCCTGTCAATGTTCAATGCGTATCCCATCTGTCTTTCAAAATGAGGATTGATAATCTTACCCCATGTCCGCTCTCTTGATTATCTTTTTTAGGTGTATAGATTTCATTATGTTTATTATATCTTATAGGTCTATATAAGTGAGTATATACCGTGTTTGTCTTTCTCCTTCTGGGATATTTCACTGAAGATGATCTTTTCTAGATCCCACCATTTGCTTGCGAATTTCATGATTTCCTCCTTTTTGATTGCTGAGTAGTATCACTACTTTTAACACAATTTTTATTGGCATATGTCGTTATGCGTTCCGATAGGCTTCATTTCATATAGCTATAATACATTCACTCCATTTTCCTTTACTCGTCTCTCCCATTGTTCTGATTCACTCCTCAAGTCTTACTTCTACATAAATACATGGTTACATACATATTATATATTTCATTGGCATATCTGTATGAAAATAAATGAATAATAAAAACACGATACTGTCATAGTCTTGAGCTCTGTCTATCTTTCTGCAAATGTTGTACTTTAATTCTTCTTTATGGTTAACTATAACTACACTGTGCATGCACAGCACAATTTCTTCATTAGGTCTTCTGTTGATGAACACTTAGGATGGTTTCATAACTTGACCACTGTGGACAGTGCAGCAACAAACATACAGATGCAAACATCTCTGGGGTATGTCGGTGTATAGACTCTGGGCTTATACACCCAGAAGTGATATATTTGGGTTATGTGCTAGTCTTACTTTTAGCTTATTGAGGAATATCCATATTGATTTCTGTAGGGCTGAAATAATTGACATTTCCATGCCAGTGTTCGTTGTTATTTATTTTCTTGACGATAATCATTCTGGTTAAGTTGGAATTTTAATGCTGTTTTACTCTGTATTGTTTTGGAGGGCTAAGGATTTTGAAGGTTTCTTCTGAAAAGTATTTGTTACATTGCCTCATTTATTGAGTAAGTTGTTCAGGATTTTTAGACCTGAGATTTTCTTTTTGAGATTTTTTTAATGTATTCTAGATTCTAATTTGTGTAGCTGTTGAAGATTATTTTCTATATTTAAAGTATATTCACAGAATTGTTTTCTTGACTGTTTAAAGTCTTTTTAATTCTATCACATTCATCCTAGCTTCAAAAAAAATTGTAACTGAACCAAATCAAGGGGGTAAAAGATGTCTATAATGAACATTTTAAAAACTGAATAAATGCATTTAAAAAGACACCAAACAACAACGAGCCCCCCCCCCCCCAAAGGTACTTTTAAAAAATCTTGTCTTATTTGCTTAACTTTTCAAATTTCCTTTTGTGGCTGATTTCTAATTTAATTATCAGAGGACCTGCTTTCTAAAATTCAAAATTTTAAAATAGTGAGATTTGTTTTATAAATATACATAGAAAATTATATAGTCTATTATTATAGAAGTGGGCTAAAGACATTTGTTCATAGTTGATCATTCACAACAACATATCCATTATTAAAATCATGTATGTATATGTCAAATGAAAGTAGAAGTGAATTATTTAGGAAAAAAAGAAACAAACAGGAAAGGGCAGGGGTTAGAAAAGGAGGTAACTGGCAAAGGGAGGTAGCATGTTCAGCAAACCATATATAACTTGTACCAATATCTTATTTTAATTTGCAGTTCCCAGATGGAATATGAACTTTCTCTGATGAGGTTTGAGTTGGCTATTTCTGGGTTACATGCTAATAGTTTGCATCAAGTTTTTGATACAATTGTGGGTATTCATTTATATTTCTTTAAATAACGTTATTATGGACATCATTAAAAATGGCAAAAAAAAAGTTTTATTTAGTGAACTGTAGCACGCATTTCAGCTGAGGAGAGGGGTACAATTCTAAGACACTGTAATGTTGATATCAATTATTTAAATTGAAAATTAATGACTCAGCAATTCAACTCTTATGTCTTCATTGTATAATGTAATTAAAAATCTAAAAAATCCCAGGACAAAACAAGTTATTTAAGACACAAAATTGTGTAATTAAATAAAATTGTTCTCAAGAGAAAAAGGATTTTTCTTACATTATGAACACTTTGTGTACACTGGATACCAGCCTTTTATCACGCTTAGCATTTGCAAGTATTTTCTCTTAAATCTGCGACTTGTCTCCTCATTCTCTTGTTAGTGTCATTTTTGGAGAACTTTTTAATAAAGTCTAACTTACTGTTTGTTTCTCTTCTATGCTGTGCTTTATGATTGAACTTAAAGTTCACCTCCAAATCCAGTGCCATCGATGGTTTCTTAAGCTGTTGTCTGCTATTTGTAGTTTCCTGCTATTTAATTTGAGTTAATATTTGTAAGAGTGTAAGGTCTGTGACTGTATTCATTTCCCCCATACAATCATCTAGCACCATCTGTTGCAAAGAATACCTCTACTGCATTGTTTCTTTATTTTTCTTTAAGTTGTTTATATGTCTACGGCATCATCCCTGCGCTCTGCATTGTGTCACACTGTTCAATCTCTTTACTCTTTTACTAACATCACCTTCTCTACCCTGTTGTTCCTATATAATAAGTCTTGATGTCAGGTAGTAACTCCTGAAATTGTTATTCTTGTTCAAAATATTACCTATTCTCTGGTACTTTGCATTTCCACATCAACTATAAATTTATGTTAATAATCATAAAATGACTTTCCAGGATTTTGACTGGAATTATAATTAATTTACAGATCTAGTTTAGGAGAACTGAATTTTTATTATAGTAGTGAAACTTTCAAGCCATAAATGTTGACTATTACTGTATTAGTTTAGACGGTTTTGCTTTTATCAGATTTTATACACTTCTTCATAGAGAGGTAATACCTATTTTGATGTAGTTATAACTATTGCATTTAGAGGTACTTAATTTTCACTACATTTTAATTAACTGGGAGGCTGCACAAATGCCAAGATGAGCATGTAGGGGTCAGAGGACAACTTCTGAGAGTTAATTCTCTTTTATACCATGAGGATACTGAGGATCAAACACAGGTGATCTGGTTTGGTGGCAGGCACCTTTAATCCCTAAACCATCTTTTCAGCCCATCATATGGAATGTTCTAATTTTCAGCTTCTGCTTGAATATGCTTAAAAAAGAAAGTACTTAAAAAATAGCCCTTTTCTGTTTGCTATAATTGCCCTGCCTTTTTTTCAGGGGTGGATTTTATATGATACTATCTAGGATTTGTTGTTGTTGTTTGATTCCTTAAGATTTTCTATATGAACAAATGTGTCATCTGTGAACAATGACACTTTTGTTTGTGCCCCCTGCCATTGGTGGCCAGTGCAATGTTGAAAATGAG
Source organism: Psammomys obesus (assembly GCF_907164565.1). Classification (NCBI taxonomy): domain Eukaryota; kingdom Metazoa; phylum Chordata; class Mammalia; order Rodentia; family Muridae; genus Psammomys; species Psammomys obesus. Next base: position 23,342,898 of record NW_026585797.1, read on the forward strand.
GTGAAGGAGGACATGCTGGCCTTCCCTCCCATCTAATGAGCAAGCTCTCCATTGTGTTGACAAGAACTCTTGTACTCTATCATGCTGACCTTTGTGCTACTGGTTTTTGTACTCAGTGGATAAGGATTTTTGTGAAATGCTTTTTCTTCATCTATTGGTGTGATCATATGACTTTCTTTCTCTAGCATTTATATGATGTTATATTAATTAATTGTGTGTCAAACCATTCTTGCATTAGTAAATATGAAAAAGCACAGTGATCTTGCAATGTAATTCTTTTGTATCAGTGTAAGATTTAATTTGAATTTTTGAGGATTCTTATATTTATAGTAATGAGAGATATTTGTGTATAGTTTTCTCATTTATTATTTCATTGGTATTAGAGTAATACTGGGATCACCCTAGATTAAATCAGAAAGTTTCACTGTTTTTATCTTTAAGGACTATCATTAGGTATTTTATAATTTTTTTTAAGTTTGGAAAAACTTAGCATTGAACCCCAAATGGACCTGGCATTTTCTGGTCTCAAAGTCATTAATTATTAATTCAATGTCCAATAAATATAAGGCTATTGAGAGACCCTGTTTCTTTGTTGGTGAGTTTTGACACATTGTGTCTCTCAATGAGGTGACTGTTTTAGACAGGTTAGCGAGGTGTAAGAGCGTGCTCGTCCATATGGTGCCTTTATTAATACTTTATTAATACAAGGCATCTGCAGAGATCTCCTTCTGTTTTGATCTGAGGCATTTGTGTCAACTTTCTCTCTTTGTTTTCATTACGCTGAACAAATGTAATTCTATTTTCTTGATCTTTTGAAGGTGACAGATTTTGGGTTTGCTGGTTTATTTCTATTGATTTCTTGTTTTCAAGTGAATTATTATTATTATTTTTTACTTCATTTCTGTTTCTCTTTTTCATTTATTTGATATAATTTCCTTTTATTTCTAGTTTCCTAAACGAGAGCTTCTTTGTGTCAAACAGATATACATGCACACATACGCATGTGCAAACACGAGCACAGACGCGCCCATGCACACAAACACATACACATATACACTCATGTACTCACATGCATCATGCCTGCATGCACACGTCCACGCACACACACACACACACACACACACACACACACATACACACAACTGAGTAAATTTTAGCACTTGCTTTGAGCGGCAGTCCTCAACTGCAGCACATTTTCTTGATTTTTATCAGTGACTGCACTTTCATTTCTCATGTTTGAAGGACAATTTCACTAGTTACAGAATGAGATCAGCGGGTTATTTTCTATAAATACTTTATGAATTTCACTTCACTGTCTTGTTTCACGGTTTCAGTAGATTCAATGCCTGTTTTGTTCTATCATACGTGTTTCACCTGCCTGAATTCTTTGGTGAGGTGGGTTTTTTTGTTGTTTGTTTGTTTTTGTAGTATGCTGAGGTGCAGTTTTTGTTGTTTGCCCTGTGTGGTGTCCTCTGACTTTCCTGAATCTGCTTTTATGTCTAACATTAATCTGGAAAAAAAAATGTTTCTCATTATTTCTTCATCTTTCTTTCTAATCTCTTTTCTTTTTCTGACAATCCCATCATGAATATTTTGTACCTTTTGTTTTCCGTAGCTCTTGGATATTCTTGGATTTTTAAAAGATTATTTTGGGGAAAAAAAAAGATTATTTTGTTGCCTTTTTACTCTTCTAGAAGATTGAGACTTTTTTCCTAGCTCATACCAAATCTATTAGCCTGCCTATCAAAGGCAGTCTTGTTGACACAGTGACTCAGATATGTGAGCCCGACACTAGTGCTTATTTTATTTCATCAAAATGTGTATTTCTCTTTGAATATGTATGCATTACAATTTTCTTCTTGGGAATGAGACAAGAGTGACAGCTGCTGTGGCAAATATTTCTATGGTGACGTGATGCTCAGGTGCAGGATGGGATGCTATCTTTTGTAGGTCTCATTCTTGTACTGAGCCGGTGTCCCTGAACTGTGACTTGCACAGGAGCCTGCCTGCACCTTTGGCGGGACAGGATGGCTCCAGTGGGCTGCATTTGTGCAGGTGGGTATTTCCTCCTCTAAAGCAGAAGGCTACGAAGGTGGGTGTTACCATCCTCACCTTGGGTTAGGTAAGCTTTGATAGAATTCCAACCGTTTATGAGCTGGCAAATTAGTTTTTCCAGTGGGCATTGTGGATTTGCTTAGAGAAGAATTTCATCTTCTTGTCTCCTGGGCTGCACCACCCCGGCTTCCTCTCTCCCACAGAATTTCACTGGCATTTATTTCTGTAGATACTCAGCCATCACCTTCCGCCCAGGCTTCTTTCCTAAATCACAGATGTGTACTTACTGTCAGACCAGACATCTCAGCTCACACACGTCATAGACATTTAGAACTCCAAACTTAGGGGAAAAAATAGACTTTTAAGCTGCTTTTTAGAGTTTATCCTGTAAATTACAAGGAACATTTATTTATTTATAACAATCTAGTTTGTACTAATTAACTTGAGTCTCTTTCAGATATTTAAAAAAAAATCAAACTTTGAAGTTTTGTGAGTTTTTTTCTTCATCTGTGTTTTCGTAAGGCTGTTCTTTGTTCTCCCATCATTTCCATCTTCCTGTGCATGTTTGTGTCTGATGGACCTTGTTGCTGCATTCGCCTCCTGTGTTCTCCGTGCTGTGTCCCTCGGGCTGTGCAGTCACAGCTATCTTCAAATATGACCATCCCCATTGCCATGTATGCTCCTTTCTTTTTGCCCAATTCATTCTTTTCTGTTAAAACCTGAATGCTCTAATATATTTTTCTTTATTTCTTGTGTGTGAGTGTGTACGGGTGTCACACACTTGCCAGAGTGGTCACGTGGAGTTTAGAGGACAACTTTGGGGACCTGGTTCTCTCCCTCTACCATGTGGATCCAGGAATCTAACTTAAGTTACCAGAATCAGCAATGTGTACCTTTGCCCTTATGTTAAATCACCCGCCTCTGAGCTCTGCATATTGCAAAGAACTGGATGCAGACACACTGAAAACCATGTTCTCCCCCTTCTGATTGCTAGCTGTTTGGCACTTTTTTTCTTGCTAAAGTCCACTCTCTTTGGCATATGTGGCTACTGAACTCTTTGCTTGGTAGACAACTGATATTTATTTTCTTCAAACGACACCTGTAAGTTTTCAGTTCTGGTTGAGGGGTTTCTGTCTTTATTTGGGGTATGTCTCCACGAGTCAGGTACAGCCTGCTCAGGTACAGATCCTCCCCTAAAAAACAGGTCTGCCTCTAGGTTCATCCGGATGTGCACATAATCCTGGACACAGACAGAACTGCACATGTGTATGTGGCCTTATAAATCCTCTGCAGATTTGTTGGAACATCTCAGTGCCCTGAGGACATCTCGTGTGCCCAGCTTATTTTAAACTTTAAATGTTATACCCTTGCTCTTCTTCCCTGCCATTGCAGGCAACTGAGAATGACAAGCACTTCCTACTAATGTGTTTGGCAAATGCGTTCAGGAGAAGTTTTTATTTTTATTTTTTGCCATGGAATGAATTAGACATTAGTAAAATAAAGGCGACTCTTCAGTGAGGCCTTCCAGGGAACCACTAGACATATTAAACAATTGCAGTTTTCTGGATTTGGGATTGAAGAACTTTTAGCCAACCGCTTCCACAGTGTGATTTTTTTTTTCAGGCTGTTGCTTTTCAAAACTGCCATAGACATTTGGAAGGGGACAGTCAAAGAATGGGGACATGGCAGGTTAAAACACCATGTCTGCTATACTTACTGAGACTCAGTCACTTTTATGAATTCTTTGATTACTTCAGCAGTTTGGTTGATTTCTAAGTCCTGAAAAAAGACAGTTCTTTTCTTTTCTTTCTTTCTTTTTTTTAGTTTGCTTTATTTTTATTAATTACACTTTATTCACTTTGTATCCCCCCTGTAGTGTCTCCCTCTTCTCCTCCCAATTCCACTCTCTTTCCTCCTTCTCCACTTATGCCCTTCCCCTAGTCCACTGATAGGGGAGGTCCTCCTCCCCTTTCTTCTGATCCTAGTCTATCAAGTCTCATTAGGAGTGGCTGCATTGTCTTCCTCTGTGGACTGGTAAGGCTGCTTCCCCCTCAGGGGGAGGTGATCAAAGAGCAGGCCAATCAGTTCATGTCAGAGGCAGTCCCTGTTCCCATTACTATGGAACCCACTTGGACACTGAAATGCCATGGGCTACATCTTTGCAGGGGTTCTAGGATATCTCCATGAATGGTCCTTGGTTGGAGTATCAATATCAGAAAAAAACTCTTGTGTCCAGATTTTTTGGTTGTTTTGCTCTACTTGTGGTGCTCCTGTCCTCTCCAAGTCTTTCTATTTTCCACTTCTTTCATAAGATTCTGCTCAAAGTTTGCCTCTAAGTCTCAGCATCTGCTCTGATACCCTGCAGGGTAGGGCCTTTCAGAGGTCCTCTGTAGAAGTCTCCTGTCCTGTTTCCTGTTTTCTCCCTCTTCTGATGTCCATCTTCTTTGCCTTTCTGAATGGGGATTGAGCATTTTAGCCAGAGTCTTCCTTCTCGATTAGTTTCTTGAGGTGTACAGATTTTAGTATGTTTATCCCATATTATATGTCTAATATCCACATATGACTGAGTATATACCCTGAGTGTCTTTCTGCTTCTGGGGTACCTCACTCAGGATGATCTTTTCCAGGTCCCACCATTTATCTGCAAATTTCACGATTTTCTTGTTTTTAGTTGCTGAGTAATATTCCATTGTGTAGATGTACCACAATTTCTGTATCCTCAACTTAGGGGCTTCTGGGTTGTTTCCAGCTTCTGGCTATTACAAATAAAGCTGCTACAAACATGGTTGAGCAAATGTCCTTGTTCTATACTTGAGCATCTTTTGGGTATATGCCTAGGAGTGGTATAGCTGGATCTTGAGGTAGCACTATTCCTAATTGTCTAAGAAAGCTCCAGATTGATTTCCAAAGTGGTTGTACAAGTAGAAGACCCTAAAATAAACCCACACACTATGGACACCTAATTTTTGACAAAGATGCCAAAGCCATACAATGGAAAAAAGATAGCAAACTAACAGATGGTGCTGGTCTAACTGGATGTCTTCATGTAGAAAAATGCAAATAGATCCATACTTATCACCCTGCACAAAACTAAAGTCCAAGTGGATCAAAGATCTCAATATAAAACCAGACACATTAAACCTGTTAGAAAGAAAAAAAAAGTGGGGAAGAGCCTTGAACTCATTGGCACAGGGGACAACTTCCTGAACAGAATACTAACAGCACAGGCTCTAAGATCAACAATCAATAAATGGGACCTCATGAAACTGAAAAGCTTTTATAAAGCAAAGGACACTGTCATCAGAACAAAACAACAGCCTACAGACTGGGAAAGGATCTTCACCAACCCTATATCTGACAGAGAGCTAATATTCAAAATATATAAAGAACTCAAAAAGTTAAACAGCAACAAATCAAGTAATCCAATTAAAAATGGGGTACAGAGCTAAACAGAGAATTCTCAATAGAGGAATATTGAATGGCAGAGAAACACTCAAAGAAATGCTCAACATCCTTAGTCATCAGGGAGAAGCTAATCAACAACCCTAAGATTTCACCTTACACCTATCAGAATGGCTAAGATAAAAAAAACTCAAGTGAAAACACATGCTGGGGAGGATGTGGAGAAAGGGAACCCTCTTCCATTGCTGGTGGGTGAAAAAAAAATCTCTTTTCTAAGAAGCAGTTTGTTAGCTGGGCGTAGTGGCACATGCCTTTCATCCCAGCACTCCTGGAGGCAGAGGCAGGTAGATTGCTGTGAGTTCAAGGCCAGCCTGGTCTACAAAGTGAGTCCAGGACAGCCAAGGCTACACAGAGAAACCCTGTCTCAAAAAAATCCAAAACAAAACGAAGAAGCAGTTTGTTGTTTTTATGTAGAAAGCAATTTCTAGAAACTCCTCCTTCACTATCTTAGGTGACTTCTATCAGCCTGTGTTGAAGTATTTAAGCACAGACACTCATTTCTCATGGTGAGTGCAACCTTCTAGTGAGACCTCGGGGAAAGGATCCCATAAGGTTTCATTTGCAAATAAACTGACCAAAGTTACCACCTTTGCAGCAAGATTAGTATTACAGATATAGCTCTAAAAATGTAGGCTTGAACAAGTACCAGGGCAGGAAAGGTTTGTGTGGGAGTTAGGGAGAGAATTTTAGGGATTACATGCAAATCTTTTTTTTTTTTTTCTAAAAGGTAGACAGGTAAGCAAACTTTCAGTCCATACCAGTTCATGTCCTATAATGTAATGCTTCCATCTGACTGTTTTTTCACCTCCCAAATGCTCAAATACATTAAAAGATAAAAAGAGAATATTCCATTTCTCTGTGGGAATAAACAAACTGAGGAAGCGCAGTTTGTTTTTTTCAAAGACAGCTCTCTTGGACGAGATAGAAAAACTTAGTGGGCGCTGCCAAACACAACAAAAATATATCCTGATACTTGGTAGCTGATTGCATTATCCCCATAGATTGGTAAATCACATCGTATTTGGTTTATAGTGAAGATCCAAATTCCTAGATTACTTCTTTGAAAGATTTATTCCTCCTTTGTGGCGTGATGAAGTGTGAATAGCAAACATCTCCTGGTTAGTCATGAGAAACACCCTGGAAGAAAATGTTTCCCTACATCTTTATGATGAACAATGATGTTTTTCCCAAACAGCAATTGTACATTGTATCTCCTATACTCTGGTTTCCCTTGAAATCTCATAAATCTTTTGCCTTTTACATTGTGTCTCTAAACCATATGCTCAAGGAGGCCTGTGGATCCATCCATAAAACTGCTGCTAAAATTACAAGACTAGATTGAAGATATTTTCTCCTTGAATTTTTATATCCTCGTCTATGAATTGTATTACTGTGCAGGACTTCTATTTCAGGAGACAGAGAATCTGCAGAAAAAGTGAAAACAGTGCTCAGGCCTGGTTTATCCTCAATACTCCATGCTCCAGGCTCTCCTATCACACTGCAAAGCATATCGTAGGTGATTTTAGGATGTATCAGACACCATTCTGAACACATGTGTGTATGTAAGTGATAGAATCAATCCACATTTGACAGATAAGACATTCCTGATAACGAGAGGCAGCATCACCTGCCCAAAGTCATGTGGTTAGTAAATGGTTGTTAATAAATCTGCACTAGCTGTATCTGGTAGAAATGAGTTACATAAATAATTTAATATTTTCTAGTAGCTACATTAATGAATTATGTGGTGCTGCTTTAAAAAAACTCACCTCCAAATTCAGCAACTTAAGACAAAAAACATCTCACATGCTTTCTTAAGCATATGAAAAGTTTAAAAAACTATTAACAGTAACTATTGACTAAAACTTGCCTAATAAAAGTGCTTCTATATAAAAATGGCTATGGTAAAATGATAAAAACAAAAAAAAATATGTGCCTTTTGCCTGAGTGTTGAAATTCCTAATTCATTAACATTTAAAATTAATTAATTACTTCACTTTACATCCCAAAAGTAGCCTCCTCCCTCCTCTCCTTGCAGTCCCACACTCCCTCCCTTTTGCCCCTCCCCTATTCCTCAGAAAAGGGGAATGTCCCCCCCCATCTAGCCCACCCCAGCTCATCAAGTCACACCAGGACTGTGACCATCCTCTTCCTCTGCTGGCAAGGCAGCCCCAGCCCAGAGTGGGCAACAGAGCTCATGTCAGAGACAGCTCCTGCTCCTCTTACTAGGAAACCCACATGAAGCCTGAGCTTCCGATCAGCTACATCTGTGTAGGCAGCCCAAGGTTCAGTCCATGCATGGTCCTTGGTTGGGTGTTTCAGTCTCTGCAAGCCTCTCTGGGCCCTGGTTAGTTGGCTTTGTTAGTGTTCTTGTGGAGCTCCTGTCACCTCCAGGTCCTTTTATCCTTTCCCCCACTTTTTCACAAGACTCCTTACATTTCACCCAATGTTTGGCTGTGAGTCTTCTGTATAGGAAGTTGTCTCCTATGTCAATGAGTTTCAAAGTTATTTCCCACTTTCTTTTCTAATACGTTTAGTATCTGTGGTTTAAATTGAGATCTTTGACCCACTTGGACTTTAATTTTGTGCAGGGTGATATATATGGATCTATTTGCATTTTTCTACATGTAGATAAGCAGTTAAACTAGCACCATTTGTTGAAGATGCTGTCTTTTTTTTTTTTCCAGGCTCTTCTGGCTCTTACAGTCTCTGATGAAAAGTCAGGTGTGATTCTGATAGGTCCGCCTTTGTATGTTACTTGGCCTTTTTCCTTTGTAGCTTTTAGTATTTTTTTTCTTTGTTCTGTATATTTAGTGTTTTGATTATTATGTGGCTGGAAGTATTTCTTTCTGGTTTAATCTATTTGGTGTTCTGTAAGCCTCTTGTGCTTTTAAAAGCATCTCTTTCTTTAGGTTGGGGAAATTTTCTTCTGCGATATTCTTGAAAGTATTTTCTGGCCCTTGGAGCCAGTAATCTTCTCTTTCTTTTATTCCTATTATACTTGAGTTTGTTTGTTTATTTATTTATTTATTTACTTTTCATGTGTCCTTGATTTCTTAGATATTTTATGTCAGGAATTTTTTTACATTTAATATATTCTTTGACAGATGTATAGATTTCTTCAACTGTGTCTTCTACACATGAGATTTTTTTTCCTCCATCCCTCGTATTCTCTTGGTGATGCTTACCTATTTGGTAAGCATACCTCTCTTCCCTAAATTTTGCATATCCGGATTTTCTCAGTTCATGATTTCTTTATTGATTCTATTTCCATTTTTAGGTCTTGAGCCATTTTACTCATTCCCTTCACTTGTTTGTTAATGTTTTCCTGTATTTCTGTGAGTTTCCTGTATTTCCTGTGATCTATTTATTTCCTCTTTAAAGGCCTCTGTTTGTTTGATTGTATTTCCCTGTTTCTTTAAGTGATTTACTCATTTCCTCTTTAAAAGCCTCTACCATCTTCATAATCATAGATTTATGGTCATTTCCCTGTGCTTTTAGCTGTGTTAGGATATCCAAAGCTTGCTGTTATACTACCACGCTCTATTTTTTTTTCTTTTATTGTGGTCTTTAGGCATCTGGTTATCCCTAGTGTTGGGTGGATGTTCCTGGAGCCTGAAAGGCTTCTCAGGCCTGTGGGGGGAGCCCTAGGTCATGGGCCAGGGGCTGTATCTCCTCAAGTATCCTGCAGCTCTTTTCTTCTGCTTGTGTTCCAGTTGAACCTATAGGTAGGGAATGAAGGCGTGGGTTTCTAACCTGTGTGAAAATGTAAGGTCCTCCTGGTCTCCTCAAAATGTCTAGTAGATCTGTGAACCAAAGGCTGGATCTGCATATCTCTGGAATCCAGAGTCATCCTCAGGATGACTGTAGTAGCTGGAGGGTCTGAGTGCGGTACTGTGTGTGCCTGGCAGCTTGGATCCTCTCCTCTCTCTGGGAATATGAACAAGTGCTGGTGAGATGCAGCTTGCTCGTTCCTTAGTTGCTGTGCTCCTGGTACTCAGACTCCGCTGGGCACCACCATCTCAGTATAGGACCCTGTATGCTCCTATCGTCCAGCTGGACTTCTCAGGGGACCAAATAAAACCGTGGACTGGAGGTTGGGACTGTGTCCCTGGTATCCGTATCCCTGGAAGTTATCCTCGGGGAGGTGGGAGGAGTCTGGGGTCTGGATGTTGGAGCTCTGCATTTCTAGAACTCAAGGGCCATGTCTGAGTACTCTGAAGGCTCCGGATGCTGGTGCCTGAAGCCTAGGACCGTGTGTGCTTCTTGGACCAAGGGCGCCGCCCACAGTTGCCTGGAACTGTGCATCTCTAGATCCCAGGATGACTCCTTTCATCTGGGAAACAACAGATGTTGGAGTTTTGAAGTCAGTAACCAGGACACTTGCTTGATCTGCAGTCTCTGGTCTTCCGTTATGCAAATACCTTTAGCGCTGGGCACTGCCATCTTCCTTGGGGGCTCCGTTAACATTTTTTTTTCCAAACGGAATTTCCTCACTGTTTCATTTGGAGATTAATATGTTTAATATATGGAAAAACTATAATCTTACATTCAGTGGAGTATATATTCATCAAAGATGACTGCTTGGACATGGTTTTAAGCCAATAGAAAGTCTTTATTAGGCAGCTGGTGACTAACCTGGGTGCCAGATATCCTAGTGTAACCCTGAGCCTTTCTCAGAGTGAGCTTTTAAGCACAAAAACCATGTTCTAGGTTGACATACTTCAGGTAACAAGAGCATCCAGAAGTAGAACGAGAAGCCCAAAGGCAAGTTTAGTCCATTTTGAAATTTTCCCAGAACTATATAGACTTTGATGGAGTAGGCCTTTGTTTTAAATTTGGCAAGTGGTGCTGTCTACATGCTGAGTTTTAGAGCCTGAATGGTACTTTCATCATGGAGTCAGTTGTGCTAAGATCTGGAGACTTACTAAGCTTTAGGGCCTTGTTATAGGATGCCGACGAGGTGTTTCTGTCTGTCAGCTTGACACACAGTCAATCATCTGAGAGGAGAGTGAACCTCAAGTGAGAAAATGCTTCTGTAGGCCTGGCTGATGGGCAAGCCTGTGGGTGTTTTCTTGGTTAAGACTGATACGGTAGGTCCCAGCGCACATGGGGGTCAGTGGGCCTGAGCGATATGAAAGGCAGGCTGAGGAAGCCATGGGAAGAAAACCAATTTTCCTCTACGAACTCTGCTTTAGTCCCTGCCTCCAGGTTTCTGCCCTGAGTTCCTGCCGTGGCGTCCCTCAGGGATGGGATGTGACTGAGAGTTGTCCACTGACACAAACCTTTCCCTTTCGAAGTTGCTCTTGGTCATGGTGCTTAGCACTGTAGCAGAGCGTCCAGCACAAGTGCTGGTTCCTTACCGTTCAGCCTACCACTGAAATGGGTGTCTCTTCCATAGTCGCAGAGTCACACAGTCATAGGCAATTTTTTTTATTTGACCAAAATATAATTTCCTAAAAAATCTTATAAACATTATGCAATATGTATAAAATATACTTTTATGATGAATAGAATCTCATTGAAGAAATTTTGTTGCAAGAAGCAAGATCCAAGGAACGGTTTGCTTTTTTCGCTTGGCTGTGAGGATGATGTGGGATTCAGAGCAGCTCTATAGAGAACTCTGTGTCTTACAGAACTTGCCATACAAAGAAGTAAGGGCCATCTTTCCAAAATTTCTGGGTCATTTTCTCAGGAGCCATGCTATTCCCACTGTGCTCACCTAACCAAAATAAGCTCAGCTGTGACTATTACACAAAATATTTTCCTGGCAAGAAAAGAATCTCTGTTTCTATGTGAGAAAATACAAATTAACATGCAAAAGGAAGGCAGTCTTTTGCAGTAATTTTCTATTTTAACTTTAAGATCAATCACCTTGTACATTTAAAACATATTCAGATTATTTTTCTCAGTTTCTAGCCTTTGGTTAGCAACCAAGCATATCACTTGAAAGACAAATAGACTTTGCCAATATTTTGCTTTTCACCTATGTGTATTTTTATTTTTAGCATTTTGTTCAAAAACAATCATTTGAAAATGGGCAATTCCACTGCTGCCGATGTTCTATGATATTTTATGTCTCCCTCTAAGCTCTCCTTGTTCATCTTTTTCTGTATGTGTAATTCTCCCAATGAGGTTCCCTTTACATCATCATCCTGGAAAGACCATGATGAGAGCAACTAGGTTTCCCTCGTAAACTCTGAACACTGGTCTTCAGGTCTTCCTCTTTTAACATAATATTAGTTCAGTATGCTATTTTATTTATAGTCAATGATACCCAAGAATTCAGAGGCTGTTTATAACATCCTCCCTGATAATACCTAGCTGTAAAAATAGTGCAAATTCTGCCTTCTATCTTGCTTCTCTTAATAAGAGTAGTTGGAACACAAGCTGGTTTTTGCTTTCTTCTGGGCTCCACAAACCAATATCCAAAGTAGCTACCAGGGTCAACATTCGCATAGAGTGATAGAAGTGTTACAGTAGAAGAACCTATACTTTTGGGTCATTACCCAAGTTCATAGCTCCTATTTGATTACTCTGGGTGTTGTAGTTCCTATAGGTTTTGGCATACCTTCACCATTATAGTATATGAAATAGTTTCACTGCCTTGAGAGTCCTCTGAACACTTTTTATCCTCTGTACTCCTACACTCTTTAAAGAATCTGTAGTATTGCATTTCTAAAAATCACGTGGTTGTGGTTGGAATTATGTGGTGATGCAGCCATTTCAGATTTTCTTCCACCATTCCATAAATGTAATTAAGGTGGTCTTGTGGCATTTCATAAATTAATGAGTCATTTCTTTGTGATGGGGCCTGATAGTTCTTTGTCTGTATGTATGTTGTCAGTCTCCCTACTGAAAAACCTCTTGATTTCTCCAAGTTTTAACAATTACAAGGAAGTACTGTTATAGACACTGATGAGTATGTGAATATGCCCTGAAATTTAAAGTGTATCAGTTTCTCCTAATTTTGCATGAAACATGTCTGTCTTTATAGAACATTTGCAAATGGAAGAAAATACAGGAAAAGTAATAAAAATCCCCTGTAATTTCAGTGCTAAAGCTAATTAACATTATTTGTATGTGATACATTTGTTTATATTGTTTTCTAGGTACAACGACTATCCATCCATAGGTAGTCACATGAATTAGCATAACAGCTGAAGTTCATTACTATGTACTTGCCTGTGTCAATATTTGCCAATGCACAATTTTTATTTTCTGTATTTCACACATTCACATTCAATATTTTTTAAATCTATCTTGATAATCATCATTGATATAATTTTTATTGTAAGAAACGTTTAATTTATTTTTGTAGTGTAATGTTTACTTTTTAAATGTTTGTTTTATTTTTATTAATTACAGTTTATTCACTTTGTATCCCAGCTGTAGTCCCCTCCCCCAACCGCTCCCAATCCCATCATCCCTCCCTCTTCTTCTCCTATGACCCTCCCCCAGTCCACTGATAGGGGAGGTCCTCCTCCCTTTCCATCTGACCTTAGTCTATAAGGTCTCATCACTACTGGCTACATTGTCTTTCTCTGGGGACTGGTAAGGCTGCTCCCCCCTCAGGTGGAGATGTCATAAATATTTTAAACAAATTCTTTATTTTTACTTCTGATTTTTACAATTACATGGGCTTGAAACTGTTGTCTCAAAAAATAAGTGTTTTTAAAGATTTTTCTTTGTTTTAAGACAAGGTCTTACTCTGTGGCTCAAGGCAGTTTTTAACTTCTGGTCTTTCTGATTCATCCTTTTTAGTACTGAAGCCACGTGTGTATGTGCGTTGTGATGCTAAGGATCAAACCTTGGTCCTTGGGTCTCCTAGGTTACTACTCCATCATTTGCCATATCCCCAGACTTTAATACATTCTATTAAATCACATTTTGTAGAGTTTCTGCCAATCTGCCAATCTGCATTAGTGCTAGGGACATGTGAAGAATCAACCGAGCTATTTTTTCTGAAGGTTGAATTTAAACTGTTCATCTTCCTTTTGTTGTTTAAAAATTAACAGCTTTATTAGAAAATGACTTAATAGAACAAATTCTTTCAGTTTAAAGAATGCAATTCAGTGCTTGATGGTATTCTTGTTCCATAAAATAAAATTTAAAAAATACTTAGAAAGTGCTTTGGATTGATTTAAGTTTCTCTCCATCTAGTTTGATGTTGGTTATAGGCTTGCTGTATATTGTCTTTACTATGTTTAGGTATGTGCCTTGTATCCCTGAGCTCTCTAAGACTCTAAACATGAATGAATGTGGGATTTTATTAAGTGATTTTTGTCATCTAAGGAGATGATCATGTGGTTTTTCTCCTTCAGTTTGTTTATATGGTGGATTACATTGATGGATTTCTGTATATTGAACCACCCCTGCATGCCTGGGATGAAGCCTACTTCGTCATGGTGGATGATATCTTTGATGTGTTCTTGGATTTGGTTTGCAAGTATTTTATTGAGTATTTTGCATCAAGGTTCATAAGAGAGATAGGTCTGAAGTTCTCTTTCTTTGTTGGGTCTTTATGTGGTTTAGGTATCATGGTGACTGTGGCTTCATAGAATGGGTTTGGTAATGTTCCTTCTGCTTCTATTTTGTGGAATAGTTTGAAGAGAATTGGAGTTAGCACTTCTTTGAAGGTCTGGTAGAATTCTGCACTGAATTCATCTGGCCCAAGGCTTCTTTTTTGGAAGGGAGACTGTTGATGACCACTTCTATTTCCTTAGGGGATATAGGACTATTTAATCTACTTACCTGATCTTGATTTAGTTTTGGTAAATGAAATTAATCAAGAAAATTGTCCATTTCCTTTAGATTTTCAAAATTTGTGGCATGGAGATAACCTAGAACCCCTGCAGAGATGTAGGCCATGGCAGCTTAGTCCTCAAGTGTTTTTCCCTAGTAAGGGGAACAGGGGCTGTCTCTGACATGAACTCAGTGTCTGGCTCTTTGATTACCTGCCCTGAGGGGAGAACAGCCTTACCAGGCCTCAGAGGAAGACAATGCAGCCAGTTTTGATGGGACCTGATAGGCTGGGATCAGATGGAAGGGGAAGAGGACCTTCCCTATCAGCGGACTTGGGGAGGGGTATGGGAGGAGAAGAGGGAGGGAGAGTAGAATTGGGAAGGGATGAGGGAAGGTGCTACAGCTGGTATACAAAGTGAATAAATTGTAATTAATAAAAAATAAATGAGTTAAAAATACTTTAAAAGAACCCTTTAATTAAACTTAAAATGTGACCAGAATCTCAGAATGTTGTGAGGTCTGAGACAGAGGGCAGAGGTCACACAGCTGTCAGAGCACTGCAGGAAGGTCCTGTCCACCAGGTATACAGCTCATCAGATGTGTCAACAGGGTACCTGTATTTATTTTAGAAATGGTGGTAAGCAAGTCCACACTGAATTGATGAAATAGAAAATATCCAGCTTTGAGATGATGGTCATGGCTTACAGATACTACTAATAATAAAACAAACAACTAGAATCAAATGAAAGAAAATGTTGAGAATTTTCTGAATTAATAAGCAAGTTTTATAAGATGATGAGTTGCAAAAAAGTATAAAGCAACAACTGGCATAAGTGCGTTTAAATACGCAGCTGTAAGCCCATTTATGACTGTTTAGTGTATGTTAGGATTACATATTGAATGTTACATGGCTTGATCATGTATTTATATGTGACATGAACAGAGGAATATAAATGTCTCCAGGAGAACAGAAACTAGAGAGGGGGATGGTGTGAGCAAAGGCAGGGTGGGATGTTAGGGGTTGAATTGAGTCATCACACAGAAGGTGATAATATGAAAAAGAGCAAGTACATTTTCAAAGAACCACAAACTGTACCAAAAAGTATATTAGAAATAAAACATTTATTGAATATTTGAATCAGAAATTTGAATGCTGTAAACATATTGATTCTGGCTTAATTTGTTTTGTTCAATATAATAAACATAACTTATGTATTATAATAGTAATTATGGCAATATTGACCCTTAAGAAAATAACTGTAAAGTTCATTTTGGAGAACAAAAGTACAAAAAACATTTAACTATTTTTCAAAATGGAATGCTGGGGACATATTTTTCTACTAATATCAGTACCCGATATAAAGCTGTAAGTTGTATTATGTGCTACCCAAACAGAGCATTATTTTGGGAGTGGAAAATTAAGATGTTTATTATATTGAGTCTTCCAATCTACAAACAGAATGTCTCTCCATTAATAGTTACATAAGTTTCAGAAAAAATATATCAAATTGGATCATCGACCCACTAACACATAGCAAAAGTAGTAATAAATGACAAAGTTAATATTTGGGTGAGACTAAGTATATTTGAAACAGCTTTCAGATCACAAATTATAGGAATGATTTTAACTAAAATATAAAACAAAAAGAAACCAATAAAAGCTTAGTTTACCTTGACAGTGCAGGTTTGTAATCTCAGGTAGCTGGTTTCTGAGTCAGGGGGAATCACCAAGGTATGGTCTTCCTCTGCGTCAGATGAAATCAAGTTTGGCCTGCACATCTTATCCAGACCCTTTCTCAAAGAAGATTTAAGTGAAATAAGCCTGAGGGTATAAATTAGTCTAAAGCATGTGGTTTGAATGTTTGAGGCTCTTGGTTCAGTGTCTACAAACACACACACACACACAATAGAAACAAAAAGACAAATTTAGTGCGAAGGTAGCTGAGAAATGAGCCGTGGACAGATATAATTCATGTGGCTCTTGCCCATATGGAATCTAGTTTGTATTCACTGATATAAATGAATGCTCTGAAATTAAATTCAGAAATAGACTGCCTAGCCCATCTGAAAAGACTTGATAGACTTCAAGTTCACCTGTCAATCAAGTAGCAAACATTCACTTTGCTCATGCGCAGAAGTTGTGATTTAGGAGTGGGCTGTACTTGTGTAGGCCTTGGTCCTACTTTTCTAGCATGGCATGTAGACACAGGAGAAAAAAACCTTCTTTACATTTCAGAATAAATTATAGAGAATAAATTATAAAATTTTAAAGTAATTATAAATTATCACTTCTGAATTTTTATTAGCACAAGATAATGCAATCAACTTAAGAGTCCAGATGCATAAATTTTAAAGTAATGACAAATGCCACTTGTTATTTAGCCAGAAAAAGTTTTATGTGTGAAAAATTCTTAAAACGTTAGGTTTAATCATGGTTTAATACTATACAAAAAAATTTCCATAGTAGTGTTTCAATGTTTTGAAAAACTTTTCTGTCTATACATAAAGATTCAGTATGTCAAGAAATAAAAGCGGTTATTTCAGTCTAGTGAAAAGATGATTCTATTTTGATAGTGATTCTATTTTGAATTAACTTTTAGAGCTAATATATCTGCATAGATGAATCCTAAAGATTAACACTGCCTTTCTACAAGTTAAAAAGATCTTTGTGAGCTAAATTCTGTACTCACTAGTTTCCTCATCCAGTGAGTTGGGAAACATTAGTGTGAAAAGAGCTAAAGTAGACCTGGACACAGAGCAGCAGGCATGCAGTGTTTCTCTGCTCTCCCCATGATCACCATTTGTTAATATATAGGCACTTTTTATTAAATCCATCTCAGATGAAAAAGGCCTTTATAATACTTACTATCAACTGTCTTACCTGCTTTTGGCTTTTTGAAATAATTGGTCCTTTATTCTTAGTTTTGATATTTTCTATTATCTTTGTTTGTAAGTAATTTTTTCTGGGGTGGGGTTCTTCAAGACAAGGTTTCTTCATATAGCCCTAGTTGTCCTGGAACTCACTCTGAGCCCAGGCTGGACTCAAACTAACAGAGATCTATCTGCCTGCCTCGGTCTCCAGAGTGCTGACGATAAATGTGTGCACCACCGTTGCCAGGCTGTAAGTGAAATCTTTATTGATAAGTTGAAGTTGGCTGTTAGACTGTCAATAACCTTATTAGTTATACTTCATAGGCAGTTTTTGTGGCCGCTTATGTATATTAGTATATCCTCTTTGAATAGTGACACTTTAACTCCTTTCTTTCCGATTTCTATCTCTTTGATCTCCTTTAGTTGTCTTATTGCTCTACCTAGAACTACTAGTACTATATTGAAGAGATATGGAGAGAGTGGGCAACCTTGTCTTGTCCTTGATTTAGTGGGATTGCTTTGAGTTTCTTTCCAGTTATTTTGATATTCGCTATTGGCCTGCTGTTTAGATATGTGCCTTTTATACCTGATCTAAAATCCCACCAGAGAACTCTTGCAGCTGATAAACTCCTTCAGCAAAGTGGCTGGTTGCAAGATGAATTAAAAAAAAAAAAAAAAAAAAAGCACTAGCCCTCCTGTATACAAATGACAAATGGGCTGAGAAAGAAATTAGGGAAACAACACCCTTCACAGTAGCCACAAACAATATAAAGTATCTAAGGGTAACTCTAAAAAACCTGTATGACAAGAACTTCAATTCTCTGAAGAAAAAAATGGAAGAAGATACCAGAAGATGGAAAAATCTCCCATGCTCATGGATCAGTAGGATTAACATAGTGAAAATGGCCATCTTACCAAAGGCAATCTAAAGATTTAATGCAATTCCCACCAAAATACAAACACAATTTCTCACAGAACTTGAAAGAACATTTCTAAACTTCATATGGAAAAAAACAAAAGACAACAACAACAACAACAAAAAACCCAGAATAGATAAAACAATCCTACACAATGATAGAAATTTTGGCAGTATCTCCATACCTGACCTCAGCTATACTCCAGAGCAAAAGTAATAAAAACAGCATAGTACTAGCATAGAAATAGGCTGGTTGATCAATGGAGTCAAATCTAAGACCCAGAAATAAACTCACACACCTATGTACACCTGATTTTTGACAAAGGAGCCAAAACCATACAATGGAAAAAAGAGCATCTTCAACAAATGGTGCTGGTTTAACTGGATGTCTACATGTAGAAAAATGCAAATAGATCCATATTTATCACCCAGCTCCAAACTCATGTCCAAGCATATCAAAGACTTCAACAGAAAACTAGATACACTAAATCTGTTAGAGGAGAAAGTGGGTAAGAACCTTGAACTCATTGGCACAGGAGACAACTTCCTGAACAGAACACCAACAGCTCAGGCTCTAAGATCTACAAATAATAAACGGGACCTCTTGAAACTGAAAAGCTTCTGTAAAGCAAAGGACACTATCAATAAAACAAAATGACATGTACAGATTGGGAAAAGATCTTCATTAATCCTACATCTGACACAGGGCTAATATCTAGAATACATTAAGGACTCAAGAAATTAAACACCAGCAAACCAAATAATCCATTAAAAATGGAATATAGAGCTAAACAGAATTCTCAACAGAGGAATCTTGAATAGTGGAGAGCACTTAAAAAAATGCTCAGTGTCCTTAGTCATCAGGAAAATGCAAATCAAAATGACTCTGAGATTCCACCTTACACCTGTCAGAATGGCTAAGATCAAAAACTCAAGTAACAGCACATGCTGGGGAGGAAGTGGACAAAGGGAAACACTTCTCCATTGCTGGTGGGAGTGCAAACTTGTACAACCACTTTGGAAATCAACCAGGTACTTTCTCAGAAAACTGGGAATAGATTTACCTCAAGACCCAGCTCTAACACTCCTGGGCATATACTCAAAAGATGCTTCACCATATAACAAGGACGTTTGTGCAACTATGTCCATAGCAACCTTATTTGTAAGAGCCAGAATCTGGATGTCCCTCAGCTGCAGAATGGCTAAAAAAAACTGTGGTAATTTTATACAATGGAATACTACCCAGTCATTGAAAACAAGGAAATCATGAAATTTGCTGCACAGACCCCAAGAAGTTAAGTGTGATGGGCATCTTAGCCTCTGTATCGGCCGATTAGTTAGGGGAATGGGGGAATATCTCTGACATGAACTATGTTGCCTGCTTTTTGATCACTTTCTCTTGATGGGACTCCCCTACAAGCCACAGGAGAGGAAGATGAACTCAGTCCTCATGTGAATAGAGGAGCTGGGATGGCTGGGTAGGGGGCTCCCCTATTCTGAAGAACAGGGGAGAGGAAATGCAAGAAGGGGGGTGGGACTGAGAGGAGAGGAGGGATGGGCCTATGATCAAGATGCAAATTGAATTAATTTTAAAAAGAACAGATAAGGGGCAGTTATTGAAATAATTTGCTCTCTTTGGTATAAGATTACTCAGAATTTTGGTGTTTTGCTAGTATTTGTGAATTCTTTGTTTTAGGTTTAAAATTTTTAAAAATTGATGCAAAATTATCTGGATAGCTCATGGTTCCTAATCTCTGTAAGATTCTGGGGCTGACAAGAGGACCAAGCAAGTCAAGGTGTTTGCTGTGCAAGACAGAAGTCCCGAGTTTTACCTAAGTCACTGAGGCTTATGTAAGGTGGAAGAAGAGAACCAGAGCCACAGAGTGGTCCTTGACCTTCACGTGTGCTTCTTGACCTTCACACATACATATTAAAACATTAAATATTAAAAAATCCATAGGCAGAAAAAGCATAGAAAAAGCCCAGTTGGTTTACCTTCTTTGTATAAAGTCCTTTCCTTTTAGACCTTTTCCCTCTTTAATTGTATTCCTAAAGTTGAGATTAGCTACCAGGAAATGCTAAAAATGTACCTTTATACTGTTTACACTGTATGAAACAATGTAAACTGTTTACACAATAAAAAAGAGCACATACACATAGCACTCTCTCTCCCTATCTCTCTCTCTCCTAATGTCTGAAGCTAGCTTCACTAAAAAAGCTGTACCATAAACAAAATGTTTAGTCTAAGGCCCTGACAGTTGGCTACAGAATGTCACTTTTCCTCAGTTATGCCTCAATACAGAAATAGCAACAATGTAAATAGAAACTTGCATCCGTCAGATGTCAACATTTAAAATATGTATCCTGCACTGGTCATTTGTATACAGTAAACTTACTTCAGCTAAAGTGAACAAAAACTGCAGGATGAGGGGTGGGGTATGAGAAAACAAGGCAGGCATCCTCCAGGGAGCAGAGCAGATGCCTAGAGGCTCTGAAGACTGTCCTTGGTCAACATTCCCAGGAGAAGGCGTGGGGAGCAGGAAGGTAGGAAAGACTAGGCTCTGGAAAGGTATAGGGTGAGTGTTGAGCGGGGGACAGGATGAGGGGATAGAACTGATGGAAAAAACCTCAGTTGAATTGGGAAGCCATGTATCACAGGAAGACTGCCTATGACATGGGATCAGTTGTTTCATAGACACCCTGAAGAGAATGTCAGAGCCAGCAATGGCTTTCCAAAGAAGTCTCATGGGGCAGCAAAGGCTGCTCAGGCTTGAAAGTGTCAAGTTTAGGTAGGATTTTCAAATTCCTATTGTATGGACCAGAAAACATATGTGTGGAGAGAAAAGTTTCTTTTTCAGACTGGTGAATTTAGTCAGGGTAAATCATTCAGTTTTATGTTGCCAATCAAAAGATTTAGATCACAATCTGCAAGATCTATTTAAAACTTATGGTTACCTCCGAAGATTATACCTCTCTTAATTTGAATTTAACATAAACTTATTTTAATTGTTTTTGCATAATGATTGGTAACAGATTAAAAAAAAAGACAAAAAAAAAAACACTGACTACATGGCAAAAATCAGCAAATATGTCAAACAAAGCACCACATTCCCCAGAAACACCATGGCATATGTTGACAGTTACAAAAGAATTGCTGCTGTTTTCACCCTTCACACCAGAACAGTTTTTTCAATATTTACCTCCCATGTGTGGAGATGGGAACATATGGGGCTTTACATAATCATGAGCACAAACAGGTGGCTACTTAGGTGTATTTAATTTGCAGGCAGCATCAATACTGAACAACACAAGCCGCTCCGCATGGCTCCCAAAATCTTGCCACGAACATTCCATTAGCAAATTAAGATCGTTAAACAGAGGGAGGGGTAGCCCTCCTCATTGGCTTCAGCTACCTTTCAGAGCCCCGAATAGAATGCTTTTTCGAACACACCTTGGCGTTCTGTGGCATTCTTTTTTTCAGTGCAAGCCGGGTAATTGTGTATAATGTATACCTTTTGAACTAGTAACATGGGCATTTGAAAGTGCTTTCATCTTTTCTCCACGCTCTCTGCCCCTCCTCTTTGTGAACATAAAATTATGGTGGGTAAATTTTCAGCCTTTCATCAAAGCATAGGTTCAGGTTCCTGAAAGCAACCTGGAAAGACTTCTCCCAAGGTGAGCCACCTACACACGTCACCCAAAGCTTATTTCCATACACTGTGGTGAAATCTGTGGAAATTATTATTGCTGGGAAAATCTGCCCGATCTATGCTAGGCGCTGAGGGGTAGGTTGTTTTCGTCTGTTAGAAGCAGCCTGGAATATTTCGTGTGCTTTAGCTGGCACTGAACTTGTAGTGATATGACAACATCTGACCTTATAATCAGCCTGTAATGGCTTTGAAACCCAGAGTGAAAGGAAACAAGAGAAATAATAATCACTGTTTCCTTTAAAAAAAAAACAAAAAAAACAACAACACATTTTTTAAAGATTTATTTTTACATATATGTGTGCTCTCTCTACATTTACACCTACCATAAGAGGGCACCAGATCCCAATATAGATGGTCATGAGCCAGCCCCCCCCTCCCCCACCATGTGGTTCCTAGGAATTGAACTCAGGATCTCTAGAAGAGCAGACAGACCTCTTAACCACCGAGCCATCTCTTCAGTCCTCAATCACTGTTTCTGTATATCTAAACGTGTTACTGGTTACAGTTTGAATGTTATAATGACCTTATAAGGTAAGAGATATCACTGCCCTTACTGTTTAGATGAGGATATTATATCTCCAAAGGTTCATGTCAACACACAAGTGAGGAAAGGGCCAGAACTGAACCCCAGTTTTCAGAACTGGCCATCCCTACTTGAATTCGACAAACTCTCACCATCCACGTCCATAAATCTATGGCACATTGAAGAACCCCCTCCCCCAGTAAAACTTAGTGTGGTATTCTGAGAAATGTATGGTCTGTGGGAATTCTGTTCACCCCTGGAGTCTCCATGTATCTTCCCATGACACAAGGAAGAGGGCTGTCTAGGTTGAGGAGACTCCAGGAGTTTGTTCTCAGTCAGTCTCTGAATCCGGGTTGGTTTCTCACTCTTACCTTACCACTAGGGAAGGGAATGTTAACACAGACAATACTGTATAGCACCTTCGTGACGAACCCTTCAACCTGTGCATTAAGTTGTATCATGAGCTTATATTACAGATTGAGTGTTTGGCTAAGTGTCTCAAGCCTGTTGTACAATGCCCTCCCAAAGAGTTAAGTGCTTCTGGGGAAGAGGTGCTACTGGTGGGGTGTTTCCCTCATCATGCGACAGCTGAACCAAAGAGATAAAAATGAATTGGAAGGTTTTATGATCTGTTCTTTTCTTCTGGGTAAAAGAACTATTAAAACCTTTTTATAGCTACTACAGGCCGTCTCGGTGCAATTATTGATGGAATGATGCCTGGACACAGGGACGCTGCAGCCTGGCTTAATCTTTCCAAGCAGAGAGGCAGCTTGCTTACTCGCGTTGATGTACTCTCTTCCCTCTCAGCTACTCAGTTGAACATTCATGCAGCATTTCCAGACCACAGACTTAGACTTGCTTCTCATCCCTTGCTGCATTGGTTTTGAGACTTTCTCCAACTGGTTTTAGTCAAGAGAATGAGAAGAAACCATGAAGACTTCTCTATGTGACTTGTAAGACTCCCTCATAGGCTCGTGGTTTTCCATTATTATCCTCTGTTTGGCTTGGAAACCTGGGGAAGTTTCTCGTGGTATTAGTGTTGTGTGATCTGGCATTTACTCAAAGACTTTGAACTTTCTGTTTTATAGGACATTTCATGTACACAGTTGCAACCTGAACTTGAATATAGATCCATATTGCAGAGGTTCTGTGAAAACATCAGGTTTGGGGAGTCCATATAAAAGATTTCATCAAGATACACAATATACTACAAAATGTTTTGAGATGCAACATAATGATAGAAAAGCAATAAGAAACATGTGAAGTGAGAGCTTTTTATAGGTAGATACTGAATAACAAGGATGTTTAGGAATTTGATTGCAAATCAAACCATTTTTAGAGATTATCTGAGGCAGCATCTGCTTTACTGATGATTAGAAAAAATTCATAGGATTCTACAACTGGACAGTTTATCTCCAAATCAGCTGCTTCACATGCATCATTTCTTTGAAAAGTTTTAACATTTACTAATATATCTATATCTATATCTATATCTATATCTATATCTATATCTATATCTATATCTATATCTATATCTATATCTATATCTATCTATCTATCTATATATATATATACACACACACACATTGGTGGTAAAAGACCACCACCAAGGGTACCTCTTTCTTGGAGGCATTTAAACTCTTTGGAAAGACATTGTCCAACAGACTTGAGACATTTAACCAACAACTCAATTCATAATATCAACACAGATGATATAACCTGACACCAATATATGTATAAATATATATATATATGTGCTATTAGAAAAATTTTATCTGCTTCTGCTTATTAAAATTAGATTTACTTGTGTCTCAGAGGTAAAACTTCTTCATAATAACAGTGGGTATAAATTTATATTTATTAACTTTGAAGTGCTATGGAAGTTTCTGCCTCCATTCTTGTTTCATTAGGCTGGAATATTATTATTGTACCTCATCATGTGGCTGAGGGAAAACCTAGGGGTGAATAGAAATGTCAACCTGGACCCTGTTTGACTTTGTTCTCGAGTGCTTGTGTTGGTTTTGTTTTCATTACATGGTATCCTGTAGGGCGTGTGTAAAGGCATTCAACAATTTCGTGAGGATCACTGTATTTGAAACCCATAATCTTACATTTAAAAAAAAATCTGCTTAAAATGCAACAGACATTGGAAGTGGGAGAAAACAGGGAACAGGACAGAAGCCTTCCACAGAGGGCCTCTGAAAGACTCTACCCAGCAGGGTATCAAAGCAGATGCTGAGACTCATAGCCAAACTTTGGGCAGAGTGCAGGAAATCTTATGAAAGAGTGGGAGATGAAAGACATAGAGGGGACAAGAACTCCACAAGGAGAACAACATAGCCAAAAAATCTGGGCCCAGGGGTCTTTTCTGAGACTGATACTCCAACCAAGGACCATGCATGGAGATAACCTAGAACTCCTGCTCAGATGTAGCCCATTATAGCTCAGCCTCCAAGTGGGTTTCTTAGTAAGGGGAGCAGGAGTTGTCTCTGACACAAACTCAGTGACTGGCTTTTTCATCACCGCCCCCCCCTTGGGGGAGTGCAGCTGTACCAGGCCACAGAGGAAGACAATGCAGCCAATCCTGATGAGACCTGATAGGCTATGGTCAGATAGAAGGGGAGGAGGAACTCCCCTATTAGTGGACTGGAGGAGGGGCTTGGAAGGGGAAGAGGGAGGAGGCTACAGTTGGGATACAAAGTGAATAAATTGTAATAATCAAAAAAATTTTAAAAATTAAAAATATCTGCTTAAATAATATGCAGCGCCCTGTATGTACATGAACTTGATTAGTCAGTGCTACTACTTCACCTGGTTTGTTCAATTCCTCATCCCCCCTCTACACATTACTATAGTAGAGGCATAATACCACTTGATACTAGGGATTCATGCCAGGCAATGTCTTAAAGATAAGTGAAGTTCATTTTCTTTTCTTGTTGGGTTTTGAAAGTTCTATGTCTTTCCACACCCAAAATTTACATAGATATCCATCTGGAAATAACCTGTGTCAACTTACAAAAGGCAAGGCAGCTTATGACTTTTAATAATAATGAAAAGTTAAAATATATAACTGTGATTAAGACTTTGTACTTTTGAAAGCCAAAACTTGACTACATTTCTATGAGTTTGGGATAAGAGGAAATTTATTCAAAAGTTCATGTCTTTATTTGTGAAATGTTCATGTTTTATTAATGTGAACTATTTTATGTTGCTATTTTGAAAATGAAAATGTATCATGAATGCAAATTCCTGCCCATGGTGAGCTGCTAATAAGTTAAAAACTCTAATATTGCTGATATGAGAAGATGGGCAAAAGAAACAGCAACATTTTATTTCAAAATTATTTATGTTAGAGATGGAGAAAATAGATTTGGCTAGAACTGGGAAAGAAGCTAGAAGGTTAGAATAGAGTAAAAAGAATAATCTTCAGGATGATTTCATATGGTGGATTGAAAGTCATGCTCTGATATATTTTGAGGAAATACAACTTTGAAATTTATTCTACATTTCAGTGAAAACTGATTACAGAGAAGAGAAAGGGTAGAAAATGATCTGACGGGAATCAAAGATCTGGCTGTCGCCCTCTCCTTGAGTTTGGGGGAGGCTGGTCTGTGCAAAAGGAAGGTCACCTGGGATAGCTGCACATGCCTTGTGACTAGAACAAACTCGTTCCTGTGAACGCTGTGCCTGTAAGTCACATGCACAACAGGAAGAGATTAGCTTAGTGGCTAGATGCAGAGTGTAGATGTCACAGCTCTGATTAGAAAGATTTTAGAGCTACGATTAGGCTGTGAAAATGGTGACCTTTTCCGTGTTTCCCAGTAACGACGTTTGCTTTACTCTTCCCACCAGATAATTGAGACAAGATGGCTCAGTGGGTAAAGGCAATTGCTGCCAAGTCTGATGCCCTGGCTTTGATCCATAGAAGGAAAGAACTGACTCTTGCAAGTCGCCCTTGGACCACACATATCATGGCATAAGTGCCCCTATACATATATGTGCATATAAATAGAATAAAAATTATAAGGTATAGCTCCATCAATTGTAAATAAAATACTTGAAGGAATAAATTCACTTATTAACTAACTTCAACACTTTATTTCTTTATATTATTTTTCCTCAAGTTGCATGTTTGCTTTAAAAAAAAATCCTCTTAATTTCTGATTAACAGTAAGAAGCAAGAACGTGGCCCAGCAGGGATAGGCACTTGTCCCTGAACGTGATAACCTGAGCCTCTTGGACATATGTAATGAAAATGTCAAAACTTATCTGCTCCAAGTCATCCTCTGACTTCCACGTGTTTCCCATGACTTGTGTGTCACACAAGAACACACAATAAACAAGAAACTGTGAAGAAAGAATACACATTATTAGGACACAACATGTCTATAAAAGAAGCCTCTAATTTTGAAGTTACTGGAATCATATCCCTAAACATTGTGATTGGTAGGTTATCAAAGATACCTCTAGAGAGAGCTATCCAGTTTTCCCTAGACTGTTTGCCACAGAAATGAACCTTAATAGAGACTACTGTGGCAACAGACATGCATATGGCCAGTCTTCCATGAGAAGATGCTCCCACTACTGAAACCAAGACAGATTTTTTTTCTCACTATCTGAAAAATGTACCTAAAAAATAAACAAATGTGATATTTGAACCCAGTGTTTAATTAAGTAGGAAGGCATAAACATCAACTTTCCTGCTTAACTAGGAATGGTTGAACAGGTTTTCTCTATTTTAATTAAGTAATTTTTTATTTATATAATTTATTTATATCCTAATTGTAGCCCCCTCCCTCAGCTCCTCCCAGTCCCACCCTCCTTCCCTCTTTCCCTATTCCCCCTTCCCTACTCAAAAAAGGGAAGACACCTACCACCACCAACCCACTCCAGCACATCAAGTCACATCAGGATTCAGCTCGTCCTCTTCCCCTGTGGTCTGGCGAGGCAGTCCTGCCAGAGGAAAGTGATGGAACAGCAGGCAACAGAGGAGTCCAAGTCAGACACAGCTTCCTTACTAAGGGACCCACATGAGGACTAAACTGCTCATCAACATCTGTGCAGGGGGCCTTTGTCCAGTCCATGCACGGTCATTGGTTGGTGTATCGGTCTCCGTTGATGAGTTGATTCTGTTGTTCTTCTTGTGGAGTTCTTATCTCCTCCAGGTCCTATTATTCCTCTCCCTCCCAATACACACACACACACACACACACACACACACACACACACACACACACACTTTTCCACAAGACCCCCTGTGTGCTCCGCTTAATGTTTGGCTGTGAGTCTCAGCATGGTTTTCTCTATTTTAAATTCATATGTTCTCTGTGAAAAAAAGATGATAGAGGTAATCAAATCCACAACAGATCAGTCTTAGTGGTGTTTAATTTCTGTTTAGCTTCTATTTAGCTTTAAATTGTAACTTAAATTTCCAACCTGACATCATACTCAGTTAGAGCAGACATCATACTCAGAGCATTTTACATAACATCAATGGCTACTCAGTAGAAGGGCCCCTTTGGACCTTGGACTAGTTTCAATAGTAGATGAAGAGATAAGTTAATGAAATAGTTTCTTTGTATCCCACCACTCAGTGTGTTAAACTGTGCACTATGTCACCTTGTAAAAGAAAACATACAAATCCATAGATAGAGCTTTGTCTTGCAATAAGACCCACTGAGATGGTCTGAAGGCTGTGACTTACCTGAAATAACAGTAGTCCATGGGGGTCAGGTTGTTTCTAATGCCTAATACTTTACGTCTGTTAATACCTTAGAACAACTCTGCTCTTCAAGAATGATGACTCTACGTAACTATTCTGGTGCTCATGTCATCCTATAGATAAAACAAATAAAACCATTTTTATGGGCTTCTAGATAGTTACTAAAAACATATTCCACACAATTACTGAAACTTTCCGTTTATTGATAATGACTGCAGGATCTTAGTAGTAACTCTTTATATACTAAAGAATGAGATTGCACACATGTGGATACACACACAATCACACAGATTCAAACAGTATGACAAATTCAAGGATCCAATGTCTGGATTTTACTTGTTATAAGACTCCCTAAAACAAAACAAAACAAAACATTATCATCAACAACAAAACAAATTCCTTTAAAGAAAATGCTTCTTTTCCTCGTAGTCTTCTCGTACATAATGTGGCAGATAAAAGCTTTTCAATATATAGAGGTTTTAATTTCAGGGTATCAGGCTTTAGTTCAGGGGTAGAGTGCTTGATTACTACATGCAAAGCAGTGATACCGCTTCAAGAATTTCTACCTAAATATAACATGAATTCCTTTTTACTTTGTATGATCAAATATAGATGTAGACTTAAAAAAATTCTCAAAAGAATTAGAAAAATAATTAACAATACACACAAAAGATATCGCAACCTCAATAATTTGTTATATAGATAAATTTAATTAGAATATATTTACTGAGTAAACCAATAAATTATTTCTCCATGCTATATCATTTAAGATTTACAAATATGCTATTTTTCTTAGAGCACATTAGTATATAATATACTCATTAAGCTATTTGTATGTGAGAAAACAAGTAATATTTTGTTTTTTATTTTCTACAGAATATGTTAAAATCTATTTAACAAATACATTTCTGATTGTGATACAAAGTATGCATGCCCACAAATGAAAAATAGCCTGAAAAAAGAAATTGCTTAAGCATGCAACTCTAAAATCCATAACTTAAATAATAAAAAATTCAAGGTAGTGATACTGAGAAAAAAATTCAGAATGTGATATTAGTAAAGTATAAATTATTACGATAGTGAAAATACTGAAATTTCAGTAGAAAAATTAGAGGAGCTGACCTACAACACAACTTTTGCACCCAAGACTCAGGGGATATCAGAAAAGATGGGGTGGAAAGATTGTAAAAGTGTCAGGGCAGCTTCACCAACTACACCTCTTAGCAATATAGCCGACTAAACAAGACCCGGAGAAGCACATCAGTAGACAGTGCTAGCATGGCAGGGGGTAATATCAAGAGACGCTCTAAAAAGAGAACTGCAGGCAACTAAGGGATGCTGAAGCAGGAGAAAGGGTCCTCCCAGAAGTGAGCCCTTGATTAGTTATCCGACACCAACTGTTCAGATTGAAATAATACACGATTAGCATTAAATGGATTGAGCAGATTGTGTTTATAATTACACACACACACACACACACACTCTGAGAGGGATCAAGGTAGGAGGTGGACATAGGAAGGACTGGAGGGAGGAAAGAAAGGAAAAACAATGTAATTATATTTTACTTTTTTTGGATAGAGAAGGAATACCATTTAAAATATTCACCTGAGGGATGGTCAGGTGGCTCAGTGGAAGTGTGTTTACCATGCAAGCATGAGGTCTAGAGTTCAGAACACAAGTAAAAAGTCAGGGCAGGCATAGTTGCTGTCTGTAATCCCAGCAAATTCCAGGGGCAAATTCCAGGGCTGCTTGAGGCGAGCTGTGCTAGTTAGACGAAGTGATGAATGAGCTCTGATTCGTGTGAGAGAACCTTCAGCGATGAATAAAGCGGGAGGGGTTTCAGAAG
>NW_026585797.1:23372757-23474778 GCF_907164565.1 Psammomys obesus
TACCGGCGGGCAAACACACGAGGACATGCATTCATGCAACACCTCGTAAGCATACACCTGCGCAAAAGTCAGCCCCAACAGCAATCTAAGCTGCCATAGTTCCATGAAGCTCTGTGGAGAGCACTGATAGACGTTATGATTTATTAATGTGTTTTCCTCCAGGGATTCTATACGGAAAGAAAAATAGGAAATTCTACATATCAAATTCCCCTTGGGAGAGTCTATCGCAGTGCTTCAAAAGTAGCTAAGAACTCTGCCATTAATTAGAATGATGCACTGATTTGTTCATTATGGTAAAGCGAACACAACATGAAATGCATTTGAAAGCATGTGGGTCAGCTGCATCTAGTTACACTCATCCTCTAGTCCCAGCTCTACATCTTTTCAATCAAAATCTGACTGAATCCATTTTCTTCTGGGAAATGTATTCCATCTTTTAATTTAGTGCATCTACAGGAGAATATATTCATGGAGATATTAATCAAGTCTTCTCTTTTTAAAAATTAGAAAAACATTGAGAGATTAAATGCCTTTCTCAAAATCGCATTGGTAGTCAAGATGGTGCATTTCTTTGTCAGGTTTCCTATTTCTGAGACCAGGGTATTTGGTATTTTATGAAACTTCCCCTTGTTTCCATTTCTGTTCCTGCTGAGATGATTTAGTAATCTACAGAGTATAAGCTGACATTCTTCCTAGAAGAGTTTAAGATTCATACAAGCATCTTGGGCTGAGGATATAGTTCAGTCAGGAAAATGGTTAGATAGCAAGCATGAAGAAGAGTTCTGCCCCAGGAACCTTTCTTTCTAGGTAAGAAAGCTGGGATGATGGTGTGAGCCTATAATCCCAGCCCCAGGGAAGTGGAGACAGGGGCATCTCTGGTACTCATCGGGGAGCCAGGCTCATCTAATTGGTGAGCTCCAGGGAAAAAAAGAAATCCTGTTTCAAAGGACAGTGTTCCTAAGGATGACACAGAGATAATCCTTTGGCCTCCACACAGTGTGCACACAAACCAGCGCACTCACGTCCATAATATATGCATAAAATAAGCACATGATATTTAGAAGTTATACTAAACTTGTTTTATGGATTTATCATTGTGTTTTTCTATTGAGGACTTTCATTGTAATAACTCTAATGCACACAATTCTGTTCTTAGGTCTGTTTAAGGTCATGCCTGATAAAACTCCGTACCTTACAATGGAAGAAATCACGAGAACCATCCATATCAGACCTGGTAGACTAGGACAACCTTGCTTTTATCACCTGAAGGATATAAAACTAGAGAATCTCACCATTAAGCAGGGTGAGCCAATCCAGCTCAACTCAGTTGAAGAGATCGATGGAGAAATGCTGGTGAACTGTGGAGTGGTAAGGCATCACCAGAGCCATTCGTTTACTCTGCCTTTGTCACAGGAAGGAGAATTTTATGAGTGTGTGGATGAACATATTTATACCCTAAAAGAAATCGTTGAGTGGAAGATTCCCAAGAACAGAACAAGGACTGTGAAGCTTACGGATTTCTCAAATAAGTGGGACTCAACCAATCCACTCCCTGAAGACTTTTATGGTACTCTGATTCTCAAGCCTGTTTATGAAATTCAAGGTGTGCTGAAATGTAAGTACCCACTGAGGGCGATACCGTGTGTGAGTTAGCATTGTGGAGTTAATAGAAAAATGTTTAGACCCTGAAGAATGGGATTCTGTCACTGTCATTCATTAAGTGTCTTAGACTGAAATTCTTCATCTGTACATAAGAAAACCACAGACAGCTACCTCTTAAGGAGCAGATTAAGGAGTGAGTGTGCAGATATTTTTTTTTTTATAAAAAAACACTTTTTATAAAGTGTTTAAGGCTATCCAAGCATAAGATGCTATAACTCTGAGATACACATAGAAAAATGCTAGGTTTTTTTATTATTGGTTATTAGGAGTTAATTTTTATGACAGTCAACAGAAAGAAGTTTTCTTGTTTTTTCAGTGTCCCTTGTTTCTATTTCATGACAACGTTTCCTCCCCTCTCCCCCCAAATCTTAGCCATTTAAGACTGGTCACAGTTTTTTTTTTTTTTTAACATAGATTCTCTGAGTCGAGGAAGATGATATGTTAAATTAATTTTCACACTGTAATATATATTACATTTTAAGATATCTGCAGAGAGCATTGTTCTCCCAGAGATATTGATACCTTAAATTTTCAAACTTATGGTACATTATGGGGGCAATCAGTAGATTACAGAATTTTGAAGCAGTTTCTACTCAAGCCCGATAGCATGCCCAATAATCCTAGCTTCTCTGGAGGTTGAGGCAGGAGGATGGCAAGTTCAGGTTTGCCCTAGTGGCACATGGCCAGCCTGGTCAACTTAACAAGGCTCTGTCTCAAAATAAAAAATAAAAAATAAAAAAAGTAGTAAAGAGTACAGCTGAAGAGCAGGACAGTAATCACAGGTGAAATCCAAGGCTCAGTAACTTTCTAAATGCGAGCTTTGGGTAAGCTGTGTTTGCCCTTTTGAAGCTCCTTTGAAAGTGAAATAAAGTGAGCTTTTCTCTCTTTTTTCTGTTTTTTTTTGAATATAAAACAATGACACTGACACATAAAGTTACTGTTTTTATATAATTTAATTGAGTCCTTATATGCATATAATCTCAAATCCTAACCCCTCAGTGTTTTTAATTTTATTTTATTTATATATTGTTTATTACAATTTATTCACTTTGTATCCCATCTCCCTCATCTCCCAGTCCTACCCGTCCTCTCTCTTCCCCTATGCCCCTTCCCTAGTCTCCTGGTAGGGGAGGACCTCCTCCCCTTCTCTCTGACCCTAGCTTATCAGGTCTCATCAAGGCTGGCTGTATCATCTTCTTCTGTGACCTGTGAAGGCTGCACCACCCAAGGGGAGGTGATCAAAGAGCCAGCCACTGCGTTCATGTCAGAGACAACCCCTGCTTTACTTATGAAGGAACCCACTTGGAAACTGAGCAGCCAATGGGCTTCCTTTAAACAAAGGGTCTAGGTCCTCTCCATGAATGGTCCTTGGTTGCAGTATTGGTCTCTGCAGGCTCCCCTGGGCCCAGGTATTTTTGCTCTGTTGTTTTCCTTGTGGAGTTCCTGTCCTCTCCAGGTCTTTCTGTCTCCCTTTTCTTCCATAGGATTCCAGCACTCTGCCCAAAGTTTGGCTAAGAGTCTCAGTATCTCTTTTGATACCCTGGTGGGTAGAGTCTTTCAGAGGCCCCCTGTGGAAGGCTCCTATCCTTCCCTGTCTTCTACTTCCAACATCTATCCTGTTTGCCCTTCTGAATGAGAATTAAGCCTCTTCCCTAGGGTCCTCTTTGTTGCTTAGCTTCTTTAGGGCTATAGATTTTTTTTAATGTTTATCCTCTATTACATGGCTAATATCCACGTACAAGTGAGTAAATATCTTATGTGTCTTTCTGCTTCTGGTTTACCTCATCAGGATGATGTTTTCTAGTTCTCATCATTTGCTTGCAAATTTCAGGATTTCCCTGTTTTAATTGCTGAGTAGTATTCCATTGTGTAAATGCACCACACTTTTGTATCCCCTCCTCTGTTGAGGGACATCTAGGTTGTTTCCAGATTCTGGCTATTACAAATAAAGCTGCTTTGAACATAGTTGAGCAAATGTCTTTATTGACTGGTGGGGCATCTTTTGGATATATGCCCAGGAGTGGTAGAGTAGAATCTTGAGGTAGTACTATTCCTAATTTTCTGAGAAATTGCCAGATTGATTTCCAAAGTGTTTGTACAAGTTTACATTCCCACCAGCAATGGACAAGGGATCCCCTTTCTCCACAACCTCTCCAGCATGCATCATCCCTTGAGATTTTTGATCTTAGCCATTCTGATGGTATGCGAGGTATGTGATGTAGGGTATGAGGTATAATATCAGGGTTATTTGGATTTTCATTCCCCAGATGACTAAGGACATTGAACATTTCTTTAAGTGTTTCTCTGCCTTTCGATATTCTTCTGTTGAGAATTCTCTGTTTAGCTCTATTCTATTTTTTAAATTGGATTGCTTGGTTTGTTGGAGTTTAACTTTTTCAGTTCTTTATATATTCTGGATATTAGCCCTCTGTCAGATGTAGGGTTGGTGAAGATCTTTTCCCAGTCTGTAGGCAGTTGTTTTGTTCTGACAACAATGTCTTTTGCTTTACAGAAGCTTTTCAGTTTCATGAGGTCCAGTTTATTGATGTTGATCTTAGAGCCTGTGCTGTTGGTGTTCTGTTCAGGAAATTGTCTCCTGTGCCAATGAGTTCAAGGCTCTGCCCCACTTTTTCTTCTAACAGATTTAGTGAGTCTGGTTAAAGATCATCCTGTGTGAGGTAACCCAGAAGCAAAAAGACACATATGGTATATACTCATTTATAAGTGTATATTATAGGATAAACATAATATAATATAGGATAAACATAATAAAATCCATAGTCCTAAAGAAGCTAAACACAAGGAAGACCCTAGGGAAGAGGCTGAAATGTCACTCAGAAAGGCAAACAGGATAGACATGGGAAGAAGGAGAAGACAAGGAAATAGAAGAAGACAAGGAACAGGACAAAACCTTTTACAGTGAACCTCTGAAAGACTCTACCCACCAGAGTATTGAAGGAGATACCAAGAAATTCGGGCAGAGTTCAGGAAAACTTATGGAAGAAGAGGGAGGGAGAGAGAAAGAGCTGGAGGGGACAGGAACTCCACAAGAACAAAAGAGCCAAAATACCTGGGCTCAAGGGGTTCTTCAGAGACTGATACTCCAACCAAAGACCATGCATGGAAAAGACCTAGAACCCCTGCTCAGAGGAAGCCCATAGGCTGCTCAGTTTCCAAGTGGGTTCCCTATTAAGGGGAGCAAGGGCTTTCTCTCACATGAAATCAGTGGCATTCTCTTTATTCAACTACCCCTGAGTGGTGAAGCCTTGCCAGGCAATAGAGGAAGATAATGCAGCCAGCCCTGATGAGGCCTCATAGGCTAGGGTGAGACAGAAGAAGAGGAGGTCCTCCCCTATCAGGGGACTAGGAAAAGGGAGAATGGGGTGGGACTAGGAGAAGGCGAGGGAGGGGGTTACATTGGGGAAAGAAAGAAAGAAAGAAAGAAAGAAAGAAAGAAAGAAAGAAAGAAAGGAAAAGAAAAATTTTAAAAAGAAAGTGAAATAAGGTGATACTAAAAAGTTAAGATCCTTAAGTAGTAGATCAAAATATTTCATCAAAAGCTCCCTCCTTTCCCTCCTTAAATGTCTCAAAATTGATTTTTTTTTTCTGTCCTCTTTGTCCTTACATATTTATCAAAAGAAAGTATGGGAGTCTTCTGACAGATTTGAGAATTGTGTGTTAAATTCTATCATGCTAAAAGTATTAATTCAAAATTTATTCAATTCATTTTGTACTAAAGGTATAGGAATATTTTGATTTTATAAATTTTTAGACCACAGCAAATTTTAGAATTCACAGTAGTGTTCTGGTAGCTGTCCCAAATCATGCAACTGAGATGAATGATTGAGTTTTTCTTACTGTTTATGAATAATAGATAGCATTTTTAAAATTTTCAACTCAGCTAATTTTCTACAATTATCATTTTCCACCTTGTCACATGTTTACAAATGAGAACAAACCCAGATCCTAAACATGTGGACAGAGAGGTTATGGCTTTTAATGGATTTGGATTAGGAATCAAGTGTTGATAGATGAATGAGAATTACTCAAACCATGTAAGGAAAAAATTAAAACCAAAGTCAAGCTTAACTGGTGGAAAAGTAGGGAAGCGAGTGAGTAGAAATTCAGCACATCTATCTATCTATCTATCTATCTATCTATCTATCTATCTATCTATCTATCTATCTATCTATCTATCTAAAAGAAGGCAGACAGAGGTAAACATGAAAATACACATGGCAGATGTGTGTGTGTGTGTGTGTGTGTGTGTGTGTGTGTGTAGTGTAAGCATTCACAAAAAGTCATAAAGACTAACCAGATACATAAACTTGAGATTTATCCTAATCAAGAAAGACTGTTAAGGTGGGAGAGGCAGAACATGGGAACATCGTAATTCCAGCAGAAAATTCAGTGTATGAAAGTTCTATTCAATGTCTGCTTCGATACCCTGATGGGTGGTGTCTTTCAGATACCCCCTGTGGAAGCCTCCTGTCTTGTCTTCTACTTCTGATGTCTATCCTGTTTGCCCTTCTGAATGAGGATTAAGCCTCTTCCCTAGGATCCTGCTTGTTGTTTAGCTTCTTTAGGACTATAGATTTTAGGATGTTTATCCTTCTTATATGGCTAATTTATCCACTTCTAAGTGAGTATATACCATTTGTGCCTTTCTGGATCTATGCTACCTCACTCAGGATGATCTTTTCTAATTCTATCCATTTTCCTGCAAATTTCATGATTTCCTTGTTTTTCATTGCTGAGTAGTATTCCAGTGTATAAATGTACCACAACTTCTGAATCCATTCGTCAGTTGAGGGATATTCCAGATTCTGTCTACTATGAACATAGTTGAGCATATGTCATTGTTGTATGGTTTAATATTTTTCAGATATATACCCAGGAGTGGTATAGCTGGAGGTATGCCAGCTTGAGGTAGCACTATTCCTAATTTTCTGAGAAAGCACCAGATTGATTTCCAAAGTGGTTTTACAAGGTTACATTCCCCCAGCAATGGAGGAGAGTCCCCTTTCTCCATGTTCTCTCCAGCATGTGTCATGCCTTGAGTTTTTGATCTTAGCCATTCTGATGGGCGTAAGGTGGAATCTCAGGGTTGTTTTGATTTGTATTTCCTGGAGGACTAAGGATGTTGAAAGGCTCTATCCATCAGGGTATTGAAGCAGATGCTGACACCCATAGGCAAACTTTGGGCAGAGTGCAGGGAATCTTATGGAGGAAGGGAGAGATAGAAAGACCTGAAGGGGAAAGAAGCTTCATAAGGAGATCAACATCGACAAAAAACCTGGGCCCAGGGGGTGCTGCAGAAAACTGTCCAAGTAGATTTAAATAGTTTTTTCTTTTAAACTAACCAAGAACCAACCTTTTTAAAAACATGCTTCATGAAATGTTTTAACAAGGTCTCATATTAAAATAAAATGTTCACATTCATGGTTCTGATTCATTTTTATTCAGGAAAATTTTAAATGTTACTTCTTATCTGTGTTGGCAGCTCAAGGTATATGAGGTTATGAGAGTAGCTTGCATGTATACAGACTGTAGAATATTTTATGAAAACATAGATGGGAACCCATCACAAGTGACACAATTTAAAAACTTTTGTGTTATCCTTATTTCCCTCTAAAGAAGACAAGGAAATGATACGTTGACTCTACCATCGTCTTCTTCTGCAGTATTTGTTTGGACTGAGGTCAGATGATCCTTAAATTGTAGAGACTTACACAGTTGTGTTTACTGTGCCTGGGTATCAGGAAGAGTCTAAACCCCTTAGGCTTGATCGTTTTTTCCCCCCAACAAACTGACAAGAAAAAGCACTTGTCTGGGAGGGATAGGATGTTTGACAGTAACCTTAGAGGAAGATGGAAAATCATCTAAGAGGCAATGGAATATTTATTTCCTAAAAAGAACAACATGGCAAGTATTTAAAAAGAGGAAATATGAATATTTTACTCTTATGGCTGGTTTTTGATATGTTATTGATGTGACAATTTTTATCCCAGTAAAAGTGAAAGCAGCAGAAACATTGCAGCAATTCTCATGTGGGTTGCAACCCCTTTCGGTGTTGAAAGACTCATGCGCAGGGGTGACATAGGACCATCAGAAAATCCAGATGTTTACATGGCAATGTGTAGCAGTAAAAAATTACAGTTATGATGTAGCAACAAAAATAATTTTATGGTTGGGGATCACCACAACATGAGGAACTGTATTAAAGGGTCATAGCATAAGGAAGGCTGAGAACCGCTGTGTTAAAGGAAAACATGTTCCTGGGTTCTGGTCAACTTGTTATTGACTTAATATCTTCCTGGCTATCAAAAGCTCTCATAGATGATCAAGGAGTTACTACATTCTCAGGAGAGGTAACTATCCGAAACCTGTAAGTACTGGGCTCATATAAGTAATTTCAAAATGTGTGTTTGCTTTCTTAAAAGAATACAAAATTCATGTGATTAGGCAACATGGAAGTTTCAATATTTACAAAGAAAAAATTGAGTCCTTCATTTAATTTTGCTCTTTAAAAATAGAGATCCTGAATATTGACTTTGTAAATATTATGTCTTGATACATAGATTAATAATTAGTTTTCTCTTAACTAAAAAAAAGTCATCTTCATATAGATCCTTTTTGTCTTTTAGAGGAAATCTTAATGCTGCCCAAAGCTTGGAGAGCCATCTTCACCAAGTTATATAAAAACATCAACTCCTGTCATAAGCAGATGGTTGAAACCACTAAGTAAAAAGAAGACTCAGCAAAATAGTTTTGGGTATTGTATAGTAAATGATAATAAATGGAGAAAAATAAGTTTATTTGTAGTCTCCTAATGTCTTAGGCTTCACCACGTTGTTTTCCTGGAACATTCCCCTACTATCATTTAACTTAAAAAATATTTTCAACTATTATAAAAATCAAAGAAAATAATAATAATAATAATCATCATCATCATCATCATCATCATCAAGAAAGGTATGACAAAATTACAGACAAACCTTCTGGCTTTGACTATTTACAAATTTCCCCTCCATTCTCCTACTTTGAGGTAACCCATTTTTAGTATTTTCTCCCCTGCTTTCTAGTATTTGCCTTTCTGTTTCCAAATAATAGGAACATGAGTGGTTTCCAAGTCATGGATCATTTTAGATAGTAACAACTAACTTTCTCAAGCATCCCTTAGGATATAATTTCTCTTCCAGTTTGATTTCCCGTTTCCAATTTCTCCGCTCACAGTATCATGTTTCAATACCAGTTAAATGTGTTAATATGATGCTAACCCAAGTAGTTTATGATGAGTATAACTTTTCTGTCATGGGGACTTTGCTATTTTTGGCTTGTACTTTTCAATCTTTCCCTAAATCTCCAAGATATTTATGGAAAGAAAAAGAAAAGAAGAAAAGAAACCCACCGGATGCATTTATTTTCCCCCAAGGGCATTCCTTCTGGAGTCCCCCATCCTTATTTTCCTACCTTAATCTGCTGGCATATAGACCTATCATGTATGGGCTTCTTTACACCCCAGCCTGATGGTGACTTCCTCTGCCTTGCTTCTGTGTTCAATAAGTATTTCCGTAACCAATAGGGAATTTCCTCTCTCTGCATTTTCTTCCAGTTCTGACAAGGCCTAACCCTCCACATGCTTTCTAAGATAAGTCAAGAATCTGCAGGTTTGAGAACTCTTTATGTCCCACACCCACACATGGTACAGTTTAGCCACTATACAATTCTAGGTGGACAATGATTTCTTGAAGTCTACTCCTCCGTCTTCCGTGCTTGCCCCTGGGAGATGGTGGCGGCATCCTGTGGTCTCGGCTGTGGGCTGTGGTGGGTCAGATCTAGTGATGACAATTTTGGATCTGGAAATTTAGGTGTTTCTTTTCTGAAAAGATTTTTTTTTTAACGTCTTCTTAGTCATATTTTGTGATCTGTCTT
Organism: Psammomys obesus; assembly: GCF_907164565.1. Classification (NCBI taxonomy): domain Eukaryota; kingdom Metazoa; phylum Chordata; class Mammalia; order Rodentia; family Muridae; genus Psammomys; species Psammomys obesus. The sequence continues at coordinate 23,382,355 of NW_026585797.1, forward strand.
CTAAAAAAAAAAAAAAAAAAAAAAAACCCTTCCAATTGCATATTAAAGCCTCAACCCCAAATTAAGACTTCTCTGCTTTGCCTCCTTGATTTGATTTACCTTCATGGAAAGTTCCTTAACAACAGTGCCACCATCAGAGTACATTTTAAATTTCAGCTTTTGTATTTTTAAATTCCAAGAATTATAATGTACATAATTTTACACATGTTACCCCAAACCTAGCTTTAATGGTGCAGTATTTTACTCCAGAGAATTTTTTTTTATATTTTCTTATAGTTTTAATGTTATTACCTTTATTTTCTTATCCTTCATTTGGTTTCCCGTTTTATTTATCTTTTCTTCAAGTTTTGATCTATCGTTCTGGTTAAGTGGTTTCATGGGGTGCCTGCCAACTGTTTGCCATGTGTTTTTATTTACATGTGAGGTGCTTCAAACAAAGCTTCAGCTGAGGTACGGGTTCTGTGTCTGTGTTGGTAAGTTCTAGACTTCTCCGTGCAGCTGTCTCACTGGGCATTGCCTGCGCTGGTTCTATGGTCTTTCCTCAGAATTTACATGGTTTTCACTGAGATATCTTTCTGCTCTCTTCAAGGGTTATGAGTTTATTGAATCTGAGTGTTGAGCAGTTGACTCTGCACGGTCCCTACAGTTTTAGGCAGTATCGTTGTTTTCAGACTTATACTTCCTTCCAGTGTCCCAGGTTCTGGGGTCCCGACCTGTTTCCTGTGTAGAGCGTTTGTAAGAGGCTTTCCCATCATCCCTAGAATAGTGAGGTTAATGCTCCGACATTCAAATGAACTCCTTGTTTTCAACCTCTTTCTTCATTTTCACATGTGAATGGCTTGTGTCTCCACTTCCTAAGCATTTTTGGGAATTCTGAGGAACAAGAAAGGCTTACTTTCATCCATATCTGTGTGCTCAGGCACACGCTGGTTCTTTCTCCTAGTCTACCAAACCATTTCTCTTTCTTACAGCTGATTTTTGTCTTCCTTTACATTTCACTTAGCAGACGTCAAATTTGCTGACTCTAACTCCTTCTCTCTCTCTTCTTTCTCTGTTTCACTATTTTATCCTTGGGATAACTTTGAGGGTTAAGAGAATTGGAAAGATACATTTTACGAACAATTCTCTCTGTTCACTAGACATAGTCCTAGCCAGAATTTTGGCTAGACCTACTGTAAATTCTGAAACAACTACATGGTATTTTTGCAAATATTAATTTATTGTATAAATACAACAATATTTTAGTAAAATAATGTTTAGTAGCATAGAGAAATAACAGTCAAGTTCTAAGGTATTTACATTTATTTTTAAAATTTATTTTTTATTAACTACAGTTTATTCAATTTGTATCCCAACTGTAGCCCCCTCCCTCATCCCTTCCCAATCCCACCTTCCCTCTCCCTACTCCACCCATGCCCCTCCCCCAGTCCATTGATAGGGGAGGTCCTCCTCCCCTTCCTTCTGATCCTAGTCTATCAGGTCTCATCAGGAATGGCTGCATTGTCTTCCTCTGTGACCTGGTAAGGCTGCACCTTCAGGGGGAGGTGATCAAAGAGCAGTCCTATCAGTTCATGTCAGAGACAGTCCCTGTTCCCATTACTAGGGAACCCACTTGGACACTGAGCTGCCATGGGCTACATATGTGCAGGGGTCCTAGATTATCTCTATGAATGGTCCTTAGTTGGAATACTGTCTCAGAAAAGTCCCCTGTGCGCAGATTTTTTTCTCTGCTCGTGGAGCTCCTGTCCCCTACATTTATCTTAAAGCTTCAGATATAATAAATATTCATTAACTACTCAGTAAATCAAGTACAAGAATGTGTGAATAAAACAATAAAATATTGTTCATGAACAAATATTTAAATAGAACCATACACTTGATCCTATTTAGGTAGCAACAACATTTTTTTTTTCTGACTCCTCACATGGATTTGATTTGTTATGGTAGTATATTTGTGATTTTTAATAGTTCAAAAAGAATGTGAACTTTATGGCACTGAAGCTGTTATTATTTACATTCTTAACTAAAGGATAATTTTGGATACTGGTGCTTTTCTTGATGCATCTGTGAACATTCTGTGCTGATGTGGTATCAACTCTGTGGATAGACTAGTTAGCTTCCACTTTGCTTATTTCATTATTGCTAACAGAAATTACAAAAGACTAGCAGGAGAATGTAGATATTTTCTTAATGTATATTTGTTTTTATGCTACTAAATGCTAATATTTTTTCTGCTATTGTTCCTCAGAGAAATATATATGCACATATACACACACGTATATACACATACATAGTTTTTGTGTATGTAATATTATTTGTTTATTCGAAAGAATTGACTTTTGAAAATATAGAATTGATATTAAGTCCTAAGCCTTATTCTACCCTAAGCCAGGGTGGAAATGCAGGCGTGAGTTAATGGTATAAACCTCAGGCAGAATTTCTTCATTAGTTCTAAGACGTTTATTGAGTTCAGGGGTTAGTAGCATAGACATAGTCTTCGCAGCCAGACTTAGATCAGTGTTTGATTAAGCAGGAACTCTAGCCCAATCCAAATTAGGTGTAAAAATAATGATAGTGTGCCAGACACAGTAAGTACAGGTTAGGATTATCACAAGTTGAAACCAGCTAGGATGAGTAAGGAAACCCTGTCTTAAAAACAAACAAACAAACAAACAAACAAACAAACAAACCCAACCTGTAGAAAATATCTTTAAATATATCTAGTATAAAACATATTTAATAATGTATTTTCCTCAGCTTGGATAAACAAAGTAAAAGTGTGGAAAGTAAAATAGTGTTCCGAATAAACATGCAACAAGAACACATTCTTCATTTTAAATGACTTGATTTCTTTTTTTTTTTTCATTTTTTGATATTTATTAATACACACACATTTCTGGACAGAATAAAAATACAAATTTGACACACATAAGATGACATAAATGATAAGGAATGGAATATGTCCCACCAAACATTCATGTTTACTTCTGAGAAGTTGAGGTTAAGCAATCATTTGTATTAGTGAAAGGAGAATATAAATTGAGATAAAAACGAAGGCTGTAATTACCCAGGAAAGAGCCTTGTTAGGTGTCTTATTGTGAAATACAACTTGAAAATTGTAACTTGAATTGTGCCTGGTGACACAGGCATGTAATCCTAGCACTCCAGGGCCCTGCAGAGGATTAGGGAGTAATGTCACTTGAGAGACACAGTGCTGGCAGGGTCAGACCAGGATGCGAAGTGAGACATTCTCTCAAAGAATAATAAAAAGGAAAAATAAAAGAAGAATAGAAAAAAGAAAAAGAGGAACTACAAGGAATAACAGAAAATTTGCGTATTGACTAAAGGCTTAATATCAGTTGTGAAATATCTAGAAATAATCTGAAAATATCCTGGTTTTGACATTAAGTCCATAACATAATAAAGAGTCAGGTAGAGAGGTCTGTCTTCAGACATATTAAGGAAAATGTATGTGTGATGTTTGGAGTTTTATATTTTCTCAGCTGTATGGATCAATATAAAATTCTATCTCATGGGTCATAACTGGGTTATGGGTTCTATGGATGAAGCAACAGTTGTGTCTTTGTGTTTGATTTTGCCTTTACTTTGGTCCCAAATATACTTTCCATGCCCCTATTCTTCCTTTTCAGAAAGATTGTTGTATCTTGTAGTATATTGGAAATATGTGATGTTGTTTTGATTTTACAGTGTTTTACTGTTAAAAGTTTATATGACTTGATTTCTTAATGAGGGGCATTGTTTTCAAATATCAAGGTTTATAACAATTCTTTTATTAGTTACATTTTATTAACTTTTCATCCCGGCTGTATCCTGCTCTCTCATTCTCTCCCAATCCTCCTGCCTCACCTCCTTCCTGCCCCTTTCCAAATCCACTGATAGGAGAGGACCTCCTCCCCTATCATCTGACCCTGGTTTATCAGGTATCTTCAAGACTGGCTGCAAAGTCCTCCTCTGTGGCCTAGCAGGGCTGCTCCTCCCTTGGGGGATGGAGAGGTCAAAAAGCCCGCCATTGAGTTCATGTCAGGAATAGTCCCTGTTTCCCTTACTAGGGTACCATGGGCTACATCTGAGCAGAGGTTCTAGGTTATATCCATACATGGTCCTTGGTTGGAGAAACAGTTTCATAAAAGACCCCTGCGCCCAAATATATTTGGTCCTTGTGGAGCTCCTGTCCTCTCCAGGTCATATTAACTCCCCCTTCTTTCATATGATTCCCTGCAACCTGCTGAAGGTTTGGTTATGTGTCTCAGTATCATCTTTGAAACACTACTACATAGAGTCTTTCAGAGGCCCTCTGTGGTAGGCTCCTGTCCTGTTACTTGTTTTCTCCTACATCCAATGTGCATCCCATTTGTCTTTCTAAGTGAGGATTGACCATATTACCCCGGGTCCTCTTTCTTTTTTTATCTTTTTTAGATGTATAGATTTCATTATGTTTATCATATCTTATAGGTCTAAATAAGTGAGTAAATACAATGTGCGTCTTTCTGCTCCTGGGATACCTCACTCAGAATGATCTTTTCTAGATCCACCATTTGCCTGCAAATTTCATGATTTCCTCGTTTTTAATTGCTGAGTAGTATTCCATTGTGTAGACGTACCACAATTTCTGTATCCATTCCTCCGTTGATGGACATCTGGGTTGTTTCCAGGTTTTCGCTATTACAAATAAAGCTGCTACAAACATGGTTGAGCAATTGTCCTTGTCTACTTGAGCAACTTTTGGAGATATGCCTAGGAGTAGTATAGCTGGATCTTGAGGAAACGCTATTCCTAACTGACTGAGAAAGTGCCAGATTGATTTCCAAAGTGGTTGTACAAGTTTACATTCCCACCAGCAATGGAGGAGGGTTCCCCTTTCTCTACAACCTCTTCAGCATTTTTTGTCATTTGAGCCATTTTGATGGGTGTAAGGTGAAATCTCAGGGTCATTTTGATTTGCATCTCTTTAATGGCTAAGGCTGTTGAGCATCCCTTTAAATGTTTCTCTGCCATTCCATATTCCTCTACAGAGAATTCTTTGTTTAGCTCTGTACCCCATTTTTTAATTGGATTGTTTGATTTATTGCTTTTTAACTTCTTTAGTTCTTTATATATTCTGGATATCAGCCCTCTGTCAGATATAGGTTTCCTAATCTATAGGCTGTCATTTTGTTCTGACAACAGTGTCTTTTGCTTTACAGAAGCTTTTCAGTTTCCCGAGGCCCCATTTATTAATTATTGCTCTTAGAGCCTGTGCTATTGGTGTTCAATTCAGGAAGTTGTCTCCTGTGCCAATGAGTTCAAGGCTCTTCCCCACTTTTTCTTCTAACTGTTTTAGAGTATATGGTTTTAGGTTGAGGTCTTTGATCCACTTGGACTTTAGTTTTGTGCAGGGTGATAAATATGGATGTATTTTCATTTTTCTGCATGTAGACATCCAGTTGGACCAGCACTATTTGTTGAAGGTGCTGTCTTTTTTCCATTGAATGGTTTTGGCTTCTTTTATGTTTAAAAACATGAAACTGTGTTAACTGGATATAGTGGCACACAGTTTTAATCTGAATCTTGGGCAGCAGAGGCAGGAAGATCTCTGTGAGTCTGAGGCTGCTCCGGTCTACATGTGAGTTCCAAGATATCCAGTTCTACATAATAAGACCCGGTCTCAAAATAAATATATAAATGAATAGATAGATAGATAGATAGATAGATAGATAGATAGATAGATAGATAGATAAAATAAGTTTAAAGTAAAAATCTTTAAAAAATGAATAAAATGTGAACATAAGTTGAAAGAGATTATCTAGAAAAACTGCAAAGTGTAACCTTTGCTCACTTGAAATAAAGTTTGAAAAAAATCACAAAATAATTACCGAGAAAATTCAGGTAAAAATGGTTGAACTAGAAAGCAAAATTGAATTTGAGTGTAGGGTACAATACAGAACTCAGAAATTACTACTAAGACTCACAACGATGATCTAATAAAGAGCACCATCCATTCTAAGACTGTAACAACTCGCTGGCTGATGTGTGAAGATGGAATTTACAAAAATGCCTTGTGGAAAAGCAAATCCTTAGTCTTAAAAGGCAATTGACGAAGAAATCAAACTTACAAAGGGAAACTTGCCAATGAGTAAGTAATCACCACCGGTCCTTACATAACAATAGAGGAGAAATGTAAGTGGAGAGAAACCATGGATATAAGAACTTATAAGACCTCGGTTCATGTAGAAACTCCCCTCCCTTCCTGATCTCAGTGAGACCACTGGAGCCAAAATTTCTGTGTATTCTACAAGTGAAAATTATGTATCCAAGGAAATGTGTATTTCCTGATACCAACCAAGATAAAATGTAATTTTTTGTTTTCTCTTGAAAGATAGTCTTTCAGTGTGGTCTTCAAAACACATACTAAAATAAGAGCATCTCTCTGGTGGGCATGCAGAAAGGTGGGACTCTTTGAATAACATTTGTTCTAAACAGAGGGCATTTTTGTCTGAAATAACAAGGAGAAAGAGAGAAAGAGAGGTGAAATGACTCGGGAACTTAGGGAGGAAGCAGTCTTGGTATTTTAGAGAAAATGGAATCAATTGTTTTTCATAACAATTCCCTTTGGATAACCTGATAACGTACCCAGCTAGAATAATTCATATTTACCCAGAAGGAAGATTTGGAAAGTCTAAACTATGGTTGTCAAATACATATTGCTTCTGCCTCAGTCTAGTTTCAAACTAGAAAATTTGCAACAAATACCTCCAGGAATGCCTCTCATGCTGAGATACTGCTGTCTTATCTGTCTATCATTTTGAAGTCAAAGACAACACTTCCGCAAGTGACATTTTCTAACTCAGCTTACACTCTCTCTACATTGGTTTTTATCAGGGAAGGAGTTTCATTCTTCCAATTGTAACATAACAATTCTCTTAACAATTGTTAAGAGAACTCATAACACGCTTGCATGCTCACAAACGCACACACACTTAAATTCATGTAAGTGCACACACATATACACATAAACAGCTAGAGCTATGTTTTACAAAATGTAATTGGGGGAAGCAAAATGATTTATAAGTTTATTTAAAATGAGATTTTCCTCCTTGTGCTATGGATATCTTAAATAAAAGCAGTTGACACCATTTTTCTGAGAAAAATTAAAGAGCAGAAGAGATCTGGGGGACCTTTCATGTAACAGTACTCACTACAGGAGCAGTTACATCTACCCACTTTTATCTTATTTAGAAAATAGAATGTTTTATTTGTCCAACTATTCTTTTTCTGTTTTGTTTTGTTTCTGTTTTTTTTTTTTAAATTCTTTATTAATTACACTTTATTCACTTTGTATCCCCCCTGTGGTTTCCTCCCTCCTCCTGTCCCAATTCCTCCCTTCCTCCACCCTCTGTATGTATGCCCCTCCCCAAGTCCACTGATAGGGGAGGATTTCTTTTCCTTCCTTCAGATCCTCCTGAATTAGGTCTCATCAAGAGTGGCTGCATTGTCTTCTTCTGTGGCTTGGTAATGCTGCTTCCCCCCTCAGGGAGAGGTAATTAAAGAGCAGAACAATCAGTTCATGTCAGAGACAGTCCCTATTCCTATTACAATGGAACCCACTTGGATACTGAACTGCCATGGGCTACATCTGTGCAGGGATCTTAGGTTATCTCCATGCATAGTCCTTGGTTGGATTATCAGTCTCAGAAAAGACTCCTGTGCTCAGATATTTTTGGTTCTGTTGGTCTCCTTGTGGAGTTCCTGTCTTCTCCAGATCTTACTGTTTCCCACTTCTTTCCTAAGATTCCCTGCACTCTACCCAAAGGTTGCCCATAAGTCTCAACATCTACATTGATAGTCTGCAGGGCAGAGCCTTTCAGAGATCCTCTGTGTCAGGCTCCTGACTTGTTCCCTCTTTTCTCCTTCTTCTGATGTCCATCCTCTTTGCCTTTCTGGATAGGGATTGAGCATTTTAGCAAGAGTCCTCCTTGATTGGTTTCTTTAGGTGTACAGATTTTAGTAGGTTTATCCTATATTATATGTCTATATGAATGAGTATATACCATGTGCATCTTTCTGCTTCTGGGATAGCTCACTCAGGATGATCTTTTCCAGATCCTACCATTTACCTGCAAATTGCATGGTTTCCTTGTTTTTTATTGCTGAGTAATATTCCATTGTATAGGTATACCACAATTTGTGCATCCATTCCTCCACTGAGGGGCATCTGGGCTGTTTCCAGCTTCTGGCTTTTACAAATAAGGCTGCTACAAACATGGTTCAGCAAATGTCCTTATTGTGTACTTGAGACTCTTTTGGGTATATACCTAGGAGTGGTATAGTTGGATCTTGAGGAAGTGCTATTTCTAGTTGTCTGAGAAAGCGCCAGATTGATTTCCAAAGTGGTTGTACAAGTTTACATTCCCACCAGCAGTGGAGGAGGATCTCCCTATCTCCACAACCTCTCCAGCATGTGTTGCTCTTGAGTTTTTTATCTTAGCCATTCTGATGGGTGAAATCTTAGGGTCGTTTTGATTTGCATTTTCCTGGTGGTTAATGAGGTTGAGCATTTCTTTAAGTGTTTCTATGCCATTCAATATTCCTCTATTGAGAATTCTCTGTTTAGCTCTTTACCTCATTTTTTAATTGGATTACTTGATTTGTTGCTGTTTAACTTCTATAGTTCTTTATATATACTGGATATTAGTCCTTTGCCAGATATAGGGTTGGTGAAGATCCTTTCCCAATCTGTAGACTGTCATTTTGTTCTGACGACAGTGCTTTTTGCTTTACAGAAGCTTTTCAGTTTCATGAGGTCCCATGTATTGATTGTTGCTCTTAGAGCCAGTGCTGTTGGTGTTCTGTTCAGGAAGTTTTCTCCTGTGCCAATGAGTTCAAGGCTCTTCCCCATTTTTTCTTCTAAGCGGTTTAGTGTGTCTGGTTTTATGTTGAGTTCTTTGATACACTTGGACTTTAGTTTTGTGCAGGGTGATAAGTATGGATCTGTTTGCATTTTTCTACATCCAGTTAGACAGCACCATTTGATGAAGATGCTGTCTTTTTTCCATTGAATGGTTTTAGCATATTTATAAAAAAATCATGTATCCATGAGTGTGTGGATTTATGTCAGGGTCTTCTATTCAATTCCATTGATCTATCAGTCTATTTCTATGCCAGTACCATGCAGTCTTTAGTATTGTTGCTCTATAGTACAGTTTGAGATCAGGGATGGAGATACCTCCTGAGGATCTTTTACTGTGGAGAATTGTTTTAGCAATTCTGGGTTTCTTGTTGTTTCATATGAAGGTGAAAATTTTTCTTTCAAAGTCTGTAAAGAATTCTGTTTGTAATATGATTACATTGTCAATTGCATTGACTCTGTAGATGCTTTTGGTAAGATGGCCATTTTTATTATATTAATCCTGCTAAGCCATGAGCATGGGAGATCTTTCCATCTTCTCATATCTTCTTCTAATTCTGTCTTTAGAGACTGGAATTTCTTTTTTTATACAAGTCTTTGACTTGCTTGGTTAGGTTCACACCAAGGTACTTTATGTCCTTTGTGGCTATTGTGAAGGATGCTGTTTCCCTAATTTCTTTCTTGGCAGCTTTTGTCTTTTGTATACAGGAGTGCTACTGATTTCTTTGAGTTAATTTTGTATCCGGCCACTTTGCTGAAAGTGTTTATCAGCTGTAGGAGTTCCCTGTTAGAGTTTTTGGGGTCACTCATGTATACTATCATATCATCTGCAAATAGTGATAATTTGACTTCTTCCTTTCCCATCTGTATCCCCTTGATCTCCTTCAATTGTCTTATTCCTCTAGCAAGGACTTTAAGAACAATGTTAAAGAGATATGGAGAGAGTGGGCAGCCTTGCCTTGTTCCTGATTTCAGTGGGAATGATTTAAGTTTCTCTCCATTGAGTTTGATATTGGCTATAGGCTTGCTGTATATTTCCTTTACTACTTTCAGGTATGTGCCATGTATCCCTGATTTCTCCAAGACTTTAAATATGAATGGATGTGGGAGTTTTTCAAATGCCTTTTCAGCATCTAAGGAGAGGATCGTGTGGTTTTTCTCTTTCAGTTTGTTTATATGGTGGATCACATTGATGGATTTCCGTATATTGAACCACCCCTGCATGCCTGGCATGAAGCCTACTTGGTCTTAGTGGATGATATCTTTGATGTGTTCTTGGATTCTGTTGCAAGTATTTTGTTGAGTATTTTTGCATTGATGTTCATGAGGGAGATTGGCCTGAAATTTTCTTTCTTTGTTGGGTCTTTGTGTGGTTTAGGTACCAAGGTGACCTTGGCTTCATAGAATGAGTTTGGTAGTGTTTCCTCTGTTTTTATCTTGTGGAATAGTTTGAAGAGTTTTGGTGTTAGCTCTTCTTTGAAGGTCTGGTAGAATTCTGCACCAAAGCCATCTGGCCCTGGGCTTCTTTTGCATGGTAGACTTTTGATGACAGCTTCTATTTCCTTAGGGGATATAGGACTATTTAATTGGTTTACCTGGTCTTGATTCAGCTTTGACATGTAAAATCAGTCAAAAAAATTTTCCATTTCATTTAGATTTTCTAATTTTGTGGCATATAGACTTTGGAAGTAAGATCTAATTATTGTTTGGATTTTTACAGTGTTTGTGGTTATGTCCCCCTTTTCGTTTCTGATTTTGTTGATTTGAATAGTTTTTTTCTGCCTTTTAGTTAGTTTGGTTAAGGGTTTGTCTATCTTGTTGATTTTCTCAAAGAACCAGCTCTTGTTTCATTGATTCTTTAAATTGTTTTATTTGTTTCTAATTTATTGATTTCAGCCCTGAGTTTGATTATTTCCAGCCGTCTACTCCTCTTTGGTGTGTCTGCTTCTTTTTTTTTTTTTTTTTTTTTTTTTTTTGTGCTTTTAAGTAAGCCATTAAGTTGCTTACATAAGATGTTCTGAATTTCTTCTTGAAGGCACTTAGTGCTATGAACTTTCCTCTTAGCACTGCTTTCATCATGTCCCATAAGTTTGGGTATGTTATTCCTTCATTTTCATTGAATTCTAGGAAGACTTTAATTTCTTTCTTTATTTCTTCTTACCCAGCTGTCATTTAGTAGCAAGTTGTTCAGTTTCCATGTGTGTGTAGGCCTTTTGCTATTTTTTTCATTGAGGTCCAGCTTTAGTCCATGGTGATCAGATAGAATACAAGGGATTATTTCAATCTTCTTGTATCTGTTGAGTCTTGTTTGTGACAAACTATATGGTCTATTTTGTAGAAGGTTCCATGAGGTGCTGAGAAGAAGGTAAATTCTTTTGTGTTTGGGTGAAAGGTTCTGTAGATATCCATGAGGTCCATTTGATCCATGATCTCTGCCAGAGTTATTGTTTCTTTGTTTAATTTCTGTTTTGTTGACCGGTCCTTTGTTGAAAGTGGGGTGTTGAAATCTCCCACTATTAACGTATGGGGTGTATGTGTGGTTTAAGTTTTATTAAAGTTTCTTTTACAAATGTTGGTGCCCTTGAATTTGGGGCATAGATGTTCAGGATTGTGATATATTCCTGGTTGATTTTTTCCCTTGATGAGTATGAAGTGTCTTTCTCTATCTCTTTTGATTAATTTTGGTTGAAAATCTATTTTATTAGATATTAGAGTGGCTACTCCTGCTTGCTTCTTCGTTCCATTTGCTTGGAAATCCTTCCTACAGCCCTTTACTCTCAGGTAATGTCTATCTTTGTGATTTAGGTGTATTTCTTGTATGCAACAGATTGTTGGGTCTTGTTTCCACATTCATTCTGTTAGTCAGTGTCTTTATTGGAGAATTGAGTCCATTGATGTTGAGGGAGATTAATGACCAGTGGCTGTTAGATCCTTTGATATTGATGCTTGTGTGTTTGGCTACTTTTTATTTTGTTGTAGTGAAATTATTTATTTCCTGTGTTTTCTTGAAAGTAGTTAGTTTTCTTGGGTTGTATTTTTCCTTCTAGTATCCTCGGTAACACTGGATTTGTGTGTAGGTATTGTTGAAATTTGTTTTTGTCGTTGAATATCTTGTTTTATCTGTCTATGAGGACTGAGAGTTCTGTTGGGTACAGTAGCCTAGGCTGCCATCTGTCTTCTCTTAGGGTCTGCATGATATCTGTCCAGCCTCTTCTGGCTTTCATAGTTTCTGTTGAGAAGTCAGGTGTGATTCTGATGGGTTTGCCATTATATGTTACTTGGCCTTTTTCCCTTGCAGCTTTTAGTATTTTTTCTTTGTTCTGTATACTTACTGTTTTGATTATTATGTGACGGGAGGATTTTCTTTTCTGGTCTAATTTATTAGGGGTTCTGTAGGCCTCTTGTATTCTTATAGGACTCCCCTTTAAGTTGGGGAAATTTTCTTCAATGATTTTGTTGAAAATATTTTCTGAGCCTTGGAGGAGGGAATCTTCTTTTTCCTCTATTCCTATTATTCTTAGGTTTTGTCTTTTTATGTTGTCTTGGATTTCTTGGATGGTTTGTATGAGGAATTTTTTAGATTTATCATTTTCTTTGATGGATACATCCATTTCTTCCATTGTATCTTCCACACCTGAGATTCTTTCATCTCTTGTATTCTATTGGTTATGCTTACCTCTGTAGTTCCTGTTTTCTTTCCTAGGTTCTCCCTCTCCATGATTTCCTCTATTTGTGTTTTCTTTAATTTTTCCAATTCTATCTTCAGATCTTGAACCGTTTTGTTTATTTACTTCACCTATCGGTCTGTATTTTCCTTCAATTATTTTAGCTGTTTGTTTGAACATTCCTCTGTTTCTTTTATTTTTTTAAGTGATTTAATCATTTCCTCTCTGAATGTCACAAACTGTTTGGCTGCATCTTCCTGTATTTCTTTATGGATGACCATAATCTGTTTTATTATATCTTCCCCTAATTTTACCCACTTTTAAAACTTAGGATATTAAGTTTTACTTATTTGCTCAAACTTAGTGAGCCTCCTGCTAAGAAGGAAATGTGTTGGCTCAGAGCAAAGAGCTTCATGACTTCTTCTTTTTTTTTTTTTTTACTTCTTTATGTTATTTGAACATGATATTCCTAGGTAGAGATTTTTGGTATGTATTGCTTAGTGTTGCCCATGTCATAAATTTTGGAAAACATTCTGCTGTTATTTCTAATATATCTTCTTTTTCCTCTTTTTCTTCTTCCTAGTGTTCCCTTGACTTGTGTGTTGCATCTTTTGTATCTGTCCCATAATTCTTGGCTATCATGTTTCATTCTTTTCAACCCTTTTGTTTTATTGGCTTATCTTCCAACTTCTCAATTCTTTTCTTTGGCAGTATCTAGTCTATTGTGTAAGCGATCAAGTCATTCTTTGTTTCTGTTCCAGTTGCTCTTTTCCTAGAACTTTCCTAGAACTCTCTCTTACATTACCCATCCTTTTTTCCTTCAGTGTCTCTCTTTGCTTATTGATCACTCATTAAATACTTACTTGGTCTGATAGTTCCAAAATCTCTTCCATATTTGAATTTGGTTTGTTTCTTGATTGTTACTGGTTTGTTGATAATCAAGGTCTCATGTAGCCCAGGCATGCATTCAACTTGCATTTGGTTTTGACGGCTGCTTTGTTCCTTCGGGTTTTTCTTTTGTCTTTCACTACATATATTATAGTTATTCACAGTGGGATGCCAGATAAGATGTTTCTAGCGAAAGAAACAAAGTTAAATAGAGAAAGTGTGAGGTTTCTGTGGCTAGGAAGAAGGTAGATGCTATAACTGTGTCAAAGGCTAAAATTTATAACTGTGTATGCCCTAGCTGTGTCAAAGGCTAAAATTCCCTATAGTGTCTTTATTTAGTCCAGCTTGCATTTCCCTAGGGACTTCTTTGTCCCTAACATCTTAATGTCATTCTCTTATTCAGAATTCCATTAACGTGTAGGAGTAGTCAAGAATTTTCATGGGTAGTGTTTTGTGGTATCTTATAATTAGGGCTTAGTCATTCATTAAGCCTTCACATCTGGGATATGGTTTTCATAAGGGTTTCTCAGCATTTCCCCCTCTCCTACAAGGGTGACAGACTGCCCATCCTGAGTTGGAGTTGGGAATTCCCCCTCCCCTATGTGGAAATAGAGGTTTTTGGGTATTTCCTCTTTCCCATGAAGAGCCTAAAGTAAAGTTGATTTGGGTTAGGTAATTCCTTTCTTTCCAGTTGGTTAGGCTTTGGTAAAACCCCACATGCTGGCTGGGCTCTGATAAAAAATTAGTCCCTAAATCAGTCCTTTAAGGACATCAGAGGCTTTGATAACAGCCCTTTTTTTCACCTTGCAAAATGCAAAGGGGGGTTTTCTCAAATCTTCCCCTAAAGAACTGACTGTGGTTTCTGGAAAGAAGGCTGCGGAAAGAGTAGGAGGCCCTGCAAAGCACAGCCCCCATGGTTAGTCTCCAGTTCTCTCTTAGATTCCAGGAACTAATTAATAGCACTTAGCATTAGCATTCTTATCTGTTTCTGGCCTCCAGCAGAGGTTCTTCTTGAAGTGAACTGGGACTCCGTATCACTTATATTTTAGTTTTCAGTGTCATGATTCCTCAAGACCTCCATTCTCTGATGGTAGTAAAGCATACTGCTAATGCTATTTTCCTGTGTGTTTAAGCATATACAAAGTGATTTGTTTATTTTTTTTTTCACTAAAGAACAAAACTTTGGGCATAAAAGACTTCACTTTGCCAATGTTTTTAGACTCTTACATTCCTATTATCTTATAAAAATTTGACAAATAGTCATTTCATAGAGTAGATCATTGAAGTTTAGCTTTAAGAGATTTGTCTTACATGAAATCTCCATGTTTTGACAGTAAAACTATTTTTACCTAATTAAAATTTAAATTAAAGTATAATTTACCTAATTATTACTTTTAGTGTTCACTCAAAGGACACTGGGATGACAACTGCTTTTCATTTGATTCTTTATCCACTATGATGGAGACATCATTCTAGACTGTAATATATTAATGGGAAAACAATAAAAGACTTCTGATCTTGGTGAATATGTTCTAATTTGAGGAAACAAAAATAGAAAAATTGCATACTGAATATGTTGATATGTTCTAATTTAAGGTAATAAATTATAGAAACTGATCATAATGAACATGCATTTTCTGTGAAGTGATTGAAAGTAAAGGAAAACATGGAAAGTCTAGAAATGGAGAAGGACACAAGGCATGCAAGGGCTATAATTTTAAGCAGAATTGTTAGAGTAGATCACATTCAAGGGGCAACGTATGAGCAGTCTTGAAGAGGAAGAGGGGTAGGCCATGAAAGCATTTAGTCAGAGGAACTACAGGAGGAAGAAACAGAGCATGCAAAGAAAAAAAAAGGATTGACAGCAAGAGCTCAGAGAAAGAGAGAGCAATGAGTTAGAGTGAGGTAATTTAGCAGACAAGATCAAAGTAATATCAAGGACTTGGATTTATTTGATATTGTGGTTCTGTGAACAGATGGTAGATATAATTAATGTAGCATTCAAAAAGAATCCCTGGCTACTCTTTTGAGATCTGACATTACGAAGACTCATTAGGAAGACTTTTAACAAGCCAGGTAAAAAAGATGTCGCATACGAAAGAATTGTCTTGATTGTATCTGGGTCCTCAAGTAGTAGAAAAAAGAGGAAATTGAAGATGTCTCTAAGATTGGTAGAATGAAGAGAGATAAAGGAGATAGAGAAAGCATTGGGTACTGTTCACTTTGTGGGAACAGCAGACTTCACTTCAAGAATGTTAAATTTGAGACTCCTACTATATGTGCAAATAGATGTAAATCAATACATGCAACCCAAGAGCATTATCTGGCTGGATCTGTCACATATAGATGTTCATACTTCACCATGATCTTGAAAATTTAAAACATGAAAGCCTAGAAAAGTTTTTATTCTATATTACATGTGATTATTTTCAAACATTATCATTTATTGGGCATCTGAAAATACATCCATACAATTTGTTTCATATCACATATATTCTTTATTACAGAGTTCATAATGACATAGCATGAAAAAATAATATTTTATTTAGAAGAAAAATGAAACAGAATAAATGGTGACCTCTATAATGGAGCTGTGTAAAATTTGTAGGATCATTTAAAATAAATAACAAAGAGAAGAGCTCTAAGAAAAAAATGCTCCCCAAATTTACTTATTTTACAGTTCATTTTATAAAGCTTATTCCTTAAATTAAGAATATGTGTCATGAAGCTTCTTGAATTTCAGGCAAATTCAAAGCTAAAACCTTGTTAATTAAATAAAATTGACCAGTTGTCAGAATTCTAGCATGAGCTCTAGATGGCCATGCTAATGTTGTACTATTTTTTAAATATGGAACAATTAGAATTTGTGTACTAAATGCCTTTTGTTATGGGGGAGGGAATCTCTGAATTATCCCATCTGAATTCCAGGGCCATAATGCAAGCCATATCCCTACTTACATTGTTTCATAGTGTGTGCAGTGGACAGAGAATGGCTTTATTATTTTTGGAGAATTTCATGGTCTCTGGAGAAATCTCAGGCCAAGATGCCTAACCCCTGTATTTAAATTTTCTGTGTCCAATTACTGACCTACCTACTGACCTAACCTTCATTATTTCTATTTATTTTTTAATGTTTTTTAAATTAATTTGAGATTTTCATACATCATGTTTTGATCATGTTCATCCTCCCTCTTCCGTATTTCTTTTAAAGCCGTCAAGTCAATTAGTGCAGCTTATGTATACTCAGGCATACAGCCACCCAGTAGGGTATATTAGAGCTACAAGAAGCCAGAATTCTTAATCCTCTTCCACAGCAGTAATCAACTACCAATAGCTTCTCAGCTTGGAGCGGTACTCCAGGCCTCTCTGCCCTCTCTGTGTTGTGATTGGGGCTGATTACAAAATATTGCATTTGCATAGATCATGAAGACAATGCAGCCACTTGTGATGAGATCTGACAGTCTAGGGTCAAACAGAAGGGGAGGAGGACCTCCCCTACGAGTGGACTATGGGAGGGGCATAGTGGGAGAAGAGGGAGGGAGGAAGGGTGAGATTAGGAAGAGACAAGGAAGGGGGCCACAACTGGGATACAAATTGAATAAATTGTAATAAATGATAACAAAAAATAAAAAAGAGAAAAAATGCTGTGAGTTCATATTACAGCTGCCGATTGTATTCAGAAAACTCTGTTTCCTTGTAGCCATCCACTACCTCTGGGTCTTATAGTCTACCTGAACCCTGTTCAGCAATGATCCTTGAGCTTTGGAAGTTAGGCCCTGTCTCAAACAAACACACACCAATAAGAAATCCCATAACATACAACTCAACCCAGTTCAACCCAACTGCTGCCCCACCCTCAAAATCCATAACCAACCAACCTAAATAAATAAATAAATAAAAAGAACACTTTATATACAATGACTAGAGAAAGTAGGGAACAATATGAATTTATGAAAATGCTTATAAAGCTTGTATTAGAAAGTTGTAAAAATATGCTATCATAAAATTGTTTTAATTCAAGAACATTTTAAAATAATATTTAAAATTACTACCTGGAGAGCAATGGAATAATGTGAACACAATGTTTTAAGTGGCTTCAAAGTCTCAAGACTTCTTAGAACAGACTTACTTGTCCTTTGTGACATAGTTGTGTTAAACTCACCATTTTACCATGTGTATCCTTTGACTGTGACCTGTCCCTTAACACTGTTTCTACTTAGGTAAAATAGAGCATAGTGGAAAAAGTTAACTTTGAAATTTAAGAGAGATCTATCTCGCCAAACATGGTTGTGCACGCCTATAATCCCAGCACTCTGGGAAGCAGAGGCAGGTGGATCTCAGTAAATATGGGGCCAGCCTGGTCTAGAAAGCATGCACAGTACAGTCAAGGCTACACAGAGAAACCTTATTTCAAGAAGAAAAAAAAAAACTGTCTCTTATTCCATACTTACATTTTGTGGGTTTTTTTTTGTATTGTTTTATTCTGAATTATAAGATTTGTTTAAGGGTTCTGTTTGGTGCCTTATACAGAGCTTTGT
Organism: Psammomys obesus; assembly: GCF_907164565.1. Taxonomy (NCBI): domain Eukaryota; kingdom Metazoa; phylum Chordata; class Mammalia; order Rodentia; family Muridae; genus Psammomys; species Psammomys obesus. The sequence continues at coordinate 23,400,351 of NW_026585797.1, forward strand.
AGAAATTACTAAACTGATTTCTATAATAATTTTACATATGAACCTTGGATCTCATAAACATTAATTAAAATCAAACGGTAAGACTTACATATCTATATGAACATTTATTTATATGATTATACAAGTTATAAAACATGCATAAATGTAAGAATTTGAGTCAAGAGAGTGACTACCATTTGTATTAGTAGAGAGGAAGTGACTTTTGATAAGGTATACAGAGATATGAGGGATTAGAGAACATCTATTTGTAAAATAGAATACATCGGTATATGTATCATTGTTTTCATTATACAATTTCAAAACTAAAAATCACACCAAGGAAAATTATAACATGATTATTTGAGTTCCTTTTTCCCTCTTAAGTGAAATTTATCTATGGTACCATAGACCATTGCACTAAAAGCACTTTGAACAAAATGTCAGTTGTCTTTTCTTTTTCATTTGTAGTTCAAAAGGACATAGTCCGGATTCTTCCCACGTTAGACGTTGAAGTCAAAGATATCACTGACTCTTATGATGCCAGCTGGTTTCTTCAGTTGCTGTCTACTGAAGATCTTTTTGAAATGACCAGCAAAGAGTTTCCTATAGTGGTGGAAGTCATCGAAGTCTCACAAGGGAACCAACTGCCCAGAAGTATTTTACAGCCTGGGAAAACCATTGTCATCCACAAAAAGTACCAGGCTTCGAGGATCTTAGCTTCAGAAATTCGAAGCAATTTCCCTAAAAGACACTTCTTAATCCCTAGAAGCTACAAAGGCAAGTTCAAAAGGAGACCCCGGGAGTTCCCAACGGCCTATGACCTGCAGATATCTGAGAGTAAGAAGGAAACTCTCCATGTAGTAGCCACCAAAACCTTCCATACACTTCACAAGGAACTGTCCTCTGTGTCTGCTGGGGACCAGTTTCTAGTGTATCATTCAGAGACCACAGAAGTTGTATTTGAGGGAACAAGAGAAGTGAACGTTCTCACCTGTGAAAAAATCCTCAGTAAGTCCAAAGAAGTGGCACGGCTTCCTCTGTACATGGAAGGAGGTTTTGTGGAGGTGATTCATGATAAGAAACAGTACCAGATTTCTGAGCTCTGTACACAGTTCAGCTGGCCCTTCAATGTGAAGGTGTCTGTGAGAGATCTCTTCATTGAGGATGACATTTTGGCAGCTACCCCAGGACTGCAGTTGGAGGAGGATATCACAGACTCTTACCTAGTTATCAGTGATTTTGCCAACCCTGGAGAATGTTGGGAAATTCCTATGGGCCGCTTGAATATAACTGTTCAGTTAGTTAGTGGTAGTAGTTTGTCTATCGATTCGGGGCCATTTCAAGTTAGGAGTCTGGTAGAAGAGATCACAGAAGAACAGTATTACATGATGAGGAGGTATGAAAGCTCCGTTGCACGTCCCCCGCCTCGCCCTCCCAAGCATCCCTCAGCAGAGGAAATGAAGTTAACCTTGCTCAGCTTAGCAGAAGAAAGAGCAATAGATCTGCCCAAGTCTCCCAAGGTAAGACTGTGATTTCACACATTTCCTCTTTTTTTGAGGTAATACATTTTGAGTTGCTTCTGAGTTTGCCTTTTGCTTGTTTTCTTTTCTTTTATACCAATTCAGAACAAGCCTGTCTGGTATGTGCTAGATGAATGAACATCGACAGAGCAGAAGCTGTTGCAGCATTTTGTACTTTGATGCTTCACCAGTAGATGTGGCATGAGATCTATGTTGAGTTAGAAATAGAGTATGACATTTAGATATGACTGTGCAAATTGCCATTCGAATGCGTTTTGGTGATTATACATGTTAATAAGATGCCTCAGAAGAACATCTCATTTATTTTGGAAATGTGGTTCATTTTTTTGTCAGGTGGAATTATCTTAATACTTCACCCAGGAAATGAGCATACCATAAACTCCCATCTTTTGGGGGGTGGGGACAGTTTCCTGGTAACATGCATCTCTAACACATGTCTTCATTTTGTTTTATGAGCAGAAAGATGTAAAAATAATCTTGGCAGAACTGTGTGTGAGAATGAGAGCATCTGCCCACATAATGCCTCTTAGAATTGTAATCTTTAACAGTTCTATTGAAAAATAAAATCAATAAACCTACAGGCACTAGGGGATCTCTATGGAAATAACAGAGGCACAGCCACTCAAGATGTTGGGAAGTAGTTTAATCTCTTGAACACTCCCTACTAGCTGCCTGAAACAAGTTTACCCAGGACATGCATTGTGTGTGTGTGTCTGTGTGTGTGTGTGTGTGTGTGTGTGTGTGCCTGAGGTTCTATGCTGGGTGACAGAAATGTGTTCTGCCCCAGAAGATGTTGTGCTGGAAGCATAAGGAAAATGAAGCAATTAGTAAAGAGATACTTTCTGTTCACTCCTCATATTTAGGAAAGATTGTAATGCTGGGCATCAAGACTCATATGCATGTTGATGTGTTTGCAAGTGTGTGTATCAAAGATTGTTCTAATTGTATTCTAAGGGTTAAATCCTTAAGGATCACTAAACTAATTTTCTAGAAAAAAACAGTAATACCAACAAAATTTAATTTCTGGAAAAATAATTTTAAAAAATTACAAAATGAAACAGTTCCAAATAATACTGAATAGCCAACATGAAAGATTTCTTTGATTCTTAACAATTTTTTTTTTCTCACTGAGTGGAATGGTACTAAGGCAAAGGTCTAGTGTTCCAAGATTCTTGGCATCTTATTTCAAAAATGAAGTGAAAAACTTACACATATTTGCAAAGGAAATAGCAAGAAAACATTATTCAAAGCCAAACAGAATAGATTTAAAAAATACAGTATTAAAAGTTATGGTGGGCCACATGGCTGAAGATATTGAAGTGCTCCATTATAGTTTGAGGCATTCCTTCATAGGGTCCAAAGGTTGTTTATTTGGCATACCTGGGGAGAGGCACACTCAGTTTGTGGAATGCCGCCATCTTGCCATCTTATTGGCTTCTAGGCATGTCTGTGGTTACTGTGGACATAGTTTATGTCCATTTTGATTGACAAGCTTACATAGGCTTTGTTCACTGTGGGTGTCCCTTCAGCATGCATCTGAATTTAATTATATACGGGCATATGAAGGTAAATAGGGAATGGCTAACAGATTGCTAGGTGCATTGTTCAGACATATGTGTGTGTGTGTGTGTGTGTGTGTGTGTGTGTGTGTGTGTGTGTAGTATGTGTGAGGTAAAGGTCTCAGGTGGCCAAGTTCCTGATGTGTGTGTGGGGTGTATTCATAACCCAAGACAAGTAGAGTGCCAAGTGACAAACCATTCTCTAGTCTTGCCTGCTTCAAGGTGAGAAGTGGATTTTTTTTTTATTAGTGGGCAGAATAATAGTATGCATCCAAAGATCTGTATAGCTAACTTCCCAGAGCCTACAGGGATATAACATGGCATGGCATAAGGACTTTTCACATAGTTTAAAATCCAGGTCCTAGTAATGGGATTATCGTGAAGTATCCAGATAGGTCTAACTTGAAGTCTTTACTAGAAACTTTTTCAGTGGTGATCAGCATTACATGGAGATGTAGTTAGAGAAGAATGCCGAAAGAGACAATGTTCCTGCCTCCAAAGAGGAAGGAAGGGAGTCAGGCACGAAGTGTAGACAGCTTTTTTCCATGGTCCCTGCTTTAGCTCCTGACTCCAGGATTCTGTCTTGCAGTCTTGCTTTGGTTTCTCTTTAGGACGTAGTATAAGCTGTAAGCCAAATAATACCTCCCAGTTGCTTTTTATCAGTGTTTATCACAGTAACAGAGAAAAAAAAAAACACAATTCACCCTTTCTTTCTTTATTTTCCTTTTATTTTCTACCCTTTAAAGTGAGTTTTATCAGCTCACGTGCCCATGGAGAACCTGAGGGCACAGCTTAGCTTTAGGACCAGCAGGAGCTGGGATCTTGAGAGCAGATAGAGTAATGTTCATTTTTATTTCTATATTGTATTTTTTACCACCTCCAGCTAGTTTTGTTCAGACATGTCACGGGACTTCTTAGAGTTCCTGCATCCTGCATCTCAGTTTCAATACTGGAAAAGAATTCACTTTCGTTATCTAGACTGAATTCAGAAGGAGACAAGACCGAAATTGCACTACATACCTTTGTCCTGACGCAGCCAGCTTGCCAGTTGCCTTAACTAGAGATAAAGTTTATGGCTGTTTTAGTCTAGGTAATTTACATAGAACAAAAATATATTCCTAGAATTCTGGAGGCTAAGAAATTCAAGATCAAGTTGCTACTGAGTTCGATTTTCAGATCCAAGACGGAGTCTTGTTACTGCGTCCCCAGAAAGGGGAACGCCATTTTTTAATATACCAGAAGTTCCAAAGAGAAGAAACTCATTCCTCAAGTCATTTAAGTATACTTCTGTCTGACCAAATCTTTTGGCCTAAACCATTTCAATTGATCCCATCTCCAAATTCTGTTGCATTGATGTGAAGTTGCTAACTTGAGTTTTGAAAGAGACAAAAACATTAAAAAAAAAACATAGTAGTGAAAAAGAATATCAGGTCTGGACACCTCAAAAACTAGAGGCAAAAAAGGTGATAAAAAATGATTAGTGTCTACTATCACCTCAAAATAAAAGATTTAAACATTCTAAACCAAGAAAACATCCATAGATAAAAGTATGTTAACATTTTTTAAAATATCTCTAAAGATAGAAAATGACTGAAGTGTTTTTATTAGGGGAAACATACCTAACAATTATATATCATGTACTAAAATGACTAAATTAATATGTTCTTACTTTCTGGATTTACATAGTAATGTTATCTCTGTCCAGATCCCACATGAGCTTAGGATGTTGTGATCTGAGTCCCAATCTGAACAATGGAATTTGTAAAAAGTTGTCAAGATGTTACAAAGTTCTAGAATTATTTGTATTTGAGGAACACGAGTTGAGTGACAGCTGAAATTTGAAAGACTTGACACTAGGTGATATTCATTATAAGACATATTTAAAGAGCTGTTCAAGACCTGGAGAGATGACACACACCCCTCATCATAGCATTTGTGAGGCAGAGACAAGAGGGTTTGAAGACCTAGGGAAGCCTAGGCTATACAGGAAAGCCCCCTCTCAAAACCAAAACAAATCAAAAAGCATGTAACTCTTCTGTGGCAAGGAATTCAGCCTCAGTTCTTCCAGTATCTCCAACTCCAGGTGAGGTTGAAGGATGGGCATATTTGATGTAATGGTGTTGTGAAAAACTGCATATGGCAAAAAAAAGGTTAGAGCATTAAACAGAGATGGTGGGAGAAGTCAGTGAATTACTGCCTCCATAAGCCAACAGACCACTGGGAAGAATTCATAGTTTCTTGATAAAATTAGTTCCATCGGTTCTCCTGTGGCTAAAAACAGAGCACTATTATTTTCTCTAACATTTAAAAAAAATATCACCGATGCTCCCATTTTCCTGTGTTCAAACATACTAGCCTTCTTTTTTTCTTTAATAATTTTTACCCATCATGAAGATAAGCATTTTCTCAGTGGATCATAATGGAACACAACAGAAGATCTGTCAATGTCCTTGTAATGTACCCAGAAAGTCCTAAAAGTAGTGGTTTTTTATTATCCCAATGTCACCCTTCCATGTATTTTCTTTATATTACCTATGATAACTGTATTAACACTTTTCTCTCATGTATGCTTTTGAAATAATTGGATTTAAGATTTTTTAAAATGTTTTACACTAGGTAGCAGCCATTTAAAGCAAGCTTGTACGTCTTGAGGTTTTACTTGGGCTGTTGCTTTAAATTTGGAGAACAATTTGTGAGGGTTATTCAGAGTTTAAATATTCAGACTCATTTAACTCATTAAAATCCCTTTTCTATGCACAGAGAAGAGTACTACATGCTTCATTATGTGGATTTACTTTTGCTTTCCTAATGGGCCATTAACTTTACTAGATCATTTCTTGCATTGCTAAATAACAGGGCAGATGTACAGATAGTCTAGGAGTAAGAATCTGAAATGTATTAGTATTAACCAAATCCATTTGTGGTGGGTGTCCACTATCAGTTGGGAACACTGTGAGTTCATCTAATCTAAGATGTCTGGAAACTGAGAATATATGGGGACAGGTCATAAGAAGTAGGTGCAATGGAAGAATTCTTTCCCACAATAAGTTTACCCACTATTTCCTTGGGTTAGCAGTATCTCAGCAAGAAGAAAAGCAATGGCAGTAGAGTCTTCAAGACTGTGACTTGGGTACAGGCTGCAGCATGTGAGGGGACACTGGGTATCAAGAAAGGATAGCTACACCAAGGTCAATGTAGTTTTACATAGATTTTTATCACTTGCTAGATGCAATATGTATGGATGGGTAATAATGTACAGAATCTAAACGTAAATGGGGAGCTCTGGGGATCATGCACAATGAATCCCTTTATGCTGATGATACAAGGTGGAAATATGTCTTTGAATTCTATGCACTTGGAGCTTTAATTAGACAGACAGAATGTTATAAAGAGGTCGAATAAATAAAACTGTGCCTCCACTTGTGTTCTGAAGAGGAATGATGTAGGGTATTCTGCTGCTCAGACATTACGGTTTCTGTGTCAGAACTAGTTTTGGATAGCTTGGAAAGGCATAGAGTAGATGGGGTTTCGCCTGTCATGGATATATATGGCCATGGCTTTTGAGTACCACACAGGAGAAATATAACTTCTCTATTCTGATGAAAGGGCCAATAACCAGGGAGAAAAACAAAACATTGCTTTGAAAGATGAGGTATGCCACATCTTCAGAGACTGTAGCAAGGCCCAGAAACCTTGCATTGCAAGAACTCTGTTTGGCCATTTAATGCCCTTGTGTCCACTTGTTCCTGGAATTTCTAGACTTCTGTGGACAAGAACACCCACAGGAGACGTTAAGGCAAAGAGCAAGGGAGGCAGTGATGGGAAAGTTCTGTGCAACAAGCAAAACAGAAATGCTGCCCCACAGTGAGAACGGGGGCTGAAAAAGGCAGAAGGAAAGCCGGGCTCTGTGCAGCGCGGGAGAGCGCTTGCGAGGCCAGCTGATGCTGACCAGTCACTTCTGATCTTGGTTGTGACAGTGAGAATTTCGGAAATGTATTAGAGATACAGGCTCCTGGACGACACCAGGCCTTGAGTACACAGATGCGTGTGACAGACACTCAGGTGTAACTGACAGGATTCCACCCCAGACGCTGCAATCTGTTTCCTTTTTCATTCACGGGATGTGGTGTAGGTATTAGGTGTGTTGAAAGAGACATTTATCACAGAAGTCAGGCATCTACTTTCTCAACAAAATTTTTTCTGGAGAATTTATATGCAAAAACAGTTGCATGGCATGACTGAGGTGAATTCACAGTGGGAAATGTTTGAGGGAAATTTTGACAGTCTTTGAGCTTCAAAGAATTGGATATTCTCTCGTTGGGGAATGGTGAAATTAATTTTTAAGTTAATTTTTTTTTTACTTATAACTCTTTACCTGTAGCACCAGGAGCTGAAATACTGCCGAATTGCAATTATCATGTTATCACCATTAGTGACTATTCATTCCTTTATATACATAAAAAATTAAAAAAAGTTTTCTCTGTATTTTTATTAAATAATTAGGTTAAATTTGAAGTAAATGACTTTGTATTAAATTTCTGCCTTTTAATACTTTTAGATTAGTTTTTATTTTTATAAATGTCTTTGGCATGGAAAAAAATCTTTGTTTGAAAAATAGTAGACGTTTAGAATATTCAATAGAGAGTGTACAGAATCACCAGCTTTCCGTAATGACAGCAGGGATTTCGGTGTCCACAATCACTGAAATGAGTCTGTACTTAGTAGATGGTCAATTTACAGTAGTTGAACTGAGATATATATATATATATATATATATATATATATATATATATATATATATATGTATATATGTGATATATATATCAAACCAGAAAAGTATACATATATATATATAGATGTCTCTAAATATATGTATGTATGTATACTTTTCTACATATAAATATAGACAAGTCTCTAAGTATATATATGTTTGTATGCATAGAGATATATGTCTTTCATATACATGTGGATCAAACCAGAAAGAACTGATATATATATATGTATATATACATACATATACATATATATATGTATATATACATATACATATATATGTATATACATATACATACATGTATATGTATACATATACATATACATATATGTACATACATACATATATATATGCACTCACTTTGGGCTCACTACCACCTGTAACTCTAGCTCTTGGGGCTCGCAGATCCTCCTCTCTAATGTGTTTGGTACCTACACATATGCATGCACAGAGACACATGCACTCATACATGTAAATAAGTGATAGAATAAAAGTGTAAATAATCAATGTGCTTAAAGATTTCCTGGAAAAGAAAGTTCCATGCTAGAGAACTACCAGGCTACTCTGATAGTACCTGATCTGTTCCGAGTTTGTGACTCCACCTACAGGATATTTTAAAGGTCAAGGAAGTCACCAGGCCAAGGAAAGACTTTGTGCTGCCACAGAACTTGTAAATACGGTCCTGCCATACACAGGACTATGCTATTCTGTCGCAGTGCTGAGAAGAGTTCTCAGGCTATCTTGAAGGCTCTCAGACACAGGATCTGGATACTAATGCACAGTTCCCAGAGACAGGAAGTGGGTAATAGTGCACAGTATCAACAATCTCTGCACTTCCTGAAACAAAGCAAACAGAAATCTCTCCTTACCACTAAATCTTTCTTATGTAGTTCTTACCTTCGGAAATGTCAGCACAATCTGTTGACCAATCTAAAGCAGGCATCTGGAAATGGTCTGTTGTTTTCTTTCTTTGTTCCTTTTAGCAACGGTTACATTCTGTTGATCCAACCCCCTTTATATCTCTTGAACACTGCTGGAATTTGACGTTTCCTCAGCGTAGGACCCCATCATTTATGGTTTGCATTTTTGAGTGCCACTTGAAACTATTCTTTTTGTTTCTCTATGTGCAATATTCAGATTAATTATTCACCTTACTGAGTTCTTTATCATCTTAAGAAAACCATCTTTCCATGTGACTTTCAGCTGGCTGTCTTCTGTGCAGTCCTTTAGTTGTTTCTAAACACTCATGTGATCATTTCTCTAATATGACTCCTTGTACATTGTTTCACATTTAAATATTTGGTATTTTATTATACTGAAAAAGTTTTCAGTTCTAAGAATTTTATTCTGTTCTGAGTCCCTGATATTTCCAGTGGAGAATTTTTTTTTTTTTACTGATTTCAGATAATTTTATTTATTTATTATTATTGTTTATTTTAATTTAAAAAGTTCAAATTATCATTTATTACAATTTATTCAATTTGTGACCCCCTCCTTCGCCTCCTCCCAATCCCACCTTCCCTCCCTCATCTCCTCCTATGCCCCTCCCCTAGTCCACTGATAGGGGAGGACCTCCTCCTCTTCTATTTGACCCTAGCCTATCAGGTCTCATCAGGACTGGTTGCATTGTCGTCTTCTGTGATCTGTAAAGGCTGTACCCACAAGGGGGAAGTGATCAGAGAGTCTGTCACTGAGTTCATGCCAGAGACAGCCCCTGCTCCCCTTACTAGGGACCCTACTTGGAGACTGAGTGTATCGGCTACATCTGAGCCAGGGTTTAAGGTCCTCTCCATGCATTGTCCTTGATTGGGATATCATTCTCTTCAGGACCCCAAGGCTCAGTTTTGTTTTGTTTTGTTTTTCTCTGTTGATCTCCTTGTGGAGCACCTGTCCCCTCCAGGTCTTTCTATTTCCTCCTTCTTTCATAAGATTTTCTGCACTCTGCCCAAAGTTTGGCTATGAGTTTCAGTTATTATATTTACAATATATTCACTTTGTATCCCAGTTGTAGGCCCCTTTCTCATCTCTTCCCATTCCCACCCTCCCTCCTTCTTTCCTCCTTTTCTCCTCTCCTAGTCCACTGAAAGAGGATGTCCTCCTCCCCTACTCTCTGACCCTAGCCTATCAGGTCTCATCAGGACTGCCTGGATCCTCTTCCTCTGTGGCCTAGTAAGGACACACCGCCAGGGGGAGGTGATTAAGGTGACTCAGAAGTTCATGTCAGACACAGCCCCTGCTCCCCTTCTTAGGCAATCCACAGGGAGACTTAGCTGCCTATGGGCTACATATGAGCAGGGGGTCTAGGTTCTCTCCATGCATGGTCCTTGGTTGATTCATCAGTCTCTGCAGACCCCACCTGGGCCCATATTTTTGGCTTTGTTGGTCTCCTTGTGGAGCCCCTGTCCCCTCTGGGTCTTTCTGTTTCCATCTTATTCCATAAGACTCCCTGCACTCTGCCAAAGTTTGGCTGTGAGTTTCTGCATCTGCTTCGATCCCCTGCTGGGCGGAGTCTTTCAGAGCACATCTGTGGTAGGCTCCCATCTTGTTCCCTGTCTTCTACTGCTTCTGGTGTTTATCCTGTTTGCCCTTCTGAATAAGAACTAAGCCTGTTCCGTAGGGTCTGCCTTGTTGTTTTGCTTCTTTAAGTTTGTAGATTTTAGTATGTTTATTCTATTTATATGACTAATATCCACTTCTAAGTGAGTGTATATATACCATGTGTGTCTTTCTGCTTCTGGGTAACCTCACTCAGGATGATCTTTTCTAGTTCCCACCATTTGCCTGCAAATTTCATGATTTCCTTGTTTTTAATTGCTGAGTAGTATTCCATTGTGTAAATATATCACAATTCCTGTATCCATTCTTTCGTTGAGGGACATCTAGCTTGTTTCCAGATTCTAGCTATTATGAATAGAGTGTCTATGAGCAAAACTGAGCAAATGTCCTTGTCGTATAGTTGATCATCTTTCAGATACATGCCAAGAAATGGTATAGCTGGGTCGTGAGGTAGAACTAGTCCCAGTTTTCTGGGTGTCAAATTGATTTCTAAAGTAGTTGTAAAAGTTTACATTCTCACCAGCAACAGAGGAGGATTCCTATTTCTCCACGTCCTCTCCAGCATGTGTTGTTACTTAAGTTTTTGATCTTAGTCGTTCTGATGGGTATAAGGTCATTTTGATTTGCATTTCCCTGATGACTACTAAAGACTTGAACATTTCTTTCTTTTTCTTTTTTATATTAAAAACAGGTTATTTACTTTGTATCCCAGCCGTAGCCTCCTCCCTCTCTCCCAATCTCACCCTCCCTCCCTCATCTCCTCCCTGCCACTTTCCAAGTCCACCGATAGGGGAGGTCCTCCTCCCCTTTCATCTGACCCTAGCTTATCAGGTCTCTTCAGTACTGGCTACAATGTCCTCCTCTGTGGCCTAGCAAGGCTGCCATTGAGCATTCTTTAAGTGCTTCACCACCATTTGAGATTCTTCTGTTGAGAATTCTCTGTTTAGCTCTGTACCCAGTTTTTAATTGGATTACTTGGTTTGTTGGTGTTTAATTTCTTTATTTCTTTTTATATTATGGGTATTAGTCCTCTGTTGAATGTAGGGTTGTTGAAGAACTTTTTCCAGTCTGTACACTGTCATTTTGTTCTGTTGACCATGTTCTCTCCTTTACAGAAGTTTTTCAGTTTCATGAGGTCCTATTTATTGATTGTTGATATTAGAGCCTGTACTGTTGGTGTTCTGTTCAAGAAGTTGTCTCCTGTGCCAATGAGTTCAAGGCTCTTCCCCACTTTTTCTTCTAATAGATTTAGTGTGTCTGATTTTATGTTGAGGTCTTTGATCCACTTGGACTTTAATTTTGTACAGGGTGATAAATATGTGTCTATTTGCGTTTTTCTACATGTAGACATCCAGTTAGAAGAGCACCATTTGTTGAAGATGCTAACCTTTTTTTCCATTGTATTGTTTTGGCTTCTTTGTAAAAAGTCAAGTATCCGTAGGTGTGTGGGTTTATATCTATGTCTTCTACTCGATTCCATTAATCCACCTTTCTGTTTCTATGCCAGTACCATGCTGTTTTTATTACTATTGCTCTGTAGTACACCTTGAGATCATGGATGAAGATATCTCCAGAAGAGCTTTTATTGTACAGGGATGTTTTAACTATTCTGGGTTTTTTGTTTTTCTATATGAAGTTGAGAATTATTGTTTCAAGGTCTGAAAAGAATCGTGTTGGTATTTTGATGGGAATTACATTAAATCTGTAGATTGATTTTGGTAGCATGGCTATTTTTACTACGTTATTAACCAATGCTTTAAACTTTTTATGTTTTGTTACATTGTATTTCATGTAAAAAAAATCAATTCACCTATTTTGTAGGGGTTATTTTATCTATTCATTTTTGTCCACATCAGGCTTTCATCTCAGGACTTTTCACATGCTAGGCAAACGCTCTAAAACTAAGCTGCTGATCTTCCCTTGCTGGGGATCAAACTCAAGAACTTGTATATGCTGAGTAAGTCATCTACCATTCAGCCAAACCCATAGTTTAAACATAAGGCTTACCATTATGTGTTCATCTTTTGGTACACATGAATATGGCTTTTATATGAAGGCCTGTCTTATTAATTTTGATAATAAATAAAACAAGTTAAAATCAGCAACAGCTTTACCAAATTATTATTTTATTCTATAAATTTTGTATTTCCACCATCCATGTATATATAGACTCTGGCATAAATACATACATGATTCTATATCAGCAGTCCTTGCACTAAAGTTTTGTATGGACACATGTACATGTGTATACATGTATATAACCCAACACATGACTCTAGAATCATACTGAAAGCCCCAAATATAAAAAAAATTCAGATCATATAGGGCCATTTTTAAAAGTGAGTTACTTAGTGAGTTACCTACTTAAGCAAGACTTAAAACATATAGTCAATTCTGATGCTCTTAGCCACCTCCCATTTTAGCATAGGAGAAAATGTCATTCTTGTCTCAGACCAACTGAGAGAACCATGGAGTACTTAGCAGAGTGAGAGAGAAGATCATATGGCTGGAGCTTGCTGACTGCAACTTGAATGTCTTTTATACGAGGCATTCTGATTAAAGGAAGTTGACTCTTAGCTCTGGTCTTCTGCTGCCAAATTACGTTACTTCGTGTGCTCTTCATGGTGCCTTCCATAGACCATAGAATTTTGACAATAATAGAAACTTACATTTGACCCACAGATAAAGACTGGAGAGGCTACGACTGGAGCTTCTCCCTCCCAGAGAAGAATTAAACACAGAGGAAAAAAATGACACTTGTAGAATATTACAGAGATGGTACAGGTCCGCTGGAGTGAGGTGTGAATTTGAGTGGGAAGAATTTTTTAAAAAATGTGAATTTAAAAAAATTTAATTAAAAAAAAACTATTTGTTCACTAATAATTCCCTCAAGGGATCCTTCAAGGCTGTAATAACAGTAATTTGAAGTGACACGCAGAGCAAGAACCAAGCTGTTTTCAGATGAACTTTATGAGTTTTCTTGGTATACTCCTTAGGATCATGTGTATTTACTTGTGTTGCTGAAGAGCCATGTACCTTGTGTTTACCTGAGGATTCATTCATATGTGCGTTTGGATCTTCAGGGCCCTTACTCCTGCTTTTGTTTCTGGATGTCAAGGTGTTTAAAAACTGCTGATCAAAAAAATAAATAAATAAATAAATAAATCAGCCCTTAGTCTTGAATCATTTTTTGGCAGTCTACTGCTTTGCTCTGTAATTCCCCAAAATCTCTGTGGAAACTTAAATTTTCCTTATTTCTATTCCTTGATGTTTTACTTTTTTTTTTTTTTAAAGTTAGTCCACATAGGATATTTCAGTATAGATATAACAGACAAAATAGATTTTCCTGACCTTAAACTTCCCAAGCCATGAAATGAAATTTGGGCTCATGTTTTTAAAGGAACCGTTGAGAGTGACACCTGTGGATAAACATGAATGTATTCAAGTCTGGTGACAGTTATGGACAGGAAATAAACATTTGGCACCCTGAGGGTCAATATCTGATTTTGAATGCTCTCCAAGTCTTGTTTCTTTGACTCTAACAAAAAATTAATAGTTTTATATTTAGGATTACTGCATATTTTTTTATTTAATTTACCCACTCTACATTATACTTATAAGAAACTTATAATGTATCAGTTCTATTGTGTTATATATGTGTATATATACATATATACATATATTCTTCTCTTTAGCATTCTTTTTATTTTCAGTTGTAATGTAGATGCTCAGTTACCTCATTTTGCTTAATGAACTCTTTAGAGGACCTCACTAATTTAAACCAAAACAAATACCTTGTGATAACTTGATTAAAATAAAGTTAAACAACCATTTGGATAATTTTAACTTTCATATTTGATTTTACCATCTTGTTAAACTGTTTGACAATTTATTCACCTGAATCTTGTCATTAAAGATTTGGGAATCTCTCTAGTAACTTCGGGTATGTTCCTGACCATTCTACAAGTTTCGAATGGAGGGAATGTGAGCTGAACTGAAGCCAGGGCAGACTGTGGGATGTGGGTCTGGATATCGGCTGTCACTGCGGCTGTAACATGAGATGTGAAGCAAATAGCGGGTTAAATGGGGGCGTGCTGGGAACCAGCTCACCTTTTATAGGCCTCACTCTGTTTTGGGGCTGTGATTAGACCACGGTGGTGGAGAGCAAGATTAGGAAAAGAAATGTCAAGCAAGGGGACACTGTGTCACCTGAGGCTGCCATGGGCCTGGGAGACAATGGTGAGGGCCTTACGTAGCTGTTAAGACCGTGTCTATTTGAGTACAAAGCCAAACATGCCTCTCTCCCTGGCTGCATTTCCACTCCTACTTTTAATAAAGAATCTTCATTTCATAACTTCACTACTGACCTATGAAATTTTGCTTATTCCCAGCCGAGTTCTTTTTATTAACAGAACTGTCTTCTCTTAGGCTTTATGTAAACCCAAATCTTTGTGGAAAATTCTGAACGTTTCATTTGAGTTTATATAGCTATGGTTTAAAACAATATTCTGAAAAATTAAGAGAATGATGGTTTTGCCCTGAATTTGTTACTCATTTGCAGTGTGATCTGGGATAACCATGGTATTCTTGCCTATAAATTCATGTGATGGTGGATGACCTGAGCCCTTTCTCTTAGCTTAAACACTGTACACTTTTGCTTTCTGGTAATAGGGTACTCCAAGGTTCTGTATCTTTGGGAACCAAAGTGTAGTCAGTGATCCTTCACTTAACAGGGACTGATTTTTCATACAATGGTGCTTGGCTTCTCTTTTCATCTTTCTCTGCCTACTGAGAGGCTTTTCACGGGAACTTCCTCTGTTTAGAGCCACTCCTTCCTGTCTCCCTGTCTCAGTTCTGTATCTTAGAAACTTCATTGCGGTGTTGGCGTCATTTCCTTAACTCTGCGTGCCACTGCCTCTACCTGACATCTGTCCACTTGACATGGACATTCTCTTATTAGTTACCCTTGCTGGCTCTTCTTAAGCTTTCCCTCTGGCTACAAATGTGGTAGCCACATTCACTGCACTGGGAGCCCTTCCTCCCCCGCAGTCCTTCCCACTTGCCTCCTTCATCACACAATGATGCATCAAGGCATTGACTCTGTGTGGTGGTGCTGACTACTCCTTCCTGAAACAAACCAAATTTGCTTGTGAGTAAACATACCAATATTGTTTTCCCTATCTCAAGAGTGTTATATTTATGACCCTATTTGCCACAGAGGGAGCAGAATTAAGATACCAAGGGCCTGTGCACTGGAAGGTGGGAATGGCTTGTTCTTGCAAATGGAAAGAAATTTAGCCTCATTTAGCTAAAAGCACAAGGCCTCTCTAATCACACATTTGACATCATGACCAGGCCAGGGAGAAAATATACCTGCTCCATTATAATTGGCTCTCCACTCACAGAGGTGGATTTCTCATTGTCTGTGCAGCTCCAGGAAATACAGTTAATAAAAGCACATGTCAGCCTGACTGAAGCTGTCCTATAAAGCTCGGCTGGACCACTCTGTGAAACTGTTATTTCCTATTCTGAAAACTAAATTTCCAATCACAGTTAAAAGGTAATCAGTTTTCAGCAGAGAGTCTTGTAGAGGGCAGCGGTAATTCAGCTTTGATTGGTGACACGGGCTTTTCAGGGAACAGTTTTGAAATGGAACAGTTGGAGGAGAAACAATTCTGGAATTATTTTAGGACACTAGGCTATGTTGATAAATATATTTCATTTTAAAAAATGTGTCTTTCCTGAACCATATTGGTAAATCGCTGGGGGATTTTTGACTTCGCTGCTTTGACCCACTGTGACACAACCCTAGAAGACAGCTTACAGGTTTGTGGTCATCTTTTTTTTTTTAGCTGAGGGATCTTATCCAAATAGCCATAGCCCACCACTAGTGGCAGGGTTGGCCTCGCTCTCCTGTCTCTGGCCTGCAGATCCATGATATAAATTGGAAAGCTGATATGTGAGCATCATTTTCAGTGCTTTTTCTCTTGTGTTCTTCGCATGGAAATTGTGCTTGCTTCTGCCATTGGCAGCCCAATATCATCTTTCTCTTTGTGTAATTAGAAAGAGAAAAATCATAAGAAATAGTACATTCATTTATGTGTGTATTCTAAAGCATACATTGCTTATTTTCACACACACACACATACACACACACCACAAAGTGAATTAATATAGCCTCTCTGAATAGATAACTTTATGAGTTTAATTTACAGATTTCGTGATTCAAAATAAAGTTGTTTCTTTTAGATACTGGGCTTAGAAACATTAATAAGTTTAGACACAAGTATATATATTTTTATGCAAAAATGGAGATGGAGAGATGTTGGAAAGAAGGTGTTTTATACCATTTCCTAGCACTTTGGAGCTGTGTGTGTTCAACAGGAGGACCACACCTCCACCATGAGCCAACGCAGATGCTGCCCTTCCTGCTCTGCTTCCCTCTGAGCACATAAACAATTCATCATAGTCCTCAAGTCAATGATGAGAATTTTTACATAGGAGAATTTGAATCAAGTTACCAAGGGAAATTGACTACTGTTTCATTGGATTTCTGCAGAAAATTTTTTTTCTTTTGATAATTTATTTGGTAGTGTTATTGCCCACGTACCTGTCCTATCTGAGGCCTGGGATATTCTGCCCATCAAATGCCGTGTCACTGTTCTCAAAGGATGCTTAAGTAATTTTTCTGTCACACAGAACAAGAGAATTTTCATAATGTGAAAGAAATCCCTCATTGAAAACATTTTATACATGAAATTCACATAATTTCTGTGTAAAGCTAAGCATCTCCCAGACATCTTCCTTTTTCATATGCTACACATCCTTCTTTGGAATATGTCAAGACAGACACCGAACCAAAGAGAAGAAAAATGTCCACTCTGCCTGTATAGAGAATACCAGAGACCACTGAGGAAATTCTAAATTTTTTTCTAAAGCTGAAATTGAAAGCCTTCAAAGGCTCTAGAACAGATAAGTGATATGACTTATGCCTTAAAGAATCATCAGGATTCTAGACATTTTGAAACCATTAACACTAGCAATGGTCAAGGCAATGGGATTTTTTTCCCTACAGCTTTATCTTCACATTAATGCAGTGCTTTGTTTTGTTTTTGATTTTGAATTTTATTTTAAAAAACTTAGGCTCCTATAAAGTAAATACATTTTATTTATCTAATACTTTATTACATTTGGGGAAGAAAGAACAGGAATTAATAAGAAGTAAATAAAATGACTGTGTCTAAGCAGAAATTATAAATTATAAGAATGTATTTTCTACTTCTGTGCAGGGGTTCTAGGTCATTTCTATGCATGGTCCTTGTTTGGAATATCAGTCTCAGGAAAGGCTCCTGTAGCCCATGGCAGCTCAGTGTCCAAGAGGGTTCCCTAATAATAAGAACAGGGACTGTCTCTGATATGAACTCATGGGCTGGCTCTTTGATCACCTCCACCTGAGGGGGGAACAGCCTTACCATTCCTCAGAGGAAGACAAAAAAGCCAGTCTGATGAGACCTGATAGACTAGGATCAGATGGAAGGGGAGGAGGACCTCCCCCAGTTATTAGACTGGGGGAGGGGCATAGGAGAAGAAAAGAGAGGGATGGTGGGATTGGGAGGGGGCTAAATTAATAAAAATTAAAAAAATTAAAAAAGTTTAAAAAGAATGTATTTTTTGATTGTACTAAAAAGAAAATCTCCACTGGGATCATTGTATTTTTGGAACTATTTTTTTAAAAGTTTATTGTTTTATTAATTACAGTTTATTCACTTTGTATTCCAGCTATAGCTCCCTTTCTAGTCCCCACCCCTTCCCACTTCCACCCTCCCTCCCTCATCTCCTCCCATGCCCTTCCCCAAGTCCACTAATAGGGGAGGTCTCCCTACTCTTCCATCTGAACCTAGCCTATCAGGTCTTATCAGTACTGGCTGCATCGTTTTTCTCTACAACTCTTAAAGAAAATGTGGAGGGCTAAATTTTTCTGTAGAACTTATTTTCAAGTAGAATGCTACTATTCAGAAATATATTGTAGTGCTCTGTAATTAACATTGCTTTGTTCCCCTTAAAAGTCTGGGTAGTTGAGAATAAGGCAATG
This sequence comes from Psammomys obesus, assembly GCF_907164565.1. Classification (NCBI taxonomy): domain Eukaryota; kingdom Metazoa; phylum Chordata; class Mammalia; order Rodentia; family Muridae; genus Psammomys; species Psammomys obesus. Next base: position 23,418,852 of record NW_026585797.1, read on the forward strand.
ATTACGATTCTCATCCATAGATTACGTGAAAATGTTAACAGTGAAGAAGAAAACAGTTTTCTTTTTGTTTTTTCTTGTGGAGTAGGAATTGGAATTGATATTGGTCTTCTAAGCTCCTGTTATTCAATAATAAAAAGCTACTGAATAGGAGATGGAGAGATGATTCCGTGCTTTAGAGACCGCGCTCGTCCTGAGGACCAGAGTTCAGTTTCCAGCAGGTGACTTACAACTGCCTATAACTGCAGCTCTAGAGGATCCATTGCCCTTTTCTGGCTTTTGCATGTGCAGCTGCAGAACACACATGCGCACGTGAGCACACACACATACACACACACACACACACACACACACATACATGATAGCAATCTTTTTTAAAAAGCAAACTACAGAGTAAATCAGAAAATGGCATCAGATATTTAGCTTCAACCCCTGAATTACAAATCCTCATCTTTCATCTTAATCATACTGTCTGACTATTGGCAAACAAGGTCAAAGGCTGACTGAGTAGCAAACATGTGCCAAATGTTAGAAATGTACAGCCCCTCAGTATCCGTGAAGATACCGAAATCTGTAGGTAGTCAAGCTCCCCCCACCAAGTAGTATGGCATTTACTTAGAACTCACACACACACACACCCCTGGGTACTTCAAAACACCTCTAGACGGATCATAATACTGAGCACAATGCAAATGCTGTGTAAAAAAGTTACTTTGCCATGTTGTTTTGGAAATAACGAAGATTAAATAACCTATATATTAAGTACAATGTTTATCAAGTAATTCCACTCTGTTGGTTGACTCCATGAACAGAGAACCTTGGATGTGGAGGGTCGAGTATCTACTACTTCAGAGAGATTTATAGATTTATCACCCTTGCAGATGCTGTTCACATTTCAAGAGTAAAGGACTGTTCTTAGGGCCTACCTCTGACATAATCTGATTGGCCTGCTCTTTGTTCACCTCCCCCTGAGTGGGGAGCAGCCTTACCAGGCCACAGAAGATGACAGTGCAGCCAGTCCTAATGAGACCTAATAGCCCAGGATCAGAAGGAAGGAGAGGAGGACCTTCCCTAAGTGGACTTGGGGAAGAGCATGGGTGGAGAAGGGGGAGGAAGGGTGGGAATCGGAGGGGAGGAGGAAGGGAGCCACAGGGGGGGAGGATACAAAGTAACTAAACTGTAATTAATAAAATAAAATAAAATGAAAATAAAAAACACAAAAAATAAAAAAATAAGATCATTTAAAAAAAGACTGTTCCTTAACCAGAAAGGACAATGGGCAAATGCTCTCCTCCCCCGCCCCCAACACACTGAAGAATGAAGTTTGGGGAGTCTGTGGGACATACCTTGTACATGTTAGGCTAACACTAAGATGTTAGCGCCTCACTTAGGCTACAGTACTGAGCACTAGTATTTTTTTTTTTTTTTTGTTCTAGATGCTTTTTTTCTTATCAGGACATAATACATCTTATTAGCTGTTATCTATCCTCTGTCTATCTATCTATCTATCTATCTATCTATCTATCTATCTATCTATCTATCTATCTATCATTTCAATTAATCAACCGTCTAGTCTAGTTATGAATGATCTATTATCTAACTACTCATATATCAATATTCTATTTTCCCCTTTATAAATGCTTGTTGCCTTGTTACAACTTAGTTTCCAGAGATTATGAAAAGACGATTTTGATCCGTTTGGCTAGTATCTCTCTCTCTCTCTCTCTCTCTTTCTCTCTCTCTCAGATTGCTTTTTTTTTTTTTTTATTTAGGCATGATAATTGTTAATTTTAGGCAAATATGCAATCTCCCCTTTCTTCAATTTTCTGATTCAGGAAACAAGAATAATAATATGCATTAGAGAGCTGCTGTGAGTATTAAGCATATTTATTTAGAAAAAAAATGCTTAGAATAACACCTGGAATATAATATAGACCTGCCAGCCGCACTCATTTCATATACTTTTATGTTCAAATAGACAAATGGATGACAGCGAATTGAAAAGAAAGCAAGAAAGTGAAAGGGCAAATGAAAGTGGAAGAAAATATTTACAAACTACACAACCAAAAGACACTGGTGCTCTGTCCCATCTGCAAGGAACTCTTAACAATTCAGTAGCAATAACAACAAAAAGCAATTAAAATGGAGATTAGACTAGATAATATTGAGTATAGGCATGACTTGGAGAAAAAAAAAGGGTTTCTTTGTTTGTGGGATGTAAATGATTTCCAGTATGGAGCTTCCTCAGAAAGTTAAAAACAGAATGACCTTATGATTCAGTAAACCTTCTAATGGGTGTTTATGCTGAAGAACCTCAGCATCCTGCTAAGAGATGCCTGCATTCCAGCAGTCACCGCAGCAGTCCTCACAATTGCCAACCCAAGCACCTTTCAGCTGATGAGTGGCTTTAAAACTGTTGTACAGATAAGCAGTGGGTATTATTCAATCATAAATGAGCTAAATCCTGCCATTGTGATACTGTGGTGGAGACTGGAGACACATACATTGTTAAATCAGGCACAGAAATGCAAGTATAGTATGATCTCATGTGTATCCAGGACCTAAAAAATGATCTCTTAGGATTTCTAGATGAAGCGGTTGATCTGAGGGTATGGAAAGGATGAGAAGAATGAGGAAACTTGGCAGTAGGTAGAAAGGTACAGCTATACAGAAGCAAGCAATTCTGGTGCATGTTTGCACATTAGAATAACTATGATGATATAATGAACATTGTTGGGGCTTAAAAGGAAAAATTTTTAAATGATTTTCCACAGGGAAATTATAAATTTTTGAAGATAAAGATGTGTAACTTAATTTAAATATATAAAATATATACATGAATTAAAATGACATGATACATGTAACGTTGTTGGTTTTATATGTTAGTTGAACATAAATGCTAAAATGCACTAGTGTGCTTACATATTAATAATCATATCCTTTATTTTTCTAAGTTCTGGTTTTGTAGTCATAAAGTTGTGTGTTGTGTTTTCTGATCGCTTCATAGACTCTTCACAGTAGTTGATAATGTTGTTTACATTCCGTTACACTGAATATTCCCTGAAGCTTCTTGAAGCAACGACAGATGGTCAAGCTGTTGGAGGGATGGTGATCCTATTTGCTTCTCAAATATGTAGGCTGCAAAGCACACACTACAGGCTCCTTTAGCCTTTTGTTACCTACGTTTTCAGTGCCGTGTACTGAAGTGCACCTTAGAAATAGTCATCTCAGGGTACAAATAAAAATGCGAAGTGTCTAATGTGACACAGCTGCCAAAGTTATTGAGATTCTCGTGGAATATTTACATCTTATTGACAAAGCTGTTTCTCAAGAGACCCCACTCTCACCAAAGGCATTTGGGTATTAGAGGATAGGACTCCTTCAATGCCTTCAATATCAACAAACTCAAGCCCATTGATGGCAGTAAATGTACAAGAATGGGCTTATTATCTAATTACAAAGGACACTTTGAGAATACATAGTGATACATTAGTTATGATAAGCAGTCATTCACCCTCTCCTATAAAAATGACAATATGTTTAACATTTGCCTCTTTAAAGGTATTCTTGTTTTTACTTTGTTATGTTTTTTGTTAGCGTTTTTATGGCACTGATTATTGGATAAGTAAGGGAAGACTGGGGCCAGCTCTCCAGTTGTTTATTTAGAAGAGTTAGCAGAACCATTAATGATTTGGTGTCTCAAATCTTTTCATGTGATACATAGCGGACTAAGTCAGATTTAAAAAGTGAAATTAAGTGAAATTGGCCAGTATGGAATTGATTACATGCAATCTTAGAACTCCCTGATCTGAAACAGGAGAATTTTGAGTATGGGGTTAGCCTGGGCTAACTAGTACATTTGTGAGTTCAGAGCTATCACTGGGCTACGGCGTGATAAATAAACAAGGAAGCAGAGGTGGGAAGCAAGAAAGGGAGAGACAGAGGCAGAGAATGTGTGAGAAAGATCACGAAACATTTTCCTTGAGGTGTAGATATAAATCTGGAGAAATAGTTTCATCCTTAAGTACCATAGATATTACAGAGAGATAGATAGCTGAAAAAAAAAACAACAAATAATAGGGCAACTGGCTTTCTATTCTAATGGTTTAAAATCTCACCCCATCCTGGATGGGATAATAACAATATCATCTACAGTCTGAAAATCCATCAGAGCACTGGGCAGAGGCGAATCAGAGTACAGGTGCTGGCTGTACTGACAGTCCCTTCTCAAGAGCCACTTTGTAGGAACATTTGCATAGTTAGGCAAAGATTTCTGCTTCAAGCTAAGGAGACTGAGGTACATGTTCCTGGGTTGGTCTCTTTTGCGTCAGATAGGAATCCCTAAAGAGTGACTGTCAGTGTGCAAAAAAAAAAGTGTGTGTGTGTGTGTGAGAGAGAGAGAGAAAGAGAGAGAGAGAGAGAGAGAGAGAGAGAACATGTGTGTGCTGTGTTAGAGTGTGTGTATATATGCATGACTATATGGGTCAGTGTGTGAGAAGGAGAGCGTGCCAGTGACTATGCGCTTCTGTGTAGTGTGAGTGTATGTGTGTGAGCGGGCGGTTGTGCAGGTACATGTGTGTTGTGTGTACTGGGAAGAAGAAAGAGTTGTATGTTTACTGACAAGTCAGCATCATATCCTCTGCCCTAGGGCAGTACATGAACTAAGTAGAAGGATGTACTCTGTACGAGAGCAAGGTCATTGCTTCAAGAAGAAAAATGGGCTCTAGGGAGACACATATTTTAGTAGAGAATGTTATTATGAGAAGTGTGTTTGTTTTCTTAAATGTAATTTCATTTTATGTGCATGGGTATTTTGCATGCACACATTTGAATATGCCACGTGGGTGCCTGGTACACTAAGAGACCAGAAGAGAATGCCAGATATCCTGAGAGTGGTATTACAGATAGCTGTGGATTGTTATGTGGGTGCTGGTAAGCAAATCCCAGTCATCTGGAAGAGCCACCAGTGCCCTTAACTGCTGAACCATCTCCAGGCTCCAGGAAACAGTCTTTCATAACAATGCCTAATGAAACCCTTTCTTTTTTTGAGAAGTAAATCTATACAGAGTAGTACCTGTAAGGGCATTAAGTTTTAAAACTGACTTCCTGTAAACGTCTGTCACCAGAGAATCATCTAGAGGCCTGAAGGTTGCAAGATTGGTCCTACATCAAACGGCTTCAGCTGATTTAGTTTCTCTTTGACAGGCTCACCCTTCTTAGAGAAAGGTGAATTATAGGAATCTATTCAGACCTTTATTACATCTTCCTACGCTGCATTAGAAATGCTATCTCTCATATGACTCCTTCAAGGCAGGTGTTTCGCTTTTAAGAGGCTGGCATATTTTTTTTCCTGTGATTTAAATTGTATTTGCTAAGTAAATGAGCAAAGCAAAATGAATGAAGAGGTGATTGATGATTGACTCCGTGCAACTGGAAGCCCAAAAGAGTATGCTAATCTCATTATCACTATATTGATCTGAACAAGCTGCCTGTATGTCTCCATTCTGGGAGGTAACGCACATTTCAGAAACAGTTCAAAACTGTTAAGTCACTGGGAGACTTGAGGTAGGAATGATGTTACAGGGGATGCCACCGAAGTCAGCCTCTACTTAACGGTGCCGTTTATCATTCTTTAACGCATAGAGAAAAATCAGTCTGGAAAAGGGGCTTTCAGGCCCTTCTAAAAGATGATAAAGTTGCAAGCAAGAGCGATTGAGCACTTAGAGGAATTTGCCGAACCCCAAGAGTTCTCAGTAACTATCATCCTGACGACTGACTGATCACGTGGAGGATGTCTGTACTTTTGGCTTTCTGTAGAAAATTTGTCTCATACAGTTCTTGTCTATGTCTCTCAGGGGAGAGGGAATTTTGTCATTATGCTGTGTGTTCCTCCTGAAGATGTATAGCAGGAAACGGCACCTATTTTAGATGAATCTGCTTCTGTGCAAGATAATAAAATCGACTCCTTAAATGAAAATTTGGGTTCAAGCAACTCAGTAGGTATTTTTCTCTCCTCTCCTTTCCTCCTCTTCCCTCCTCCTCCCTCTGCCCTCCCCACTCCTCCCCCTCCTCTCCTCTCCTCTCCTCTCCTTCTGTCCTCTCCTTTTCTTTTTCCTTCCTTCTCTTTTGTTGTTGTTATTATCAACCTATGTCCACATGTTTATTTTAGTATTTTTTGTAGGTCATTTGCAACAATTGTCTTAGATCTAATTATTACACCTTATAGACACACACACACTGTTCTGAGTCAGGGGCTTGAATTGGTTATAAAGAGAAAAAAGGAACATAGTTTGAAATCAAACACTATGTGTTCCGCCTAGATTGTAAAAGCTGATTCCATGGAAAGTCCAAAGTATAGTAAGATTTAGTATATTGTTTTTCTTAAAGGTAATCTATATCTATACAAACTGAGTACAAAGTATATAGTTTTAAATGATCTCAAAACATATAGTTAACTTGATTACAAGGTTGGGCTAATGTTCTGTTTGTGGACAGCAATCTGTAAGAGGCATTCCACAAAAACCATTCTCATACCACCTAAATCATGAAACGTTCAACAACTTCAACAATAACAAAAGAACTAATTATGACATTCTAGGACAGCACATAATTTGTATGTGTCAATTTTATATCTCCTTTACCTGAGAAGTTGAAAAGTCAATACATTCAAAGGTGGGCAGTTTTTTCCTAGTGCGTGTAAGGGCATGTCTACAATACTTAAGCAGCAGCCAATTCAATGATGTTTAGCGGCTGGCAATTGAGTGTAGGAGCAAGGACTTCTTCATCGGTGACATTGTAACATCCTTTCAAGGAGACTCCACGAAGACCTGAAACAGGATGAAGCCACAGCTTTTATTCCTTCTGAAGTTATGCTGTATTCACAACTCCCTGGAGGATTTTAGATTTAGTGCCTTCAGCTTTCTCTATTTACACAAGTGCTGGAATGCCATGTCTGGATGTCACAGCTCATGTCTGAAGGTCCAGCCTTTGGACTTCAGAATGTAACACCTAGCTTCCATTGGTTCCATGCAAAACCTACCTTACACTGGAGTATGTTATCTGCCCCCCCCCAGATCATTATTTTAATCAGCCTATCTTTGATGTTGAGAGGAAACAAAGTATTTACTGTCTGACATATATGTGGAAATATTGATTATTAGGCACTGAAGACAGTTCCAGGAGTTGACTTGGTCATAATGAAAGTATTGCAGCCACCCTCAGAAGAATATTATTTCCTTATTTGCCCATTTTTTTCACTTCTTCTGCTTAAAAGAAAAGACTTTTTTTTTTCATCTGAATGGCTTTTAGGACTAGACTTTAATAAACACTTCAAAGCAGTCTAGCTGGATGAAATACTGTCATACGTCACTTTCTAAAAATAAGATGCAAAACTGCACATATAAAGAAAGTGAAGCATTATACTCTGGTGGCTTCCTTTTAATGAAAGAAATGGCTTATATATGACAAAAGGGATTACTGTCATACATATCTTCAATACTCTGGCTGCTCTAGGGGACTGGTAAATTTAAAAAGGTTAAACACATGAGAAACATTCAAAGTTTAACTGATAACTAGATTCTTTAGAAAGCATCTATAATCCCATTAAATAGAAATGGGTAAATAGTTGCTAAATGGCAAAAGTCATTGGAAAAATAAAAAGCCAAGTACACGCTCTTCATAGACAATTGATTTTAGCTTTAATGACACAGGTTGAATGTAAAAGAACAGAAAGAGATACTTATTGGTTATACACATATCTACCATTGGGGAGAAGGAGCAGTTTTAAAAAATGAAAGAGACTAAGAGGAATCCAAGATATCGGCGACCAGCATGCACCATGTCTGAGGGGTACAAGATAGAAACTCTGACATTGGTGAGTGGAGTGGCAGCTGAAGCCAGAACATAGACATTGAGGCTTCCTAGGTGAGAGGGGACAACCCCTGATCTGGGACAGTTTGGATCCAGGTCACCCATAGATGTCTCCAGGGACTGAGTGGTGACTATTCAACCCCTCTGCACTTCCCTTATCCCAAGCACTGGCCTCCCTGCACTGGCATCCCTGCTGAGCGGAGGTGGCAGTGGTTGTCCCAAACATGAGCCTCCATGCTAGGTGACTGAGGCAGCAGAGGCAATGACGCTAAGTACAGGTCTCCCTGCCTGGCGGTCACCACTCGACACTACTGAGCTGACGGATCTCTGACACATTCATTTGCCCCTGCAGGTCCAGATCTGAGAGTAGAGAACAGAGGGAACCCTGTGCTTTCTATCAGGCCTGTAAGCAAGTCAGTGTTCCTTCAAGTGAGTGCATACAGAGCCACAGATCTAGAGTCCCTCTATGCTAGCAAACAGACATCAGATCCCTCTTGCCTACAGCCCCACTGTGGGAGACATAGAGACGCTTGGGACAGCATTCTAAATATTGAAGCCATTCATCTGTGGGTCTACAGTGGAGTCCAGGCAAACAATTCCTGAAGCCCAGTCAGATCTAAATAACGGGAGGAGAGTAAAACAAGCCTGTAGGCCATTGAGGCATTCAGGGAACCTGTGCATGTGCAAAAAGCACCAGCATGCCCGCTCTGTACTTAGGCTCCACCCTTCCAGGCATCTACAGGCTCTAGCACCCTCTCCTTCAAGGCACACTTCTACACACACTCTGGTGCTTGCTTGCATGCACCTGTGACTTACCTCCTTTAGCTATAGCTGAAAAACCAACACCCACTCTCAAATCGGTGGACCTCTTTCATCTTCCTCAAGAATACTCTAGACACCAGAGATAGATGGACCCAGGTTGAAGTACAGATTCCATGAACAAACAGCGAAGGTTACAGATAAGCAGAGGGCTAGAGGTCAGCATAAGAACACATCCAATAAAAATCAGGGTATCATGGCTTCACCAGCAAACCCAAAAAACAATGGATATGCTAATTCATTGAAACACAGGAAAATGACCTCAAATCTATGCTTATCCAGTTATTAAAGGCACATAAGGAGTAAATGAGCAGAACTATTAAAGAAATACAGGCAAATACAGCCAAACAAATAGAGGCACATGTAGAGGCAGAGTAGCGACATAGAGAGAGGAAACAAACAAACAAAAAATAGAGGTCATCATGGAAAGACAAGAACCCATAATCAAACATATGAAGGAAATGGTGCAAGGCATGAAAACAGAATTAGAATCAATAAAGAAAACACAAAGAAAACCCTGGAGCTGGAGAAGTTGGAGAAAACATCAGGAATCACAAAGGTAAACATCACCAACAGAATACAAGAGATGGAAGAGAGAATCTCAGGTGCTGAAGATACAATTGCAGAAGTTGATACATCTCTCAAAGAAAAAGTAATATCAGGAAAGTCCCAGACATAAATAGCCAAGAAATCAAGGACACCATGAAAAGACGAAATTTAAGAATAATAGGAATAGATGAAAAAGAAGATTCCAGGCTCCAAAGCCCAGGAAATATTTTCAAGAAAATCATAGAAGAAAAATTTTCCAACTTAAAGAAAGATGTCCATTAACATACAAGAGGCCTACAGAACACCAAAAGACTAATCAGAAAAAAAAAATTCTCAAGTCATGTAATAGTTAAAACACTAATCTACAGAAAAAAATACTAAAACAGCCAGGGCAAAAGGTCAAATAACATATAAAGGTAGACTATCAGAATCACAGCAGACTTCTCAACAAAAACTATGAAAGCCAAAAGGTCCTGGGCAGATGTCATGCAGACTCTAAGAGACAACAGATGCCAACACAGACTACTATACCCAGCAAAGATTTCAGTCAACATAGATAGAGAAAACAAAATATTCCATGACAAAACTAAACTTAAACAAATCTATACAGCAACCCAGCCCTACAGAGATTCTAGAAGGAAAACTCTGATCTAACGAAATCAACTATACCCAAAAAAACGTAGGATGTAGATAATGTCACACAAAATATTTAAAGAAAACAAGCACAGAAACGCAGTAATACCACTGACTCCACAATAAAAGGAACTAACATTCATTGACCACTATTACCTATCAACAGCAACGACTCAATTCTCCAATAAAAAAGATACAGGCTAACAGAATGGTTGCTAAAATAGGATCCAACATTCTGCTGCATTCAGCAACAACAGATCTTTGGAGTTATCTCCATTACTGATCTCAAGCTGGATATCTACATGCAAAAAAATGCAAATAGATTCATATTTATCACCCTGCACAAAACTAAAGTCCAGGTGGATCAACAATGAATAAATGGGACCTCATGGAACTGAAAAGCTTCTGTAAAGCAAAGGACACTGTCATCAGAACAATACAACTGCCTACAGACTGGGAAAAGATCTTCACCAACCTTATATCTGACAGAGGACTAATATCCAGAACATATAAAGACGTTAAAAAGCAACAAATCAAGTAATCCAGTTAAAAATGGGGTACAGAGCCAAACAGAGAATTCGCTATAGAGGAATATTGAAAGGCAGAGAAACACTTAAACAACTGTTCAATGTCCTTAGTCATCAGGGAAATGCAAATCAAAATGACCATGAGATTTCACCTAACACCCATCAGAATGGCTAAACTCAAGAACCCTAGTGACATTACATACTGGAGAGGATGTGGATAAAGGGGCACCCTCCTCAACTGTTGGTGGGAATGTAAACTTGTACAACCACTTTGGAAATCAATCTGGCGCTTTCTCAGACAAGATCCAGCTATACCACTCCTAGTCATTTATCCAAAATATGCTCAAGTATATACAAGGATATTTGCTCAACCATGTTAGTAGCAGCTTTATTCATAATAGCCAGAATCTGGACACAGTCCAGATGTCCCTCAACTGAGGAATGGATACAGAAATTGTGGTACATTTACACAATGGGACACTCAGCAATTAAAAACAAAGAAATCATGAAATTTGAAGGCAAGTGGTGGGAACTAGAAAAGATCATCCTGAATGAGGTATCCCAGAAGCAGAAAGAAACACATGGTTTACACTCACTTATAAGTGGATATTAGCCATATAATATAAGATTAACATTCTAAAATCTATACACCTAAAGAAGCTAAGCAAGAAGAAGGACCCTGGGTAAGATGATCAGTCCTCACTCAGAAAGGCAAACAGGATGGACATCAGAAGAGGGAGAAAATAGGGAACAGGAGCCTACCACAGAGGGTCTCTGAAAGACTCTACCCTACAGGGTATCAAAACAGATGCTGAAACTCACAGCCAAAATTTGGGCAGAGTGCAGGGAATCTTATGAAAGAAAGGGGAGGTAGAAAGACCTGGAGGGGACAGGAGCTCTAAAAGAGAGCAACAGAACCGAAAAATTTGAACACAGGGGTCTTTTCTGAGACTGATACTTCAACCAAGGACAATGCATTGAGATAACCTAGAACATGGGCACAGATTTAACCCATGGCAGCTCAGTCACCAAGTGGGTTCCCTAGTAATGGGAACAGGGGCTGTCTTTGACATGAATTCAGTGACTGGCTCTTTGATCACCTCCTCCTCAGCGGGGAGCAGCCTTACCAGGACACATAGGAAGACAATGCAGCCAGTCTTGATGAGACCTGATAGGCTAGGGTCAGATGGAAGAGGAGGAGGACCTCCCTTTTCAGTGGACTAGGGAAGGGGGGATAGAGAGCAGAAGAGTGAGGGAAGGTGAGATTGGGAGGGGACTAGGGAGGGAGCTACAGCTGGGATACAAAGTGAATAAATTGTAATTAGTAAAAAATAAATTAATAATAAAAATAAACAATGAAAGGTTTTTTTCCCTTTGTAAGTCTACTTTAGTCCCAATATCATTTACGTTGTGCTGTAAAGAAGATGGTCAGAAGCCCTTTCTTTCATTTTTTTTGAGTGGTTTTCTATTCTGAATACAGGCTTTTACACATCCACACACACATGTGATTGAGACACACATGTGATTGAGACACACACACATACATACATATATACATTCTTTTTTATCTCATTAGTTTACTAACACTACTGGCTTTGAGAATGCATTGAAGTTATTATATTTAGATTGCTAAAACTCTAGAAAAACCACCCGGAAGCATTTGGCATATTTCAGATTCCAACCTCAGTAATAGTGGGTAGCTCAGCATTGCTATGATCTCGGCAATGAGATCACAAAGAACTTTTTCTGGTGGAACCTGTGATGGGAAACTAGTCACTCCTTCAGAGAAAACTAAACTTTTAGCTGTCCTCGTCATTTCATTAGGACCTTGAAGTGAAAATGCACTCATTGATAAAGCATATCATTTAGAAAGCCCAAGTGATATTTGGAATTTGACAAATACCCACTCTTCTTATCAAATAAACTATTTCCAATTCATTTTGGAAGCATCAAACAGACTGAAGGAGACAGACACATACTGCCATGGTGCTGAGCCCCTGCTTAGAAGTGGTGCAAATAAACACTGTTCAAAGCCAGTGTATCTTGGAGTTATTTGTTACTCAGCAACAGATAACTGAGCTATTTGAGTCACTGCCTGTATCAGAACACAGAATGATATAGATTAAAAATGAATACAGGTGCTAATTGTGAGAATCTCACTCTAAACTTCAGTAGACCTTAAATATTTTTCTATAGCGTATAATGATATGGCCACTAATATTAGAGTCACACAGAGTCATTGCTGTATTAATTATGCTTTAAGGTTTTTTTTTTAATAAGGTAGTTTTTTTTTTTAACAAAGTGATACTTTAAGCTGTTTATAGATCTTGGCAGGCAAAAAGATGCCAGATGTCATGCTTGTGATGAAAATACTCATATTCTGCCTGTTATTATGAAAAGATATTTTAAAAATCTTAAAGCAGAAGTTGAGAATTGTAGGAACTTATCAGTCATAGAAAGACAGATATTTTTTAAATAAATATTTTTAAAATCCCTGAATATTTTTAACAGTGTTCCAATTTTAATGGCAAAAAATGAGATAAAAAGGTTCAACACACTCTGAAAACATATATCCTTCATTTGGAAGAGTCAAGTATTAGAACTTGGCAGCTGGTGGTATATCAGTAATATGTCTGATGATCAGAAAACTAAGACAGTTCTCTTAAAGTCTGACAGCAGGTCTTGAAACCATCGCACTGCCTTCCTCGTGTGAAACTGTTATTAAAAATCAACATTATTTGTCTTATTTCCCAAGAAAGCATAGCCCGGGCTGAAGTTCTTATTCTTTGACTGCAAAAACTCAAAATTATCCCTAATTTCTTAGTTATGTTTTAACCATGCGAATAATGCAGAGTTACGTAGAAGCTTTAAATAGTTGGAGTTAGTACATCTTTATATACAAACAGACATTGAATTCTGGAACTTACTCAGTGGTATCATATTGATTTAACTTAACTTTAAGTGTTTTTTTTTCCAAGTACATCATGACTGGTGAAACCAGGAGGATGCTAACAGACTCAGACTGCTTGTAGAGTAAGAATTCCTTCTAGACGGAGCAGAGCCACCCCCTGCTTTTAGTGACCCACATAAACGAAGGGATCAGATCTCTACTATTCTGAAGACGTTATTATGGTTTTAGACTTTTCTGAGATTGTGTACATTTTAGTGACTGGGACTTGAGAGATAGGATGGCTGTTTTCAAGGAAGTGCTGTATGAATTAAAAGTCTGTTGGCAAGCATGCTGGCTACAGAGAAGAAAAGCTTCAAAATGACATCACAAGAACGCATGAGCGAATCTGGCTGTACACAACCCAAGCTGTATAGCCAAGGTTTTCCAGAGGCTGACTTCAAGGGCTTGGTTACTAAACAGTGAAACAAAGTTAAAAAAGACATGGTCTTAGCTAGAAAAACATTTCCTCAAAGAGTCTTAGTAAGCAGAAGAAAGCGATCTTTGCAAAACGGGTTCATGAGCCTATTTCCCCCTTGTATGTTGGCAAGAAAAACACAAGCAATGGAAACCTTACAGAAGTGTGAATATATATGTGAAATGCCGCTTAATCTCAAGGAAATTCAAGAACATGCAAATATTAAAACAATAAGTATGAATTCACTGGGCACAAAATGAAAATAAAGGTGAGGCTAAGCACCAAGAGTGTGAACACACAGATTCTTGAACACTTTACCTGTGTGCATTTGGGCCCTTCAGTCCCACTGAACAATTATTTGTGTTACAGAAACCATTTAAAATACATTCATAAAAATCATTTTTGGAAAACTTCAAATACTGGTCATATGAAAGTAATGTAGGTGTCTATTGATGGGAGAAAAATTAGATAAGCCAGGGAAGGTTAGACTATGCAGTGTTTAAATACTAATACAAGTGTGAGCATATTTTAAAATAGTGTTCAAGACAACTTATTCCGTGAAAATAAATTGTGAATCAAAATATATGTTGTGTTTTCACTTATTAAAAATCACAAGACAAATCTACACACTTCAATATGATCATATACATGTACATGATGACACACACCCACACCCACACCCACACCCACACCCACACCCACACACACACACACACACACACACACACACACAGAGTGTGTTATTTGCCATTACCCCATGGAAGGAGGAGAGAGAATATTGAAGTAAGGGCTATCTGTATATAAATTTTTTTCATTGTGGAAAAGCAAAAAAGAAAAAAGGAAACATTCATAGTGTAACGTAAAAGATGTCCATTCTCTCAAGTGATGCTTAAGTAAATTGTAAGTAATTACTTACACAATTTCAGTATGTGATGTGCACCTAGTGACTGGCGTGAAATTTAAAGGTAATTTCCACTGTTCTTTTTTTAATGGAGCAGGGAAAAGCCTCCCTAACTCTGTGTAATGACCATGATTGGCAGCAGAGGGCAACGCCTGAGCAGGGGAACGGTTGGCTGTTAGCATGTTCGGCCACCACTGCGAGTCTTTTGCACTTGTGAAGCTAGCTATTCCAGATCTATCTAGCAAGTTTATAAAGGGATGCAAAGAAGGCGTTATACTACAGTATTTCAGACACATCTAGGCAAGTGACAGACCCTCGTTTTGGCATTAATTTTTATATATATTCATAATGAATAAACTATAGGGGTTTAAAAACTTCCCTTGGAACCCCTGCACAGGTGTAGCCCATGGCAGTTCAGTGTCCAAGTGGGTTACATAGTAATGGGAAGAGGGACTGCCTCTGACATAATCTGATTGGCCTGCTCGTTGATCACTTCCCCCTGAGGGGGGAGCAGCCTTACCAGGCCACAGTAGAGGACAATGCAGCCACTTTTGATGAGAACTGATAGACTAAGATCAGAAAGAAGGAGAGGAGGACCTCCCCTATCAGTGGACTTGGGGAGTGGCATGCATGCAGAAAGGGGAGGGAGGGTGGGATCGGGAGGGGAGGAGGGAGGGGCTTATGGGGGGATACAAAATGAATAAAGTGTAATTAATAAAAAATAAATAAAAGATTAAAAAAAAACCTAAAAAAAAAAAACTTCCTCCTCCATTTACTATAATGAAAATAGAGAAACAATTTGGCCAATTCTGTGGAATCCTTAAAAGTACATGTTTTATTCACATGCATTTTGTATTTTTTTGTTCCTTATTAAAATTTTCCTTTGATGTATCACGTTAAGAAATAAAGCAACTGTTCTATAAGTATCACACACTAACTGATTGAGCCACTGGGGCATTCCAACCAAGGGCCATGCATGGAGATAACCCAGAACCCCTGCACAGATGTAGCCCATGGCAGCTCAGTCTCCAAGTGGGTTCCCTAGTAATGGGAACAGGGACTGTCTCTGACATGAACTTAGTGGCTGGCTATTTGATCACCTCCCCCTCCCCCTGAGGGGGGAACAGCCTTACCAGGCCACAGAGGAAGACAATGCAGCCAGGCCTGATGAGGCTAGGGTCAGCTGGAAGAGGAGGAGGACCTCCCCTATCAGTGGATTTGAGGAGGGGCATGGGAGGAGAAGAGGGAAGAGAGGGTAGCATTGGGAGGGGATGAGAGATGGGGCTACAGCTGGGATACAAAGTGAATAAACTGTAATTAATAAAAAATAAATTAATTAAAAAATAAAATACACCAAAATAAAAAAGAAATAAAACAACTACCTAAAGTATGATTATAGTTTTCATTTTCCTGTTGAGGTAGAACTCAACTAGAAGTTAGAAAGCAACTTAGCCACAGACGTTTGCAAAGTGAATTGGAATTCGTATTATTTTATGGTGGTGTGTCAGAAACCCTGGACATTTACATTTCAAACAGAGCACAGCTTTATTCTATTTCAAACTGGAAGACTCTTCAGTTCACCACCCGTTAAGCAAGGAACTCTGATGATATTCTCTAGGAGCTAAGTCTTGGGCTGGCAAGAGGGTAAACCTTCCAGTAGAAAGAGAAGCAACAGGACCAAAACCTTAGCACTAATCATCAGGTAACTGCAGACACAACGAGAAATCCGGGAACTTCTGTTTGAAAGCATTCTAATGTTTTTGGAACTGTGAGGTTCCTGATCCAAATAATCATACAAATATATAAATAATTCAGCTAATTATGTAATCCTTTAATCAACTTGAATTTGAAAATATAACTAATACTCTTTGAAGGCATCATTTTTGTTCTGCCTTTATTCTTTCATAAAAGAAACCTTCCCAGCCTTTTTGAAAGGAAATACATATTTTAAAAGGAGACATTGATTAACATCTCTATTCTATTGTTTTCTTTGCAAAATATGGTTTATTTTCAGGTAAGCCAAAGCTTCCTTTAGACTACCAAACTGATGATGAAGCAAAAATATTTACACTTTGAAGTCAGGGGAAACAGCTTGCTGGGTTGACAGAGGCAAGGGGGAGGAAGTATGCATAGAGTCTCTAACGAATCAGGGAATGCAGCATGACATTTAAGTAAGTTACAGGCGATGGGAGATGAAGCTCTGGAATACAAATAATGTTAGGTAACATTGGTTTCACTCTGAAAATACACTTCTTCCATTAAATGAAGAAAGTATAATCTGTGTGGATAAAAACATCATTAAATATCTCCACTAGGAAGCAGAAGAGCATGTGCATTTGTGTGTCTTTATGTGCTGTTTTCCAGACAAATATTCTAAGAAGAATGGAAATATATTTATGAACCTCTGGGAAAAATCTCAAGCTATCTTACATTGCTATTGCAGTGAAAAAAACACCATGATCAAGACAACTCATGAAAGAAAGCATTTCATTAGAATAGTAGCTTCAGAGGGTTAGAATCTGTGATGGAGGACAACGGCATGGTGACAGGAACAGCTAAGAGCTCACATCTTGGCCTTCAAGCATTAGGCAGAAAGAGACAGTTTTGAAACACCAAAGCCTACCCCCAATTGCACACCTCCTCCAACAAGGCCACACCCCCCTAATCATTCCCAAATAGTTCTACTGACTGGAGGCCAAGTACTCTGACATGTGAGCCTAAAAGGGTCATTCTCATTCAAATCACCACATAAGCCAAAAGTTTTAGTTATTATATCAGACCTGTTCAACTTATTTTATACACTTACTTATTGGAAATAACTTGCTTAGTATTTGAGATAAAGTAGAAAATATGTTTACCCGATATTCAATAACAAACTATTTTAAACTTATTGTTAAAATGAGTGTTTTAAAAACAAAGATATATAAATGTTACCTAATAATTCATGGTTCACTTTAGATTTATAAAGCACTGTTAGTTACTATATTGAAAAAAAAAACAAGTTAAAAGGTAAATGACATGATAAAATTCTTCTGGATATTTCTTGTGGGAATCATAAACATATAGGCAGTAATTAGAAGAGAGGAAAGAAACATAGTGGGCCTATAGAATGATAAAAATTTGTTGGAATTCTCATATCAAGATGCTAGAAAAAAAATTTAAGTTGATTTTAAATACAGTACTGATGATCTGACTTTGAATAGCTAAATTTTTAATCTCTGTGGCTCTCCACTGCCTTTAGTCACTTGATGAAGCTTAGTTCTGGATTGAGTGGCAACACGAATTTATTTAAGACTGTGTGTAGGTTTCTCTGGGTTTGTGTTAGTAACCTAGCATACAGATATACATGGTGCTTTTCCATTTCCTCTGCATAAACTGAAAAGTTCTTTACATTTGGAATTACAAAGTTCTCTTCATATTTTAGACATGATCCTCAAGTTCAACAACATGCAATCACTTGTCCACTGTAGACAAACCCCTCAGGCCTCAAGCCAGGTCAACGAGAGATCAGTATCGACATCCATTTTCATATTTGACAAACCATCCCAAATTTGAACCTTTATTACTAGCTATTTATGTCCCTTAAAAAAAAAACAACAATCCATTGTATGATGAAATCTTTGTTGCGTTGTAAAATGTTTCCCAGAAAATAACTAATATGTAAAGTTGTTGAATAACAAAGAATTATAAGAAAGTTGTAATTTGTATCCCTAACATAACTTTATATGTGAATTTAGTCTTGAGTCTGTTGACAGCCAAAAGAGACCACTTACATTTTTTCCATTTGCCTTGCTGGATTTTTGAGGAAGAGAGTGTAAATTTTAACAGTATTCTTGACTTTGAAAGTTCTTGAAAGCTCCAGTAGGTATTCTGTTAGCATACAAGAGCATCCTGCAACTGAATTAGACTTATGAGGTTCTTGGAGTTGACATGAAGCTTTGCAATTCAGTTTTTTTAAAAAAAGTTTCTTTGGTGGTGGCCTTTACAAATAAAGATATTAGAACAAAATGAAAAATAAACTCCTGCTGTAGTTGGAGGCAGCCCCAATTTTTCATAAAAGTGGCCCTACAAACAATTTCTTAAATGTAAAAGAAAAAAAAACATATACCAAAAGCTAATGGCAAGCTAGAGGAGCATTGGGAAGACTCTAGGAGACACACCCATTGCCAATGAATGGTGTTGTATTGGATGAAGCCAGCATTCACGCCTTTCCATAGCGACTGTGTTAGATGAAAGGTGTCTATTACCAAGTGTCTATTTTAGGGAGCATTTGCAACAGATAAGCAGTGGACAGGGGCAATTGTTTGTTTATGTATCACCCACTCACAATACCTTTGACATGATAATTACCTGGAAGGTTGTTAGAAAAATGCTTTTGTAGTCTCATCATAACAATCATAAGACTCTCGTGATTGCATACCTTCAAAACCACTTTACCCTTTCAGTGTTTCATACCTCCAAATAAGTGAGAAGCTAGGAAGTTTGCATCCTGCAATAAAATGAGAAGGACTAATGACTCATGAGACCCAAAATATATTTACAAATGCTTAGGCCATACAGCTAGGCTCTTCTCTGATTAGCTCATAACTTAAAGTAACCCATTAATACTAATCTACATTCTGCCATGTCCTTGGTTACCTCTGCTAAGGTGCCATGTGTCTGTCCTCCCCATATCTTCCTGAGTCTCCCACCATGCTGTATCCCAGAATTATTTCTGCCTACTGGATACCCACCTTCTATTCTACCTTATCCTGTAGACAACAGGTTTTTTTATTGACAAGTGCTGCAGCCATACAATACACAAGGTATTCTCTCTTTAATAGAGAGAACATTGGCAAGTGGCTATGGGAAAATATACAGGAACTGGGTTTGGTCCCGATCGATTCCTTAAATTTTGTCTTATGTGATCTTGGCACAGTGGTGCACACCTATAATCCAAGCACTCATGGAGGCAGAGGCAGGAGAATGTCTGTGAGTTTGAGGCCAGCCTGGTCTACAAAGTGAATCCAGGACAGCCAAGGCTACACAGAGAAACCCTTGAAAAACCAAAAACCAATAAATAAATAAACTTTTTCATTTAAATCACAAATGAATCTCCTTCCTAAAATTTTCTCCAATGTTTCTAGTAATGGAACATGCTATCTTATTTAACTCTTCTATTGCCATGGCTTTAAGCCATGCACGCCCTTTCTTTTCACATTGAAGGGACCCCCTCTGTGTGTGGGCATACACTCACCATCAGTGTGCATATCAGGTTGGGTTTGCTCCCACATCTTCCTTGGATTCACCTCCTTGTCAGGTTCTAAAGGAATAGCACTGGAGGTCATTCTTTTTGGGAATGTACCCATTAGGAGAAGCTAAGCATCCCCCTGTCTCTGGAGAACTCACACAAAACTCTTGGCTTGAGACAATCTTCCACCATTTTGGCAGGTATAAAGTGAAATCACCTTCCAAGTCAGTGTCTGTTCTAGATGGACATGACTTCTCATTCCACTGACAACTGTGCTAGGGGGATGCTTCTTTAACATTCCTTCTTCGCACCAAGAATCCGCATCAGGTTGTTCTCTGGCATTAATGGTGCAACTAGTTTGAAGATGCAAAAGGGAAACATCTATTGGCTTAGAATCAGCACTTGCTGCAAATGATTTGTTTTTGTTTCCCTTCATCTTAATTCTTCTTTTTACAAAAACATGTATTTATATCCTATATGTATTTATTTATATGTACCACATACATGCCTGAGAAGTCAGAAGTGGACATCAGAATCCCTGAAACTGGAATTACAGATGGTTTTGAGCTGTTGGTACCTTCTTCCCTCTTTTCAGTTTTCTCTCTCATCTTCTTTCTTTTATTCTCCTCCTCCTTTCATCTTTTCTTCTGTACCAGGAGAGGTAGCTGTTACTGCTATGGGCTGTAGCATATTCTCAAGAACTTTAGAGTGCCAAATGGGAATGGTATTTGTTTCACTCTATTTTGAATTTCTGCCTGAATTAGTTTTAGTTCTTCAGTTTCTTTCTTCAGTTTGAGGCTTGTTCATTCTCTCAGAGTTGCCTGAATAAATGCTTTCTTCATCAGAAGAACAGCTTGCTACTGAAGATATTTGATGTTTTAGTGCTTCCTTTAGTTCTACACTCTTCTGAATAGTATCATTGCTGTCATATTTACCAATAAAATAAAGTAAAATCAGAAAAATCATAAAGCACAGAACAGTTTTAGAGGTCCCTTGGCAGGGCATACTTGGGCAGGGACTTTCCTCAGAAATTTTCTAACTATTAAGTGAGATACAGTATTGCAATGTCTGGTACCCAGTGAGTACTCAGTAAATGTTGCCGAACTGGAAAAGTTTGTATTGTCAGTCTTATCATGGGGATTATCCAGACCTTCCCCTTCCTTCCTTCTTTCCTTCTTTCCTTCTTTCCTTCTTTCCTTCTTTCCTTCTTTCCTTCTTTCCTTCTTTCCTTCCTTCCTTCCTTCCTTCCTTCCTTCCTTCCTCCCTCCCTCCCTCCCTCATCCCTCATTTCTTTCTTTCTTTCTTTCTTTCTTTCTTTCTTTCTTTCTTTCTTTCTTTCTTTCTTTCTTTTCTTTCTTTCTTTTCCTTCCAAGACAGGGTTTCTCTGTGTAGCCCTGTCTGCACGGAAACTTGCTCTGCAGATCAGGTTGGCCTGGAACTCAGAGATCCACCTGCCTCTACTTCCTGAATGCTGGGATTAAAGGCATGGGCTATTACTTCACTGATTCCTTTTTTTCTAAACTAGTGAAGTTTTCCTTACTTCTATCTTAACAAACCAATTTCTTGAGGTGGATAGGACTTGTGTAACTGAGTGTCCCTTTCCAGAACTTTCTAGTAGTAATATGTGGACAGTGATTGATGATGTGTATTCTTTTCAGAGTTTTAAAATTTCTCTGCAGATTATAAATAAACACACTCCCTAGTTCAGAATAGTCACATGCCAAGCCTTCCTTCCGTGGTCACTTGTGACCAGTAGTTATGTATTAGGCAGTACAGTTCTCTAGGAAGAAAGAATTAAGTAAAAGCAAAGAAAGGAAGGGTCTTTTTTCTTTCGGTAACATAATTTCAAATTTTGGAAATAGACATTTCTTTATTTGCTTTCATATGTCAGGCATGGTAAGAATGACCACATCCCTAGGACGAGCACTTTGTTTTTCTTTTGAAATCACTTTTAATAATAATTTAATTTATTATACAAAAACCCAGTGTTGCTCAGAAACATCTGTCTGGAGGAACCACCACTTCTTGTTGGTTTAAAAAAGTAACTGCCTTTGGTGGCGGACTACAATAATCCCAGAACTTAGAGGCAGAGGCAGTTGGATCACTGTGAGTTCCAGGCCAGCCTGGTCTACAGTGGGATTCTAAAGCTACACAAAGAAACCCTGTCTCAAAAAACAAAGCAAAACAAAACAAAAAATACCAAGAAAAACAAAAAGCACACAAACAAAGAAGCAATAGAAATCTTATTTTTGATGCTCAAACCGTGGAGTTTAAATGAAAGAATTTGGTAAACTAGAAAATATATAATTCATATTAAAGATTAAAAATAATTTAATCACAGGATTTCATTGATGACCAAACTTTCCTCAATGCTCTTACATGACAATCCTTTCATTCCTTCCTAAATGCACTTTCCCTTTAAAAAGAATAAAAAATAATCTTTATTTTTTCAAACCATTTTATACCTATATGCAAAATAGATACTTCTCTTAGAATATCACAGAAAGTTTTACTGGGATTTTTTTTTTTTTATGGAATGAAAGAATGCTACTTTGGCTTGAAATACAGATATTTTTATTTCCCCACTTTTCTTTTTAAAATAAGGTGATTTTTTTTATTGTGGTGCTGTGTTTTCATTGCTTTTACCACAGAATAATCACAAACTGCCAGAAATGTCCTACTGGAAAAAAATGTCTGTTATGAAAAGTTATGACGCGCTATAGGCTTACCTCTCCCAACAAAAAAAAAAAAAAAAAAAAAAAAAAAAAAAAAAAAAAAAAAAAAAAATTCAAGATTAATTGTGGTAGCCATTTTTTTTGGGATATATAAGTAAATGGATTGCAGAGCATTTTGGAGTTTAATGTGATGAACTCTTTCTTACTCTCAGAAAACCTAAGCAAAGAGATGCCCTCATGTAACTCGCTTTTTGACTAGCATATTAAAATGCTATGCAATATACTATCATTCTAGTTTTTCCCCTTTCAGCTAAATACAGCAACTGTCATATTAATAAATAATTAATTAACAAAAGGCACGAGACTGTGTGGTTGATCGACAGAGGATTTGAAAAGAAGTCACAACTTCCTCTAAAACTGCTAGTAATTTTTCTGAAATGTTTTGTATACTGATCATTCTGGCCTCTTTATTTTTATTATCATCTTGTCAAAAGTAGCCATTAGAAGCTCCTGGCAAACAGCCACCTTAGATAAAGTTGAAGTTGGTCATGGAGACATCATGTCGGAGATTGTCACAGAATAGCTTCCATCGTTCATGCTGCTGCAAAAATGAAGTTGATGAGAAATAACTTTGTGGTATAATTTAGAGTTACAGTGGAATTTGTCAACCATTTTAGAGCCATGTTTCTGGCATTTATCTTCCAGTTAACAAACTGTTTCTGTGCTACTGTTTTTAACTGACAGCAGCTTTGTTCTCTTGTCCTTGCATAGTTGTACAAATGAGGACTCGCTGGCATGTTCTACTTTTGCGTGAGGAATTTTAGAAAGTTAAGCTGGCTAGTGTTGGAAGGAAATTCACAAACTTTAGATACTGACATTCTTAATTCCTAAAGTGAAATCATGACAAAGACAAACATGCTACTTTAACTGTCAACTTGACACAAGTAGAATCACCTAGAAAAAGAGCCTTAATGAAGAATTGTATATATCAGGCTGGTTGGTGGGCATGTCTGAGGGTGATTGTTTTGGTTATTAATTGATATAGAAAGATTCAAGCCATTGTCAGCCTGGACAGCATATGAGAGAAAGCTGAAAGTAAGCAAGCAGCAAGCAAGAAACCATGTGCCGTTTTTTTTCTCTATCCTTGTCTTCCCACAGTAACAGACTGTAACCTGAAACTGTAAGCCAAAGTGAGCCCTTCTCCCTTAAAGTGCATTTTGTTAGTGTTTTGTCCCAACAACAGAAATGAAACTGAGAGGCCACCAACTTTCTTCATTCCTGTCCTTTCCTTTCCTTTTTTCCCCCTAGGGGATCAGTTCTTGGCTTATTTTGATTACATGCCATGAATTCTTTGCTGTACTTGGTTTAATGTTGACCATCCATTATTCAAGTATAATGTATAGAATGAGGATATTGCTGTTTTCCAATATTTCCTTGTGGAATATATTTCTGTGTCGCACAAAAGTTACAGTTAAGTTGGTATCAAGATTTAAAACATCTGGAAAGATTATAACCTGCTGTGCCAGAGTTTTAATTCTAACATCCTATGAAACTTTAGAAAACACTGTGGATGAAACTATGATATGATAAACATCTTATTGAAAACATCACCACTCTTGTTCTTTGACCTGTTTCCTTTTAGTAGCAACCCAAGGTGTGCTTAGACCAAGAAACTGCGCTCATCAGCCTCTTATAAAAGAAAAAAACTTAAATTTATAATTATTATAATCATTTTGTACGTGTTAAGGGTACACACTTGTGTCACCCTGTGTGTTTGGAGGCAGAAGGCAACTCTCAGGAGTTGGGGCTCTTCTTTCACTGTGGGTTTCAGAGACAGAATTTTTGTCATCAAACTTACACAGCAACTGTTTTTACTCACTGAGCCATCTCATTTGTCTTAATAAAAATCTTTAATTTAAAAAGAATTAGAGAATTTTATAGTTAGGATCCCAATATCTGTTGCTTTTACTTCAGGATTTTTGTTTGTTTGTTTTTTTGGGTTTTGTTTGTTTGGTTGTTTTGTTTTCAAGACAGGGTTTCTCTGTATAGCCCTTACTATCCCGAAACTCACTTTGTAGACCAGACTGGCCTCAAACTCAAAGATCCACCTGCCTTTGCTTCTCTCATGTTGGGATTAGAGCTGCGTGCACCACACCCAGTGAGCTTTTGCCTTTTACTAGATGTTGTTACAAGTCCAGCTTGATCCTGGTTGTGAGCTTTTTAATATCTCATTGCAAATACTTTGCTAGTATTTTGCTAAGAGCATTTGGATCTACATTAGGAAAACTGGCCTGTACTTTTCTTTTATTGTAGTACACTCATTGGGCTGTGGTATCAGGAAATTCTGGCTTTGTAAAATAAGTTCGTGATTATTTCTTCCCTTCAAAAATTTTGAAATAGTTTGAGGAAGATCCAGCATGATTCTTCTTTAAATATCTGATAGAATTTACCAGTGAAAGCCCTAGACTTTTCCTCAGTGAGAAGTGTTTGATGGTTGAGGAGGGTTAGTTACTGGCCAGTTCAGCCTTCCTGATTTCTCATGATTCAGTAATAATAGGTGAGTGTTTCTAACACTGAACCAATTCCTTCTGGTTTTTCCAGTTGTTGAGGAGTAATTTTCATGGTGTTTCAGGATGATGCTGTGTGGTTTTGTGTTATCTGTCGTGATGTCCTGTCTTTTATTTATTATATTTATGGGGGGGGGTCTTCCTATTTTTTCAACTAGCTGAAGTTTGTTAGTTTTGTCTTTGAAAAGCAGCTTTCAGTTTCATTGATTTGTCTTTTTGCTTCTCTAGTCTTCATTTCAGTTGTTTTTATTCTAACGAGGTTTCTCTTCTTTTTTTTTTAATTGTCTTTATTATTATTATTATTATTTAATTTTATTTTTCTTATTAGTTACATTTTGTTAACTCTGTGTCCCAGCTGTATCCCGCTCCCTCATTCCCTCCCCAACCCCACACTCCCTCCCTGGTCTCCTCCCTGCCCCTTTCCAAGTCCACTGATAGGGAAGGACCTCCTCCCCTTTCATTTGACCCTGTTTTGTCAGATATCTTCAGGGCTGGCTGCAAAGTCCTCCTCTGTGGCCTAACAAGACTGCTCCTCCCCTGGGAGGGGTGGGGAGGTCAAAGAGCCTGCCCTTGAGATTCTGTTAGAAATAGTCCTTTTCCCCTTGCTTTGGGAAAATACTTGGTTACTGAGCTACCATAGGCCTCATCCCAGCAGAAGTTCTAGGTTATATCCATAGATGGTCCTTGGTTGAGTGTCAGTCTCAGAAAAGACCCTGTGCCCCGATATATTTGGTCCTTGTAGAGCTCCTATCCTTTCCATATCATACTAACTCCCCTTCTTTCATATGATTCCCTGCACTCTGCCGAGGGTTTGGTTATGAGTCTTAGTGTCTGCTTTGAAACACTGCTAGGTAGAGTCTTTCAGATGCCTTTTGTGGTAGACTCCTGTCATAAGTTCAATGCACATCCCATTTGTCTTTCTAAATGAGGATTAATCACCTTCGCCTGTGTCCGCTTTCTTGATTATCTTCTTTAGGTGTGTAGATTTCACTGTTTATCATATCTTGTAGGTCTATATAAGCGAGTATATACCATGTTTGTCTTTCTCCTTCTGGGATACTTCACTCAGAATGATCTTTTCTAGATCCCACCATTTGCCTTCAAATTTCATGATTTCCTCCTTTTTGATTGCTGAGTAGTATTCCATTGTGTAAAAATACCACAATTTCTGTAACCATTCCCCCATTGATGGGCATCTGGGTTGTTTCCAGGTTCTGGCTATTAAAAATAAAGCTGCTACAAACATGGTTGAACAAATGTCCTTGTTGTTGTGTACTTGAGCAAATTTTGGGTATATACCTAGGAGTGGTATAGCTGGGTCTTGAGGTAGCACTACTCCTAATTGTCTGAGAAAGCGCCAGATTGACTTCCAAAGTGGTTGTACCAATTTACATTCCCACCAGCAATGGAGGAGGGTTCCCCTTTCTCCACAACCTCTCCAGCATGTGTTGTCACTTGAGTTTTTCATCTTGGCTATTCTGATGGGTGTAAGGTGAAATCTCAGGGTTGTTTTGATTTGCATTTCCCTAATGGCTAATGAGGTTGAGCATTTCTTTAAGTGTTTCTCTGCCATTTGATGTTCCTCTATTGAGAATTCTCTCTTTAGCTCTGTTCCCCATTTTTTAATTGGATTACTTGGTTTGTTGCTTTTCAGCTTCTTTAGTTCTTTATATATACTGGATATTAGCCCTCTGTCAGATAAAGGGTTGGTGAAGATTCTTTCCCAATCTGTAGGCAGTCGTTTTGTTTTGATGACAGTGTCTTTTGCTTTACAGAAGCTTTTCAGTTTCATGAGGTCCCATTTATTGATTGTTGGTCTTAGAGCCTGTGCTGTTGGTGTTCTGTTCAGGAAGTTGTCTCCTGTGCCAATGAGTTCTAGGCTGTTCCCCACTTTTTTTTTTCCAACTGATTTAGAGTATCTGGTTTTATGTTGAGGTCCTTGCTCCACTTCGACTTTAGTTTTGTGCAGGGTGATAAGTATGGATCTATTTTCATTTTTCTGCATGTAGACATCCAGTTGGTCCAGCACCATTTGTTGAAGATGCTGTCTTTTTTTCCATTGAATGGTTTTGGCTTCTTTGTCAAATATCGAGTATTCATAGGTGTGTGGGTTTATTATTTTTTTTTATTCTAATGGGTTTCTCTTTTTGTTTTTTAAATTGTCTTTATTATTATTATTATTATTAATTACAGTTTATTCACTTTGTATACTGGCTGTAGCCCCCTCTTCATCTCCTCCCAGTCCCATCCTCCCTTGTTCTTCCCTCCCTAATTCCCTCCCCTAGTCCACTGATAAGAGAGGTCTTCCTCCCCTTCTATCTTAACCTAGCCTATTAGGTCTCATCAGAACTGTCTGCATTGTCTTCTTCTGTGGCCTGGTAAGGCTGCCCACCCCCAGTGGGGGAGGTGATCAAAGAGCAGGTCACTGAGTCAGAGACAGCCCCTGCTTCCCTTACTAAGGAGAACACACATGGAGACTGAGATGCCCATAGATTCACATCATGAACCCCAGTCCTAATCATCTCTCCATCCCTTTGTATCCACCCTCTGCAATTGCAAACTCCCCCCCCAAAAAAAAAAAAGAAAAATAAAAAAAGACAAACAAAACAAGCAAAGCATACAAAACATCTCCTTCTGGAAGCTGCAGATTTGGATCTGCAGGACCAGCCCCTTCATGCACGCCAGCAGCCCATAGATGGAGTCGATGTTGGGGTGGTCCACCTCAAAGCCCTGCATCTGGGCCTGGGTGGTAGCTGGTATCAGCCCACCAGCTCTTCCATACTGGCATCATCAGGACAAGCACTCCAGAATTTTTCTGGATAGCCTACACAATGTCACAGCTGGCAAAGGTCAGGATCAGCTCTCCTGCATGAATGCTACCAGAGCCAACTTTACTGTGCTTTCCAAGTGAGGTGCCATGTTATCTTTCTTAAGGCAGATATTTACAGCTATAAACTTTCACCTTAAAACTAATTTTGCAAATTTCATGATCTTGTTTTTTATTGCTGAGTAATATTCCATCCATAGATGTACCATAATTTCTGTATCCATTTCTCAAATGAGGGGCATCTGGGTTGTTTCCAGCTTCTGGCTATTACAAATAAAGCTGCTACTAACATGGTTGAACAAATGTTCTTGTTGTGTACTTAAGCATATTTTGAATATATGCCTAGGAGTGGTATAGCTGGATCTTGAGGAAGTGCTATTGCTAATTGTCTGAGAAAGCACCAGATTGATTTCCAAAGTGGTTGTACAAGTTTATATTCTCACCAGCAATGGAGGAGGGTTCCCCTTTCTCTAAATCTCTCCAACATGTGTTGTCACTTGAGTTTTTGATCTTAGCCATGCTGATGGGTGTAAAGTGAAATCTCAGGGTCATTTTGATTTACATTTCTCTGATGACTAAGGATGTTGAGCATTTCTTTAAGTGTTTCTCTGCCACTTGATATTCCTCTATTGAGAGTTCTCTGTTTAGCTCTGTACCCCATTTTTTAAATTGGATTAATCAATTTGTTGCTGTGTAACTTCTTGAGTTCTTTATATATTACAAGGAAACCATAAAATTTGCAAGCAAATGGTGGGTACTGGAGAAGATCATCCCGAGTGATGTATCCCAGAAGCAGAAAGATACACAGGGTATATACGCACTCATAAGTGGATATTAGACATATAATATAGGATAAACATACTAAAATCTGAACACCTAAAGAAACTAATCAAGAAGGAGGACTCTGGCTAAGTGCTCAATCCGCATTCAGAAAGGCAAAGAGGATGGACATCAGAAGAGGGAGAAAACAGGGAACAAGACAGGAGTCTACCACAGAGGGCCTCTGAAAAGCTCTACCCTGCAGGGTATCAAAGAAGTTGCTGAGACTTATAGCACTGTGTTTGGGTACAGTGCTGGGAATCTTTTGAAAGAAAGGGGAGTTAGTAAGACCTGGAGAGGATAGGAGCTCCACAAGGTGAGCAACACAACCAAAGAATCTGGGCACAGGGTCTTTTCTGAGACTGATACTCCAATCAAGAACCATTCACAGAGATAACCTAGAACCCCTGCACATGTAGCCCATGGCAGTTCAGTATCCAAGTGGGTTACATAGTAATGGAAACAGGGACTGTCTCTGACATGAACTGATTGGCCTGCTCTTGGATCACCTCCTCCTGAGGGGGTAGCAAGCCTTACCAGGCCACAGAGGAAGACAATGCAGCTACTCTGGATGAGACCTGATAGACTAGGATCAGAAGGAAGGTGAGGAAGACCTCCCCTATCAGTGGACTTGGGGAGGGGTATGGATGGGGAAGGGGGAAGGAGGATGGGCTTGGGAGGGGAGGAGGAAGGGAGCTACAGGGGGGTTACAAAGTGAATAAACCGGGGGAGGCGGGGCAAGATGGCGGCGCCAGGAGGACTCTCATTCTGAGGAGCAGCACAGCAGGATTGGCACAGTGACCAGCAATCAGAACTCGCGGCCATAAAACACAAGGGATTGTGTTTCACAGGTGAGAGGATACCCCACGGTGGAGGATTCAATCAGCTTTAACTCACCCGGCTAAACCTCGGAAGAGATCCTGGTTCCGCCAGGCGCTTGGTCGTCAGCCCAGAGCTACCCGCCAGCACAATCTGGTATGGTCCCAGACTGAACTGTGGGCCCACAACACCATAGACTGGATTTCCCAGTCGAGAGATAACCCCACGGAGCAGGAAACAATTGGGACCAACCTCAGGTTACCCAGACATCCCCTGGAAAAGACTCGGGTTCCGCAGGTGCCCCAAGAGCCAGTCCGGACCCAGAGCCGGGACACAGGTGCCTGCCTGAGCGCCTGATTCGCCGCCTCAGATAGAACTGTGGGCACCAGGGCACCAAGGCACCAGACTGCGTGTCTCTGGCAGGAGGAAACCCTCAGCGGAGGGGGTCAGCAGCTCTAACGCTTAGGACACCCAGCACCAAAACACTTCCTGGGCTCACGCAGATTCTAGTGCAGGCAGGAGCGCTGTGCTCTGCTGCCATTATTGACATCCCCTAGGGCACTGGGACACACAGCTGCATCCTCAGACCTACAAAAGCCAGAGAGCCATTACAGCAGCCCTCAGATACTGTGCCAAGGATCAACCAGTTATTCCTAGCTAGACTGTCAAAACTGTGGGAATCCCTGGTTTTTCAAGAGGGCTGCACCCACAGCGTCTGGACCAGAGCAGTGCCTGCAGCCGCCATCCCAGACAGAGACACACAGCTTCTGGTCCAGAGTGAAGCACCCAGCCTCCAGACCAGAACAGTGCCCCCAGGCGACAACTCAACCTAGGTGCACATTCTCCAGGTCCAGAGCAGAGCAATCAGCCTCTGGCCCAGAGACTTGCTGAGTGCACCTCCCACTTTCCCAGACAGAACTGTGCACCCCAGGATAACAGACTGAGTTTCCCTGTTGGGAGAAAACCCCACAGCTAGGGAATCAGCAGTTTCTTCAAGAGGACTGTACATGGAAATTTAATGAGCAGCAGCACACTAAATTTATAACAAGAAACCCAGCTGTGGGGCAGCTGTCTTGAGAAATTCTATGGGTAAGAGGAGATCCCCCCCTGCCTAACATAGACCACAGCTACTACTCAGGGCTATAAACCTGAGGTGAGCAGTGGCAACTCCTGAGAAACACTGGCCATACAGTGACCATAACCAAAAGGCAGAGAAGGACTCCTTCAGGAAAAATCATCTTCCGGCCAAGGGGATACTCCCTACCTCAGGACTCCAGGTAGCACAGAAACTAACAGCCAACACCTAAATCAGCCCAGTGGGTAGAGGTCAGCGTAAAGGCGCAACCAACAAAAGACAGAGCAATATGGCATCTCCAGAACCCAGCCATCCAGAGGCGAACAGCCCTGAACAATGCAGCATAATAGAAAATCAAGAAGATGACCTTACATCTATGTTGATGAAGAGGATAATAAAGGAAACAAATAAAATACGTAAAGAATTAGAGGAAGATAAAACCAAACAGATCATGGCTATCTGTAAAGAAATGGAGGAAGATAAAGACAAGCAGATTAGGGCCATCTGTGAAGAAATACGGGAAGATGCAGCCAAACAGCTTGTGGCCTTCAGAGAAGAAATAATTAAATCACTGAAAGAAATAAAAGAGACAGAGTTGAAGGAACTAAAAGAAAAAGAGGAAAATACAAGCAGACAGGTGAAGGAAGTAAACAAAACAACTCAAGACCTGAAGATAGAACTAGAAAAATTAAAGAAAACACAAATGGAGGAAATAATGGAGAGGAAGAATTTAGGGAAGAAAACAGGAACCACAGAGGTAAGCATAACCAACAGAATACAAGAAATGGAAGAAAGAATCTCAGGTGTAGAAGATACAATGGAAGAAATTGATGTATCTGTCAAAGAAAATGTTAAATCCAAAAAATTCCTGACACAGACCGTCCAAGAAATCCAAGACAATATGAAAAGACAAAATCTAAGAATAATAGGAATAGAGGAAAAAGAAGACTCCCTTCTCCAAGGCCCAGAAAATATTTTCAACAAAATCATTGAAGAAAATTTCCCCAAGTTAAAGGAGAAGCCAATCAGGATACATGAGGCCTACAGAACACCCAACAAATTTGACCAGAAAAGAAAATCCTCCTGCCACATAATAATCAAAACAGTAAGTATACAGAACAAAGAAAAAATACTAAAAGCTGCAAGGGAAAAAAGCCAAGTAAAATATAACGGCAAACCCATTAGAATCACACCTGACTTTTCAACAGAAACTATGAAAGCCAGAAGGGCCTGGACAGATATCATGCAGACCCTAAGAGAACACAGATGTCAACCCAGGCTACTATACCCTGCAAAACTCTCAGTCCTCATAGACGGAGAAAACAAGATATTCAATGACAAAAACAAATTTCAACAATACCTACACACAAATCCAGCATTACAGAAGATACTGGAAGGGAAAATACAACCCAAGAAAATTAGCTTCTGTCAAGAAAACACAGGAAATAATTAACCTTACTACAGCAAAACAAAAAGCAACCAAGCACACAACCTTATGAACACAGCCAACATCAAAATCAAAGGATCTAACAGCCATTAATTTCTGTCAACATCAATGGACTCAACTCTCCAGTAAAAAGACACAGATTAACAGAATGGATACGTAAACAAAACCCAGCAATCTGTTGCATACAAGAAACACACCTAAGACACAAAGATAGACATTACCTGAGGGTAAAAGGTTGAAAGAAGACTTTCCAAGCAAATGGACCCAAGAAACAAGCAGGAGTAGCCATTCTAATATCTGATAAAATAGACTTTCAACCAAAATTAATAAAAAGAGATGAGGAAGGACACTTCATACTCATCAAGGGAAAATTCCACCAGGAAGACATCACAATCCTGCACATCTATGCCCCAAATACAAGAGCACCCACATTTGTAAAAGAAACATTGATAAAATTTAAACCACATATAGATCCCCACACATTAATAGTGGGAGACTTCAACACCCCACTCTCAACAAAGGACAGGTCAACAAAACAGAAATTAAACAAAGAAACAATATCTCTGACAGAGGTCATGAATCAAATGGACCTCACAGACATTTACAGAACTTTACACCCAAACACAAAAGAATTTACCTTCTTTTCAGCACCTCATGGAACCTTCTCCAAAATAGACCATATAGTTGGTCACAAAGCAAGCCTCAACAGATACAAGAAGACTGAAATAATCCCTTGTATCCTGTCTGATCACCATGGAATAAAGCTGGACTTCAACAACAACAGAAATAGCAAAAAGCCTACACACACATGGAAACTAAACAACTTGTTACTAAATGACAGCTGGGTCAGGGAAGAAATAAAGAAAGAAATTAAAGCCATTCTAGAACTCAATGAAAATGAAGACAAAACATACCCAAACTTGTGGGACACAATGAAAGCAGTGCTAAGAGGAAAGTTCATAGCACTAAGTGCCTTCAAGAAGAAATTCGAGACAGCTCATTCAAGCAACTTAATGGCCCACTTAAAAACCCTAGAAAAAGAAGAAGCAGACACACCAAAAAGGAGTAGACGGCTGGAAATAATCAAACTCAGGGCTGAAATCAATCAATTAGAAACAAATAAAACAATTCAAAGAATCAATGAAACCAAGAGCTGGTTCTTTGAGAAAATCATCAAGATAGACAAACCCTTAGCCAAGCTAACTAAAAGGCAGAGAGACACCACCCAAATCAACAAAATCAGAAATGAAAAGGGTACATAACTACAGACACTGAGGAAATCCAAACAATCATTAGGACTTACTTCAAAAGTCTATACTCAACAAAATTTGAAAACCTAAATGAAATGGACAATTTTCTTGATCGATTTGACTTACCAAAGCTGAATCAGGACCAGGTAAATCAATTAAATAATCCTATATCCCCCAAAGAAATAGAAGCAATCATCGAAAGTCTCCCATCCAAAAAAAGCCCAGGACCAGATGGCTTCAGAGCAGAATTCTACCAGACCTTTAAAGAAGAGCTAACTCCAATTCTCTTCAAACTATTCCACAAAATAGAAACAGTAGGAACATTACCAAACTCATTCTATGAAGCCACAATCACCTTGGTACCTAAACCTCACAAAGACTCAACAAAGAAAGAGAATTTCAGGCCAATCTCCCTTATGAACATTGATGCAAAAATACTTAACAAAATACTTGCAAACCGAATCCAAGAACACATCAAAGATATTATCCACTATGACCAAGTAGGCTTCATCCCAGGTATGGAGGGGTGGTTCAATATACGGAAATCCATCAATGTGATCCACCATATTAACAAACTGAAAGAAAAAAACCACATGATAATCTCCCTAGATGCTGAAAAAGCATTTGACAAAATCCAACATCCATTCATGTTTAAAGTACTGGAGAGATCAGGAATACAAGGCACATATCTAAACATAGTAAAGGCGATTTACAGCAAGCCTATAGCCAACATCAAACTTAACGGAGAGAAACTTAAAGCAATCCCACTGAAATCAGGGACAAGACAAGGCTGCCCACTGTCTCCATATCTCTTCAACATAGTGCTGGAAGTCCTTGCTAGAGCAATAAGACAGTTGAAGGAGATCAAGGGGATACAGATGGGAAAGGAAGAAGTCAAATTATCACTATTTGCAGATGATATGATAGTATATATGAGTGACCCCAAAAACTCTACCAGGGAACTCCTACAGCTGATAAACACCTTCAGCAAAGTGGCCGGATACAAAATTAACTCAAAAAAATCAGTAGCACTCCTGTATACAAAAGACAAAAGGTCTGAGAAAGAAATTAGAGAAACAACACCATTCACAATAGCCACAAATGACATAAAGTACCTTGGTGTAACCCTAACCAAGGAAGTCAAAGACTTGTATGAAAAAAATTTCAAGTCTCTGAAGAAAGAATTGGAAGAAGATATGAGAAGATGGAAAGATCTCCCATGCTCATGGCATGGCAGGATTAACATAGTAAAAATGGCCATCTTACCAAAAGCAATCTACAGATTTAATGCAATTCCCATCAAATTACCAACACAATTCTTTACAGACCTGGAAAGAAAAATTCTCAACTTCGTATGGAATAACAAGAAACCGAGAATTGCTAAAACAATCCTCTACAATAAAAGATCTTCTGGAGGTATCTCCATCCCTGATCTCAAGCTGTACTATAGAGCAACAGTTATAAAAACTGCATGGTACTGGCATAGAAACAGAATGGTGGATCAATGGAATCGAACAGAAGACCCAGAAATAAACCCACACACTTACGGACACCTGATTTTTGACAAAGATGCCAAAACCATACAATGGAAAAAAGATAGCATCTTCAACAAATGGTGCTGGTCCAACTGGATGTCTACATGTAGAAAAATGAAAATAGATCCATAGTTATCACCCTGCACAAAACTGAAGTCCAAGTGGATCAAAGACCTCAACATAAAACCAGACACATTAAATTGGCTAGAAAAAAAAGTGGGGAATACCCTAGAACTCATTGGTACAGGAGAAAACTTCCTGAACAGAACACCAACAGCACAGGCTCTAAGAGCAACAATCAATAAATGGGACCTCATGAAATTGAAAAGCTTCTGTAAAGCAAAGGACACCGTCATCAAAACAAAGCGACTGCCTACAGATTGGGAAAGAATCATCACTAACCCTTTATCTGACAGAGGACTCATATCCAATATATATAAAGAACTAAAGAAGCTGAAAAACAATAAACCAAGTAATCCAATTAAAAAATGGGGAACAGAGCTAAAGAGAGAATTCTCTGTAGAGGAATATCGAATGGCAGAGAAGCACTTAAAGAAATGCTCAACCTCATTAGCCATTAGGGAAATGCAAATCAAAACAACCCTGAGATTTCACCTTACACCCATCAGAATGGCCAAGATGAAAAACTCAAGGGACAACACATGCTGGAGAGGTTGTGGAGAAAGGGGAACCCTTCTCCACTGCTGGTGGGAATGTAAACTGGTACAACCACTCTGGAAATCAATCTGGTGCTTTCTCAGACAACTAGGAATAGCGCTTCCTCAAGATCCAGCCATACCGCTCCTAGGCATATACCCAAAAGAGGCACAAGTACACAAAAAAGGACATTTGCTCAACCATGTTTGTAGCAGATTTATTTGTAATAGCCAGAAGCTGGAAACAACCCAGATGCCCCTCAACTGAAGAATGGATGCAGAAACTGTGGTACATCTATACAATGGAGTATTACTCAGCAATGAAAAATAAGGAAATCATGAAATTTGCAGGTAAATGGTGGGACCTGGAAAGGATCATCCTGAGTGAGTTGACCCAGAAGCAAAAAGACACTCACGGTATATACTCACTCATATAAACATACAATATAGAATAAACCCACTAAAAGCTGTACATCTAAACAAACTAAGCAAAAGAGAGGACCCTAACTAAAATGTTCAATCCCCATCCTGAAAGGCAAAGAGGATGGACATCAGAAGAAAAAGAAAATAGGAAACAACCTTAGAACCTGCTACAGAGAGCCTCTGAAAGCCAGAAGAAAACAGGAAACAACCTTGAAACCTGCCACAGAGGGCCTCTGAAAGTTTCCGCAGTATAGACTGTCAAAGCAGATGCTGAGCCTGATGGCCAACTGATGGGCAGAGTGAATGGAATTCTATGTAAGAAGTGGGAAATAGTAAGAGCTGGAGGGGACGGGAACTCCACAAGGAGAGCAACAGAACAAGATAATTTGAACACAGGGAACTTCCCAGAGACTCATACTCCAACCAAGGACTATTCATGGAGATGACCTGGAACCCCTGCACAGGTGTAGCCCATGGCAGTTCAGTGTCCAAGTGGTTTACATAGTAATGGGAAGAGGGACTGCCTCTGACATAATCTGATTGGCCTGCTCGTTGATCACTTCCCCCTGAGGGGGGAGCAGCCTTATCAGGCCACAGTAGAGGACAATGCAGCCACTTTTGATGAGAACTGATAGACTAAGATCAGAAAGAAGAGGAGAACCTCCCCTATCAGTGGACTTGGGGAGTGGCATGCATGCAGAAAGGGGAGGGAGGGTGGGATCGGGAGGGGAGGAGGGAGGGGCTTATGGGGGGATACAAAATGAATAAAGTGTAATTAATAAAAAATTTAAAAAAAACCCAAAAGGCAAAAAAAACCCAAAGTGATTAAACCATAATTAATAAAAATAAAAATACAAAATACAAAAAAGGGAAAAATTAGGAAACAATAACAAAAAATGAAAAAAGAACTAATTTTGCTGCAATTCATGAATTTTGATGGGCTTCATTTTCTGTTTTTTCAAGATCGTGGTGACAACCCTTTTTATTTCATCTTTGTTCCATTAATTGTCAAAGAACATCTATGTGATAGGCAAGTGCTTTACTCCTGAGTTCCTTCCACCTTCAAACTTCGTAAATGTTTTGCAAATGTTTGTTGGCCTAGTATGATCTATTCTAGACAATGTTCCCTTGAGAAGAACATGGCTTCTGATACCTTGTGATTTAGTGTTACATTCATGTCCATTAGGTCCACCTGGTTTAGATGATTGTGCAGTCCATTGTTTCCAAACTGGTTCTATGTGTGGACGAACATGCCTTGTTGGTAGCACAATACTAAAGCTTCCTTCTAGTATAACTCTTTGATAAATTATGTAGTGACCTTATTTCCTCCTATGACAATTTTTAAAAATTTAGATTTAGTGTTATTTTTTTAAAATTAAGTGTTATCAACTCTGCTCTCATTTGGATAGTCGTCATAGAATTTTTTTATCATCTCTAAACATTCAGCCAGTATTTTTCTTGGAAACTGAAGTAAAATTTCTTTGTTTTTTTCTCCCTGTCTTCCCTTGTGACTAGATAATTCTCAGAGTGGTATGCTTTGATTCTTTTCTCTACCTATTGTAGACATGTTCTTTGTATTTACCAAGCCTTACATAAAATATTTCGTAATTGTAACAGAGTACTTTAAGCTGACAGCAATTAACTCCAATCACATAAAAATCCTCTATTTCCATTTCTTCCCAGGGGCACATCTTGTTACTGATGTCACTATTTACAACTTTTAATAGTGCCTATTAACAAATTGTTGTACCTATGGTTATTTAAAATCTTTTGTCATTTAGCTTTTGGTGGTAGGAGAGTAGCCCTCATTTATATTTTGGAGTTTTTAATTAATTTTTTTTCATTATAATTCTCATTTCTAGTAAGGTGAATGTAGAGATGATGAATTCTCCTAGCTTTTGTTTGTCTGGAAAATTCTTTTTTCTTCCTATATTTTTGAAGGACAGCATTTTCTGGGGAAATACTCTTATTGGGCGGATTTTTGTTTGTTTGTTTGTTTCAGCACTTCTAATATACAACCCCACAGTCTTCTGGACTATATGGTTTCTGCTGATAACTCTAACAATTTTCTCAGTGAAGGTCTTTTATATATGGCGACCTGTTTTCCTTTACAAGCAGCTTCTTTATTATATTTTAACTTTCTTATAAAGTTTAGTTATTAACAAAGTACATATAGATACTTATCCAGTCAACCTTAGCATCAATAGTATTTCCAAAAATGGTCAGTTAAAACACCTACTTTGGCTGTGTTTTAGGCATTGCTTAAAGAATGCAGGGACATATATTCATATTTATTATTTTTTATGTGTGCAGATGGTTTGTCTGCATGTATGTCTATGTACCTCATATATGTCTAGTGCCTTTGGAGGCCAGAAGAGGGTGTTGGATCCCCTAATACTGGAGTTACAGGTGGTTGTGATCCGCCATGTAGGTGCTGTGTAATGAAGCTGAGTCGTCTGGAAGAGCAGCCAGTGCTCTTAACTGCTCAGCTTCCTCTCCAGCCCCTCAATACATTAAATTAGAGCACGTTATTATTTGATGGTATGTTGACATCCTGGGTTAGAATTTGTGGCAAATGAATAACTATTAACATGTATGCCTATAATTAAAGAATTATCTTATGTTTTCTCTCCTGGACCAACTGTAGAAAATATGACATCAGGTATATAAATAAAGGAATAAGGTGCTTTAAATGAGATATGGAGGGATTTTTAAAAGTATATTAATTTTTACTTTTTTCTTCACAATTTATTCATTATATATTTGATTGAAGCCCCCTCACTCAACTCTCCCCAGTCCCATCCTCCTTCTCTTCCCCCTATCTCCTTCCCTTAGTGCAATGTAAGAGGGAGTTCTCCACTATTGCCATCTGCCCATAGCTTGTTAAGTCTCATCAGGACTCCCTGGATCCTCTTCCTCTGTGGCCTGGCAAGGCTGCATCACTAGCAGCAAGTACTCAAAGAGCAGTCAACTGAGTTCATGATAGAGGCAGCTCCTGCTCCCCTCACTCAGAGATCCACATGGAGACTGAGTTGCCAATCAGCCACATCTGAGCAGGGGGTCTAGATCCTCTCCATGCATGATCCTCCGTTGGTTCATCAGTCTCTGTAGGAAACCCTCGGCTCAGATCTTTTGGTTTTGTTGGTCTTCTTGTGGGGTTCCTGTTCCCGTCATGTCGCTCTATTCCCACCCCTCTCTTCCTCCAGAAAACTCCTTGTGCTCTGTCCAAAGTTTGACCCTGAGTCTCAGCATCTGCTTTGATCTTTTGTTGGATGAATCCTTTCAGAGGACCCTCTATCATAGGCTCTGATTCTGTTTCCTGTCTTCCACTGCTTCTGTTCTCTATCCTGTTTGCCATTTTGAATGAGATTTAAGCATCCTCCCTAGCGTCCTCCTTAGTGTTTAGCTTCTTTAGGTCTGTAGATGGTTATCCTATATTATACAGCTAATATCCGCTTATTAGTGAGTGTATACCATGCCTGTTTTTCCTTTTCTGGGTTACAGCACTCAGGATGATCTTGTTCCCACCATTTGTGTGCATATTCCATGATTTCCTTGTTTTTAATAGCTGAATAGTATTCCATTGTGTAGATGTAGCACAATTTCTGTAACCATTCCTCTGTTGAGGGACATCTAGTTTGTTTCCAGATTTTGGCTGTTACAAATAAAGCTGCTATAGTTGAGCAAATGTCCTTATTAGATGGTGGAACATCTTTTGGGTATAGGCCCAGGAGTGGTATAGCTGGATCTTGAGGTAGTACTATGTCCAGTTTTCTGAGAAAGTGCCAGATTGATTTCCAAAGTGATTGTATATGTTTGCACTCCCACCAGCAATGGGGGAGGATTCCCCTTTCGTGGAGGGATGTTTTTAAAACAAAGGCATGACCTTAAAAATATGTGCCCAATTTAACGAAAGTGATAAACATTACCAATTTCTTGTTGTCTTTCGTACTTGAGAGAATTTCTTGCAAATGTCATCAGAATATATGATTAAAGGACACCAGAAATTGTCTTGCTCCTTTGCATACAGCCTTCTCATTATATGCCAAGTCCAGGTAGACCCCTGAGACATGGGCAGGGGCATGGAGAGAATTCCATAATAGTAGTAACTATAATGAAACTATTGACGCTCACTTGTTTGGACAATAGTGATTTCCAAGAATTCTCAGGGGCCACGACTACATCTCATTAGAAGAAGAAGGGAAGATGGGTCAGTTGGTAAGCGTGCTGAGTTTGAACCCCCAACACCCACGTACAAAGCCAAGTGTGGCTGCATGTGTCTATAACTCCAGGATTGGTGGTTGGAGCGAGCAGAAGTAGAACTTTGAGATGCCACCTGCAAGTTCACTGGTCAGCCAGCCTGACCAAACTGCAAGCTGCCAGTCCAGTGGAAGCTTCAAGGCAGTAGGGCAGAAGCCAGCAGAGAAGGACATCCAACAGCCTGCTCTGGCCTCCTGTGGGACTGTGTAGGTGTACGTAGCAACCTCATACCTGAGTGCGTGCAACCTGAACACAGACACATCCTGCTCACAGTGCAGAGCCATTTTTACGGTTATTAATACTTCAGAAAAGATCCAACAAAGTAGCTTTTGTTAATGTCATGTTCTAATAAAAACTCCAAATCTGTTTGAACATTCTGTAATATGTGCTACTGCGGTCAAAGGCGCCAGCAGCAGCTCTCATTTTCTATTATACTTTAATTAAATTTCTATCCGGTAGTACGTCTGAGGGTAAGGCATATTTTATGGTTTAAATTTCATCTTCAATTTAGTGAAGTCTAGGGCTGTTTAAGCCTGCAGTCTAGTAATGTTGGGTCAGGGTCTCATCAAATACTGTGATTCAGTTGGCATCTTCACCCTATTTCACAAATTCCCTCAAGGGCCTCATCTTGTCACCATATGTTTTTCACTTACCCGCAAGTCTACCACCTTCTTAGCAAGTTGACGTCCAACAGAGGCGTATAGCACACACAGCTAAATCCTTATGGGGGAAGCTAAGAGCGAGATAAAGACACTTTGTGAATGTCTCTGCCATTGAAATCTTTCTTTCAAAATAAACCGCTGCTGAAACATAGTCACATGTATCTGACTTCATGATGACTTTCCTTGGCCATCAACTCTGCACAGTGCACATCAGTCTTTGGTCTGAGTAAGCACAGAGTGCAGTCACTTTGCTTGCGGTCGGGTTTAGCCATCACATATGTTTTGGATCTTGTCAGATCTGAACAGTGGGTACGAGGGAAGGTACCAGCTCTGTGCAGGGCAGAGGCTCGACCCAGTCCTGCTTTTTCAGTTGAATGAAGCAAATATTTCTCCCCTAGGTTTGGAACACGAGGCAGCCTCGGGGCAGGATTAAATTTTACTAGGATTAAGATTTTTAGTGAAGTCAATAACCTGGGATGCGGCTTTGTCACAAATGTCATATTCGAAGGATGTTAACTAACCTGAATGAGACTTAGCATTGACTGTTTCGCACTTCTTCATTTGCAGGTGGACTTTTAGCCCCCTAGACATAGCTTAACAGAAGAAAAACATCTGGAGTGGAACCGAGCCTGGACCCTGAGGTCTGAGCTCATGCATATTTCAGTGTGGCCTTCGATTCAGATCTGCGTTCAGTATGAAAGAACTTTGTGCGTGAACTTTCTGTCTGTCAAGTTTTCACTCAAGAAAGCATCCATCCACACATTACACCGTCATGTTGTTAAGGGCTTACTTAGAAGTTCAGTTTCTGAGAAACTGGCTTTTTGTTCGAGCTCTCTTCATAATGGGGCATGTCAAAGGTGATTTTGATGTATGTGATTGTTTTTGTTTCATTAGTTTTATACCTCTTTTTATTTTAGCTACCTAGCTCTTGGTGCAGCGTGCGTGTTGTGTGTTGGTGTGTGGAATAGGCATGTCTGATAAAAGGAAGTATCTAAGAAAGACCGAAAGAAATGTATAGAAATACATTCTGCAGAAAATGCAAAGGTGGAGATCTCTTTCCCCGACCCCGGTTTCCTTTAGTCTGAATATGAAGGCCATGAATTGCATTCAGGGTAAACTATGAGTTTTAACCTCTTTCGAGCCTCCTGTTACACAGTGGAATGTAATTTTTTGTCTTTATAGATGGACCCTGAACCTGCTAACTGAGCACTCTACTACTGAGCTACACCCCTGGACCTTCCAATATCACTTTAAAAAATGTGTTTTAGTTCTTCTTTGAGAATTTCTCATATGTAAACAAAGTGTTTTGATAAAAGCCATCCCTAGACCCTCCTCTCCAACTCATCCCACCCCTGTCTCACTAAACTAATATAGTTAAAAAAATAACTTTCCTATGACTAATTTATATGCGAAGTGAATATTTGTACATTCAAAATATTTGAAAATATTTTCAAAGAGGAACAGAACATTGTGAAATAATGGTGCCCATGCTTCAAAACATAGTTAATTTTGACAAATGTCTATTTTCCTTACTTCTGCTCAATCTGATTCATAACTAACTCTTTTAGGTTAATTTCATATGTAACTAACATTTTCTATGCATATTATATGTCTTGGATGGGTTACAAATCTCCCATTATTTGTCATTTATTGCTGAATCCGGTACTACTTGTCATTTATTGCTAATAATTTTATTATAGAGCAGTACCTGTATGCAATATACCCTTATTAGCTCTTTCAACATATTTTTGATAAATGGCCTGAACAAATGCTTAGTGAACACGACCAGAACTGACACTTCTGGATCGAATTCCAAATTTGTGATTAAATAATATTACATCAGCTGAGACAAACTGTGGAGGTGAAATTTACCAAAACTTCCTGTCAAATGTGTTTATTATTATTACTGTGTGCATATGATATGTGTACTGGTGCTATGGTACGCATGTGAATGTCATAGGACAATTTTCAGGGGTCGTTCTCAACTTTCATGGTAGGTTCTGGGGCTTGCTTGTAGGTCACCAGGCCTGGTCAGCATGCACAGTAGGCACATCTTTTTGTCTGCCATGTCATCTCACTGGCCCTCAGAGATTTTAGAACAGTGTTATACTGAAGAGTGATGAATGTGCTAAAATGTTAGCTAATTTCCAGATGTTCATTTTGCTTTTTTCTTTCCTTCTTGACAAGATAGATGTCTTAATTTTTAAAGTTGGCTTCCAGTATAATCATCTTTCCCAGGAATCCTTACATGTAGGTTGATTAGAGGACAAAATTTGGAATGCTGTACGTAAATTGTAAGAATCAGCTCTGAGAGGGCTAATATGGATACCGAACCATTGGCATAAGTGTGATGGATGGAACTACAAAAGCCATCTTGGCCAAAGGAGGATTCTGTATTTTGTGGAGGTTATGAATGGGGAAAAAAAAGGTTCTAACTCTGTCCCTAAGACTGTGCAGTTCACATCAAGGCTGGGCAACCTACCTCTGTTGTACAATCATGTGAAAAAAATCTCTCACAATACCACTAATATCTTGAGTTTTCTTTCACAGGTAGACCAGCCCATTGTCACTTAGTAGACAGTTATTCATTGAAAGTAAAATACTCAGAAAAAAGTGGAAGAAAGAAAACTGGTTATA
Source organism: Psammomys obesus (assembly GCF_907164565.1). Lineage (NCBI taxonomy): Eukaryota > Metazoa > Chordata > Mammalia > Rodentia > Muridae > Psammomys > Psammomys obesus. The sequence continues at coordinate 23,462,394 of NW_026585797.1, forward strand.
AACTGAATTTGAAACAAATAATTTCAGTGTTCTTATTATTCATATTAATTTCAGGAAAACATGCCTCTAAATTTCATGTGAGTAATTTAGACAATCTTTGAAATGTCAACTCATATGTATAGTTAGAGGTGGGTCTAGGTCTAGGCGATGTAATTTTTTTTTTTTTTTACTCTAATGTCCTTTATTTCAGTGATGGTTCATTCTGGCTTTACATGCTACAATTAGCACAATCTAGTACAAAACATAAGAGCTTCCATTGAGACACAACAGTTTTAAAATTATGACACAGGGCAGAAGAAGCACATACTTTTAAATTTAGTTCATAAATTATTATGGATCCATCAAGTTTGGAAAAATGAAGTAAGATGTCTGTATATTTCACAAATTTCCCCTTAATATTACTATTTTACATACCAAAAGCACAAAAACAAGTCTAGGAAATATAAATTTTTTTCTTCTTTTTCTTTTCTTTTTTTCTTTATATTTGTATTAATTATAGTTTATTCACTTTGTTTCCCACCTGTAGCTCCCTTCCTCCTCCCTTCTCTTCCTCCCTCTTCTCTACCCATAATCCTCTCCCAGGCCACTGATAGGGGAGGTCTTCTTCCCCTTCCTTCTGATCTTAGTCTATCAGGTCTCATCAGGAGTGACTGCATTGTCTTCATCTGTGGCCTGGTAAGGCTGCAACCCCTCACAGGGAGTTGATCAAAGAGCAGCTGAGCAAAGATCAAAATCAGTTCATGTCCCTGTTACTTTGGAACCCACTTAGACACTGAACTGCCATGGGCTACATCTGTGCAGGGGTTCTAGGTTTTTAAGCTAAATGTAATTTGTCAGATTCTTTACTTCAATGCATAATTCAAATATAAGTTTCTTACTTTACGATATTAGCTCCACCCCTGTTAATGCATAGCAGCTAAAATTTTGCATGCATGTAGCACACAATGATCCACTAACTAGAAATGAAAAATAAGAACAACAAATGACTAACAATAGGAGATTGAAGTTGTTTAAGCTCTATTTTTAACAATAACAACAACAAAAAACCTGTAGCATCACTGCTTCCCCTGTTCTCCAACCATTGAAGTAAACAGTGTATAGTTGAATATATAGAATTAGAATTTAAAATAAAATCCATCTTAAGGGTACAGTGTTATTATAATACCACATACTAGCCTTTAAAGTCTGTCAGAGAGTAGAGCCGATATCTTCTATGACCATACCAACATTGCCACTGGCTGTATTTGTATAAAATTATGGCACCCAGATTTCTATAAACATCTTTATAGATGTTTATAGATTATCTTTTAAAATTGTTTCAAAACTACCTTATACAGCCAAGCATTGTAGCACATGCTTGCAGTCCCAATTAATATACACCCAGAAGTGGAAGAGTTGAGTCTAAAAGCCCCAGAGTAATATGGCTAGAGTAATGAGATCATGACTCAAAAAGAAGCAAACAAGTAAGCAATTCACTTGGTAGATTCACCATCAGTCCCTATAAATCATTTCACACTTAATATCTGTTCTTAGGTACATTTTTTTATAAGTGGGATTCTCAGGGACGGTTATAGTCTTATTAAAAAGACTGAGATGTATTGTAGCAAATTTTTGCCATCAGCTGAGGGAATTTTCGTCTGAAGTTAGACGTCTTTGAGTAGTTTTTGGAAAAGCATTGTGCGCTCTCTCTCTATCTGTGTGTTTCTCTGTATGTGTGTCTATGAAGAGACTCAATTTAAACATCTCCAAACATGGAAGTCCTGTTGACATAAGGGCTACTATAAGTACTTTAGATAATTTTGTTATAGCATAATTTTTTTTTCTTTTTTTTGGTTTCTTGAAACCATAATATACAAGCAAAGACCAGTAAGATTTTTTAAAAAAAAAAAAGCCCAAACAAAGCAATGTAAGTAAAAAGGAAAAAAACATCTACAAAACCACCACTGAGTCAGTTTTGCTTTGGCCATCCAGTACTGAGGATGGAGCCTGCCCCATAAGTGTGTACCCAGTGAGACTCCCTTTTACATAATTTCTATACAAGGAAACCACGTGTATTTAACATACACAGTTTGATGATTTTGAACACATGTAAAGACCCATGTAACATAACAAACAGTTGCCACAATCAAGGTAATAAGCATGCCGAGAGCTGTTGACCCTCTCTTACATCCTTTGTAACTGTATTTCCTCCCTTTGTTCTAATTTGTTACCGTTATTTCTGTGTGTGTTCACGAGTGTCTCGCTTGCATATATGTCTGTGCGCCACATGTATACCTGGTGCGTATAAAGGCCAGAAAAAACCTTTTGGATACCTTGGACCTGGAATGACAGGGAGTTAGTTGTGAGTTGCTCTGTGGGGCTGGACATTAAATTGGAATCCTCTTTGAGAGCAGGAAATACTCTTAGCTACTATGCCATCACTCTAACCCCAAGTCTGAATGGTTTTGTTTTTGATGCCTCACATAAATAGGATCATGAGGCAATCATTCTCATTCACCCATGACAGACATTTCATCTGACAAATTTACCATGGAATCTTCCAGAGTCCTCAGTCATGGCTGAGTAACAACGTGTTACCATGTGTGTGTCGCTGTTTTCTTTACTTATCAATGGATCGACACTTATAGCTAAGGGTAGGTTGAATAGAGAATGCTGCACTGAACGTGTGAATGCAGATATCCCTGTGTCCATCTGTCCTCTCTCATACATTGAATTAAACACAGTTTGACGTGACCAGGATAAGTGGATGTCAGAGGAGGTTGAGAAATCAATAGAATGAGAAGAGACAAGAAAAGAAATTTTGTTTCACTGAAAATTTTCAAAGGATCAACCCTTTTGAACTTCCTGAGTGAATGACCAGATGACTCTGACAACCCAACAAAAAACACTGGGCTTCTGTGATTTGTTGGGAGGCAATTTCCTTGGCAATCAATACACAGTGTGTTTCTTGGGCAACCCTGTGCTTCTCACCCAATAGCTCATATTGGAATGTTGATTAAGTTTAAGAGTTTAATAAAATTTCTGTATCTAAATCTCAATTATTTGTCTTTACTATTTATTTGGTTCTGGACCAAAATAAAATCTCAAGGGACAACGTACTATATTGTTGTAAGCAAAACCTAGAGAATCGTTCCTTTACCTGAGAAAACACCTCCAGGCATCATACAGAAATGACTAGAATAATATTGAAAAACATAGACTTCTTTTCTACAACTTACACATTGTCTGCAATAGAACTGATTCTAAGCAAAAGATTTTTTTTTTGATACACTGTGCACCTGAGAAATTTGGGCTGAGAATTATGAAAGGCATTGATTTAATCATCAACTTTTTCATCCTCACACATATGTCAGGCAGCCTGGGGCACACAAAGATGTCTGTAGTTTTATTTGAATTCAGCATCTGCCCACAGAGCAGCTAAGCCACACTTGTGCATTTTCCTTAGGAGTCCCTGTCTGAAAAAGCTTTTATTCTCTGTCCTTGCTCTTGGAGGAGTGAATAGGATATTGTGAAATACCCATTTCACTCTGGCCTCTTCTCCAAGATCTCACCTGTTTTCTTCTCTTAAAGACTGAGAATATTTCTAACACAAGCATCTTTACTTCCTCTCATTCATATCTATTCATTTCTAAATGTCAAGTAGACTTTTTCACTTAGATTGGCTTTGGGTGGAAGAGAAAGTTGGGAGAGATGGCATTTCCCCAGGCTCAGACTTCATCTCTGTGGTGTGTGATGTCCACACGATGAACAGCCAACCTACTGATCAACTCAGAATTAAAGGGCTCCAGGAGAACTAAAGCTGAGGTATCACCATTTTACCCTGGAGATGGCAGTTGTGCCCAGGTAGCTTCTTGCTTTTTAGTGTCTGTCACCAGGCCACTTACTAGCTAACCACCTTTGCCAGTGAGCCATCTTTCTCAGGCTGTACAGTATAAGCAAAAAACCAATTCATTACTTTGTTCATTTGGCTTTTTTTCAAAATTTTTTTCAAAAAATTTTTTTCAAAAAAATTTTTTCAAAATTCCACGAATTTTGAAAAAGACCTAAGAAGAAACATATTTGTGTGTTTGAGTTAATTCATACATATTCGTAGGACAGGGTGGGGATGCCGAAGAGAGGGCATCTCAAACCAGGGGCATTTGGCTATCCAGCTCCTCAAACAGGCATCATTCTTTTTTTTTTTAATTTTATTTTTTTCTTATCAGTTACATTTTATTAACTCTGTATCCCAGCCGTGTCCCGATCCCTCATTCCCTCCCAGTCCCTCCCTCCCTCATCTCCACCGTGCCCCTTGCCAAGTCCACTGATAGGGGGAACCTCCTCCCCATTCATCCGATCCTGTTTTATCAGGTATCTTCAGGACTGGCTGCAAAGCTCTCCTCTGTGGCCTAACAGGACTGCTCCTCCCTTGGGGGGTGGGGAGGCCAAAGAGCCAGACATTGAGTTCCTGTTAGAAATAGTCCTTGTTCCCCTCACTATGGGAAACCAATTGGTTACTGAGTTACCACAGGCTACATCTGAGCAGAGGTTCTAGGTTACATTCATACATGGTCCTTGGTTGCATGTCAGTCTCAGAAAAGACCCTGTGCCCAGATATGTTTGGTCCTTGTGGAGCTCCTATCCTTTCCTCATCAGACTAACTCCCCTTCTTTCTTATGATTCCCTGTACTCTGCCAAAGGTTTAATCATGAGTCTTTGCTTTGAAAACACTGCTAGTTAGAGTTTTTCAAATGCACTCAGTAGACTCCTGTCAATGTTTAATGTGCATCCCATCTGTCTTTCAAAACAAGGATTGATAATCTTACCCCATGTCCGCTCTCTTGATTATCTTTTTTAGGTGTATAGATTTCATTATGTTTATCATATCTTATAGGTCTATATAAGTGAGTATATACCATGTTTGTCTTTCTCCTTCTGGGATATTTCACTCAGGATGATCTTTTCTAGGTCCCACCATTTGCCTGCAAATGTCATGATTTCCTCCTTTTTGATTGCTGAGTAGTATTCCATTGTGTAAAAATACCACAATTTCTGTACCCATTCCTCCGTTGATGGACATCTGGGTTGTTTCCAGGTTCTGGCTATTACAAATAAAGCTGCTATAAACATGGTTGAGCAAATATCTCTTTTGTGTACTTGAGCAAACTTTGGGTATATACCTAGCAGTGGTATAGCTGGGTCTTGAGGAAGCACTATTCCTAATTGTCTTAGAAAGCGCCAGATAGATTTCCAGAGTGGTTGAACCAGTTTACATTCCCACCAGCAGTGGAGGAGGGTTCCCCTTTCTCCACAACCTCTCCAGCATGTGTTGTCCCTTGAGTTTTTCATTTTGGCCATTCTGATGGGTGTAAGGTGATATCTCAGGGTCGTTTTGATTTGCATTTCCCTGATGGCTAATGAGGATGAGCATTTCTTTAAGTGTTTCTCTGCCATTCGATATTCCTCTGTCGAGAATTCTCTGTTTAGCTCTGTTCCCCATTTTTTAATTGGATTACTTGGTTTGCTGCTTTTCAGCTTCTTTAGTTCTTTGTATATACTCGATATTAGTCCTCTGTCAGATAAACGGTTAGTGAAGATTCTTTCCCAATCTGTAGGCAGTGGTTTTGTTTTGATGACAGTATCCTTTGCTTTACAGAAGCTTTTCAGTTTCATGAGGTCCCATTTATTGATTGTTGCTCTTAGAGCCTGTGCTGTTGGTGTTCTGTTCAGGAAGTTGTCTCCTGTGTCAATGAGTTCTAGGCTGTTCCCCACTTTTTCTTCTAACAGATTTAGAGTATCTGGTTTTATGTTGAGGTCTTTGATCCACTTGGACTTTAGTTTTGTGCAGGGTGATAAATATAGATCTATTTTCATTTTTCTGCATGTGAACATCCAGTTGGACCAGCACCATTTGTTGAAGATGCTGTCTTTTTTCCATTGAATGATTTTGGCTTTTTTGTCAAAAATCGAGTATTCATAGGTGTGTGGGTTTATTTTTGGGTCTTCTATGCGGTTCCATTGATCCTCCTTTCTGTTTTTATGCCAATACCATGCCGTTTTTATTACTATTGCTCTGTAGTACAACTTGAGATCGGGGATGGAGATACCTCCAGATGATCTGTTGTTGTACAGGATTGTTTTGGAGATTCTGGGTTTTTTATTTCTCCATATGAAGCTGAGAATCTTTTTTTCAAGGTCTGTAAAGAATTGAGTTGGTATTTTGATGGGAATTGCATTGAATCTGTAGATTGCTTTTGGCAGGATGGCCATTTTCACAATGTTAATCCTACCAATCCATGAGCACGGGAGATCTTTCCATCTTCTGAGATCTTCTTCAATTTCTTTCTTCAGAGACTTGAAGTTTTTCTCAAACAGGTCTTTCACTTGCTTGGTTAGTGTCACCCCAAGGTACTTTATGTGGTTAGTGGCTATTGTGAAGGGTGTTGTTTCCCTAATTTCTTTCTCAGCCATTTTGTCTTTGGTATACAGGAGGGCTTCTGATTTTTTTGAGTTGATTTTGTATCCTGCCACTTTGCTGAAGGTGTTTATCAACTGGAGGAGTTCTCTGGTTGAATTCTTGGGGTCGTTCATATATACTATCATATCATCTGCGAATAGTGACACTTTGACCTCTTCCTTTTCGATCTGTTTCCCCTTGATATCCTTTAGTTGTCTTATTGCTCTGGCTAGGACTTCAAGTACTATGTTGAAGAGGTAGGGAGAGAGTGGGCAGCCTTGTCTTGTCCCTGATTTCAGTGGGATTGATTTAAGTTTCTCTCCATTGAGTTTGATGTTGGCTATAGGCTTGCTGTATATTGCCTTTACTATGTTTAGATATGTGCCTTGTATTCCTGATCTCTCCAAGACTTTAAACATGAATGGGTGTTGGACTTTGTCAAATGCTTTTTCAGCATCTAAGGAGATGATCATGTGGTTTTTCTCCTTCAGTTTGTTTATGTGGTGGATTACATTGATGGATTTCCGTATGTTGAACCACCCTTGCACAGGCATCATTCTTTGTTGTGGTTTCACAAAGCTATTTTGAAATAACAGAAAGTAAATTGTAATGATTGGGATGGACTCTGTAAAATAACCTTTCTCCGTAACTCTGATATGGTCCTACTAATTCACACTTCCTTCCCATCTTCTGGTAACTGCCTCTCTGCCTTTTTGTTTCACTAAATCCACTAGACATCATTCCTTTAAGGTTATATATGTTGCAGAGGAGTCAGGGTGTCATCATTTTAGAGTTTGGATAATATTCCACCACATGTAAATGGCATAATTTGTTTATTCATTCATCTTCCAGTGCACACTTGGATCTTTTTTTTTTTTTGCATCTTGTCTATTTTGAATAATGTCCCTGTGAAAGTAGATCCACAAACGTCTATTCTAATCTCTTATTTCATTTCTATCTGCATGTGTGTGTGCGTGTACACATGTGCAAATAGGCATACATACACAGAAGCATACGTGTGTGTGTGTGTGTGTGTGTGTGTGTGTGTATGTGTGGAGGTCAGAGGTCAATCTCCACCTGCCTTCGAGTCCTTATCCCCAGAATTACAAATGCAGCCTGTTTGGCATTTATGTGCTTGCTAGGTGCCTGAGTTCAGCTCCTCATGTTTGCCCAGCAAGGACTTTATCCAACTAAGCCGTTTTCCTAGCTTCATCATCCCACTTTTGCATCTTTATTTTGTTGTGAAGTCAAGTGCATCCTTTGTCCATCAGATTCTTTTTCTTTGGTTCTAATTCTGTATTCAAGCGACATTTGACAGGTAGCACTAAACAATACTGTTGCATCAGCTATTTTCAAGATGCAAGGAGATACCACAGGAAGTAGAAATGATACTTTGACTCCTCAGAAGGACAGAAAATGTACAAGACAACATAGTGTTAAACTGTCAAGCAAATGTTGAGCCCGCCTATGCGATGATAACTTGTACTGTGCGGACTGTGTCCATAAACCACAGGCTGAAAAGGAGGAAAGTGGAATTCTAGGTTTCTAGATTTAAAGCTGAATTTTCTACCAACCTACAGTATTTGTAGGTCCTTATTGGTTTCTCAAAGATGTTATCTATAAAATTTAAGTACTTTTAGGAAGTGGGCAAGCCAACATATTCAGTTGTCTTTGTATAGTATGGAAGGGAAAGGAGGAAATATTTTCAGGCATGATTACAAAAGCAAAATTCTTAAAAGCCTTTTGAATTTTACAGCACTTGCTGGAGATATGAGAAAAGTAGATGCCATAGATTTTCCTCTAAATGATTTCTTTCTTTTCTCTTTTAAAAATATGGCTGTAAAGGGTTTGTAGTTTATAGTGTGGAGTCCTAGTAACTTGTAAATGGTCTTTGGAGATACAACACTCTGTCCATCAGTTGCTTCAGTAAATAGATCTTCCCTCCCAGCCATTGGTGACCACATCCTAGCTTTGTTTTAAGAGTAGCAAAAGGAAACATGGCTGAGTTATTTATACTACTTCACCTCCCATAACAAGCCATAAAAAAGAACTGATTTTATATTAGGCTAAGGACTAACTTGGGGAGAACAACTGATTGTCTCTGCAATTGGATTTGATTAAATCACATTTGCTGCATTTAAGAATAACTCCTGGACAATGACTATTAATGGCTTGAACTTTATGTCCAATTTAGTTATGCTCCAATCAATGAGAGCCTTCTTAAGCAGCGTTTCCCAGTGACTTCTCTGCTGTCATTTATACAAGGTCATCAACTAATGGTTTAACTGCATTGTCAATCACAAATAAAGCATTTTTTTCTATTCTGTCTAAGCTCTGTTTCATGGCCTCTGAACATATCTGAGCTTCCAGCACCTAATATTTTAGGTGTTTAATATGATTTTAAATGTCTTTTCTGTCAACTTGTTCTACATGTCCAGAAAAGCAGCAGGGGGAAAAAAAACAATTAAGCTTCCATTGCAGCCACTCTAATTAATTTCCTACATCTTACCCTGGAGGTGTCAGGGGAGATGCTCTCTCTCTCCTCCCCCCAGTGGCTCTCCTCCAGTCCTGTCTTTTCGTTCCTCTAGGCACGGCCAAACATTGAACTTGGAGAAAACCGATGTGGATGCTGGCCAATCAGAGCATGCCTTGTGGAAATGGTTGCTTGTCCACTGGGTAGTAGCAATCTGTACCAGCTAAACATGAGCCTTGAAATGCACAATACTTAATGACACTCTGGATTTTACCTACTAGTACAACAGAGTCTTAGAGTAAGTGAACATTGGAAAGAAGTCGGATGGATGATTCATATAAAGACTTAAGAGTATATGTGCTAGGCACAATGATGTAGGCGGCCTAGGCTCTTTCTGTCTTAGAGTCACCTCCTCCAATTTCCTTTCTTCTTTTTTTATTCTTTTAAAATTTTTTATTAGTTAATTCAATTTACATGTTGGTCATAGGCCCCTCCTTACTCTCCTCCCAGCCTCACCCTCTCTCCCACATTCCCCCTCTCATATTCCTCAGAATAGAGGATCCCCCTACCCAGAAACCCCAGCTCATATATTCACAAGAGGACCGAGTTTGTCTTCCTCCCCTGTGACCTGGTAGGGCAGTCCCCTCGGGGGAAGTGATCAAAAAGCAGGCAACTTAGTACACGTCAGAGATATCCCCCACTCCACTAACTACTGGGCCCACATGAAGCCTAAGATGCCCATTGGCCTTATCTTCTTGGGGTTTGTGCATTGTAGTTTGTCTATCCTGTACTATATGACTGAAATCCACTTATAGGTGAGTACATACCATGTGTGTCTTTCTGGTCTGTGTTACCTCACTCAAGATGATATTTTCTAGTTCCACTATTCTCTTTTATCCTTCTGCCTCCCTCCAGGGTGTGTGTGTGTGGGTGTGCACACGTGAATGGAGGCCAGGAGATAATCTCAGGTACCTGTACTGAGGAGGACCATGTATCTCCTTTGAGACAGGGACTTCAGTTCTCCTGAAGCTCTTCAATTAGTCTAGATCAATTGTCCATTTAGTCTAAGGGATCCTCCTCTCTTTGTGCCCACAGCCCTGGGATTCCACCACAACCAATTTTAAGTTCTCGTTATCTCTCTCTCTCTCTCTCTGTGTGTGTGTGTGTGTGTGTGTGTGTGCCTGTATGTGCACTGTGGTACCCATGAAGAGGTGAGAGGACAATCATTGGGAATCAGTAAGTTCTCTCCTTCCACCCTATTTGTCTTGGGGATTTGACTCAAGTCTTGAGGCTTGGCAACAATTGTCTTCACCCTTTAGGCATCTTGCTGCTTCCCAGATTTTCTATGAAGGTTCTGGGAATCACACTTAGATCTTCTTGCTTGTAATGCAATTTAGCCCCTGACCCCCCATACACAAAGCCTCTTTTTGTTTATTTTTAGGCCATGGAGACAGTTACAAGTCATGTCTGTTGCATTTTCACTTATCATTTGCTTCTTTTTTGCTTTCACCCGATGGTTTCCTTTCCTGTAAGTAAAATTCATTTCCCACCCCTTTGCCATAGTTCCCAAAAGATTCTCTCCTCATACACCCCAAATTTTCTTATATGTAGAAAGACTGTGATTAAGTTAAGGTCCGCATTGACTAGCTAGGGGGCCGTAACACCTGTGTCCTTGAAAAAGAGAAGCTGAGGAAGTCAGGACCTAAAGCAGTGGGGTGAAATGAACACAAGGGCGAAGCCAACGAGTAGATCGATGCCACCACCATTTTCAACCTTCATGCCTTTCACGGGATAATTTTTTAAGCCATTGCCTGTGTGATAGTTTGCAGCTGTAGCTCATGAAAACCAATATAGTGTAGCAGTGTCGCAGAGCTTCTCCGAACATGTGAATAAACATGTGGTTTCCAGGCATTCTGGAATTTTGCCAAAAGAGCCTACCCAGAAAACCTCCCAAAAGTTACTTATTGGGTTAATTAATTCATCACATGCGTATTGAGGGCTGTATGAAAAACTGGAAGTTGAACCAGCACAAACATTGCAGGAACAGACTGCCAAGTACGATGGACTTAAAAGTGGTCAAACTTGAGGTTTCCTGGGGGAATCCCAAAGCTGATCAAAGCAGCAGAGGCATTAGGTGTGTTTTGGGACTGGGGCAGAATAATCTCCGGAGTTTCTGGCAGTAGTCTGGACTAGGAGTTCCAGAGGTACTACATAAAGGAGATACATTGACAACCCTAATTTTATGTGGAAAAAAAAATGACTCTTTGCTACTGAAGTGGTGTGGAACTTGCTATTTTCTGGTCTCTCCATGTTGCATTGCTTACCTGAATAATTTGGTCCCCAATTCCCCACCCATATAAAAGAGTACTTTTTCTATACAAGATTATATCCACATAGACTATATTATTTGGAGATTGGATTACAGTCCAGTTCTCTGTGGGTGACTGTGAATTCAGTTCTGGGTAATGAGTATTTTTGTTACTTAAATTTATACTGTATTCCTACACTTGCTTTATAGTAAGTGTATTAAAAATAGTTTACATTGTCCAGATGTATAGCATACTGCGTTGTTTTCCCTAAGGGTGAGGAGCAAGAAGGAAATGATGGCAGGCGAGGGCTCACCCTTAGCTTTGCTCTTCTCTGCCAGTGATGACTAGCAGAAAGCCAAGGTGAAAAGGAAGCAGCCCGTCCCTGGAGTACTGTCTTTCTCCCCCCTGGGCTGTCACGTTCCTGGAAGCCCCATCCTTTGCTGTGTCCCACTGAGGTTTTCCCCATCTAGTTCTTGTATAAAACACAGACGGCATCTTAAGATTAAGTAAATTCCTGTACTGAACATTTCGTTGGTAGCAATCCCTCTCAGAAGCAGGCGTTTGTTAGAGGTATAAACACATAAGTTAGAAAAGCGTGTTCAAGCTCTTTCTTGCTGTAAGGTAGTTGATGAATTCTCTATGGCTTGTAATTCCCGAATGCAAATGTCACTGATCACGGTGTTAAGCCTTTAATTCTCAAATTAGTCTGCGATATATTTGTGCCTATGTAGTTAGAGAGCAAAATCCTCAAATCCAGCACATTAGTCATATGTCTCAGGGACATATGCATTTTTTAAAAAAGGTAAAATTAAATGTATTTACATAGCTGTTTGCCAAGAAAATGAAAATGTTTTAAGTAAATATGCTCGGAGCTGGGATAAGAGTAGTCGGGATATGGATGGCATTTGAATATTTCTTACTTGGCTGTGATTTCAGAAACACAATACTATGAAGCACTCATTGGTGCATTTACCAGCCTCCTGGAGTACTCAACGCCAGGGGAGGATTCCAGCTGTACTCCTAGGAGGCTCCAGGGTGGCCTGGAGTTCGTGTCAATAATCTTTGTCTGGATGGTGTGTGTCTGACTGAAAACATACACACACACACACACACACACGCACACACACACACACACACACACACACACACACACACACACACACACAC